>NC_079194.1:48008058-48338589 GCF_029499605.1 Hyla sarda | reverse complement strand
CTGGAGGCACTCTGGTTGGGAAAACACTGGTCTAATATCATGTAACATCTTCTGTACTATAAAATAAACCATTACTGAGTCCTAAACGGCTGTCCAGGCATGCTGGGAGTTGTAGCGTTGCAACAGCTGGAGGCACCCTGGTTGGGAAACACTGGTCTAATATCATGTAACATCTTCTGTACTATAAAATAAACCATTACAGAGTTCTAAACAGCTGTCCAGGCATGCTGGGAGTTGTACTTTTGCAACAGCTGGAGGCACCCTGGTTGGGAAAACACTGGTCTAATATCATGTAACATCTTCTTGTACTATAAAATAAACCATTTCTGAGTTCTAAACGGCTGTCCAGGCATGCTGGGATTTGTAGCGTTGCAACAGCTGGAGGCACTCTGGTTGGGAAAACACTGGTCTGATATCATGCAAGATCTTCTGTACTATAAACCATTGCTGTGTTCTAGTTCACAATAATATACAGACAATGTATCACCCCAAAGAAACCAATAACAGTTAAAATTATTTATAAACAAATGGATACATTTAAAAGAAGAATTCATAACAAACTTGTAACTGTTACATTTTAAAGCAGATTTGTTAAAGTTTTCCCCAATATTCGCTTGAAATTTGAAATTTCATAAAAATGTTTTTAAAAAATGTAAAAAAAATCTTTGTGCATTTACCTGCATAAGAAGTAATAAGAAGAGAACACAAGAAAAATCCCAGTGTAAGCATTCCAGCAGTGGTCAGGTCCTAGTCTGCAGCAGGAAAGTGCGGAGCTCCCAGTATTCTAGTCTGCTGCTCTCTGAGTACACATTGCAGGCGGCAGTGACTTATAAGAGCAGCAGCCACCGCTTGGACCCACCCTTTAGAGGATGGGCAAAAAAAGTAAGCAGGGAGGTAACATGAGGGTCTGGGAGCCCGGCTCCTGTGGACACATTTTACCTTAATTCTTTATCTACTATAAAACTGAAGAAAAGATGATTTACTTAGAATAGAAAAGAAAATGAAGAAAATGTAACAAGCTTGTAAAGGGCTAGATCAGTGTTTTCCAAACAGTGTGCCTCCAGCTGTTGCCAAACTACAACTCTCAACATGACCGGACAGCCATTGGCCTCTTTCTTTGAAGAGATAATGCAACAAGCTGGTAAAGGGCTAGATCAGTGTGTTCCAAACAGCGTACCTCCAGCTGTTGCCAAACTACAACTCCCAGCATGTTTGGCCGCTTATTTTGAAGAGTTAATGTAACACGCTTGTAAAGGGCTAGATCAGTGTTTTCTAAACAGCGTGCCTCCAGCTGTTGCCAAACTACAACTCTCAGCATGTTTGGCCTCTTTGAAGAGTTAATGTAACACGCTTGTAAAGAGCTAGATTAGTGTTTTCCAAACAGCGTGCCTTCAGCTGTTGCAAAACTACAACTCCCAGTGTGCCCGGATAGTCGGCCATGCTGGGAGTTGTAGTTGTGCAACAGCTGGAGGCACGCTGTTTGGAAAACAATGGGCTAGATCATAGATACACTGAGTTAAGTCCCTTTGTAAAAGAAATATGTAGCCATGGTAACTTTAATATATCTACCTTTACAGCCGCTGGCTGTCCGGGCATGCTGGGAGTTGTAGTTTTGCAACAGCTGGAGGCACAGGGTTAGATCAAAATATACTGAGTTATGCCCCTTCCAAAAAGTGATATCTAGCAATGGTTCCTTTAATCTACCTGCTTTTATCCAATACATTGTAACCTCTCTTCTTAGCTCTTAGCCAGAATATGAAAGAAAAAGAGCAAAAAAAAAAAAATATATATATATATATATACACACACACACACATATATATATATACACACACACACACACACATATATATACACACACACACATATAGATACACACACACACATATATATACACACACACACATATATATATATACACACACACACACATATATATACACACACACACACATATATACACACACACACATATATACACACACACACACACATATATATATACACACACACACACACATATATATACACACACACACATATATATACACACACACACATATATATACACACACACACACATATATATATACACACACATACATATATATATATATCTTTTTTTTTCTTTTTTTTTACACAACACTTTGCAATTTGCTTTCTTTCTTTGAAGAGTAAGGAATGCCAAAAAGATCGATTGATTAGTATGAGCCTTAGGGGGACACCTGAGGAATGAGGTGGGTGACAGTTCTCTTCACTACATTATCTAAAGAAAATTTTTGCTCATGTTCTATCAGTGGCAAAAAATGTTGTTGGGATGAGGATTGAATGAACCCCAAATAAAGACTAAGAAGCAGGTACAAACTAGTAAGAATAAGAATTCTCTGTTTTAGTACAATATTTTTTTATATAGATAATTTTAACAATAACACTTTTTATTTTTTATTTAAATCAATCAACCAATCAATCACTATGTTGGGGTGCATATTTCTTTATTTTCTTATTTTTTTGTTATTTATTCATTTAGTATTTTTTTTATTTATCTATTTATTTATTTTTTTTGGGGGGGGGGGGGGGGATCTACATTGAGTTTTTTGTCTTTATACCATGTGGTATAAGTTCACTTTTTCATATAAGTTCATTAAAGATTGTGGCAGTATCAAATATGTGTTTTTATGGTTTATTTTATATATATATATATATATATATATATATATATATATATTTTTTTTTATGTTTTTTTTTTTTTTTTTTGGGGGGGGGGGGGGGGGGTTGTGCTTTCTAATTAGACTTTGTTTATCTTAAGCTTACTTTTTTTTATTCCAAGACTTGAAGCTAACATCAGTTACTTGCACTATTATAAGCCTTTGCAATACTTATTTAATGCTACTGCCTTTTGTGTACTTTGTATATTTTGCATTACTTAGTATTCCAAAGCATTGTTTCCTGTAACTATTACAGTGAATTTGTTTGACTTTTCTTAGCTCCTGGCTTCCATTGTCATCTATGGACACCTTTTGATCGCACAGTGAAGGGCAGATATCCTGACAGCGGGAGCCCCCTCTATCTGTCAAGCCCCTTAGATGCCACAGTTACTACTGATATTGGCATCTACTGGGCTAAATAACTGGAAACAATGGTTCCTCTGATGCCAGCTGGTATAGTTGGGTCCCGGATGTCAATTACTGCCCCCGGCTCCCACTGTTGAGTGATCTTTATGTCATTCATGCTAAAATCCATGTTATGCATATATGCCATTGAGCATTAAAGGGGTATCCCCCTTTATCAACCGGCTCCAGAAACTTAAACAGATTTGTAAATTACTTCTATTAAAAAATCTTAATCTTTCCAGTACTTATCAGCTGCTGACGTTGAGTTGTTTTTTTTTCTTTCTGACAACGGTGATCTCTGCTGACACCTTTGCTTGTCTCAGGAACTGTCCGAAGCATTAGTGGGGATTTGCTCCTACTCTGGACAGTTCCTGAGACAAGCAGAGGTGCCAGCAGAGAGCACTGTTGCCAGACAGAAAAGAACAACTGAACTTCAGCAGCTGATAACTACTGGAAGGATTAATATATATATATATATATATATATATATATATATATATATATATTTTTTTTTTTTTTTTTATAGAAGTAATTTACAAATCTGTTTAACTTTCTGGAGCCAGTTGAAAAAAAGTGTATTTCCTGGAATACCCCTTTAAGGGGTTAATATCTATAATAATATTTTTTAAAACCTTTTCCCTCATTCTGTCTTATTAATAGTTGGGATTTAGCCATTTTGGCTGAATCTACAGTAGTGTTACAGGTGCCACTACACCTGCGCTTCCCAACCAGGGTGCCTCCAGCTGTTGCAAAACTACAACTCCCAGCATGCCCAGACAGCCAACGGCTGTCCGGGCATGCTGGGAGTTGTAGTTTTGCAACAGCTGGAGGCACCCTGGTTGGGAATCACTGCACTACACACTGTCTCCTATAGGGGCATTCTGCACATATACTTAGAAAATCGGGTTGTAAGTCTATGTTGCTTTCTTACCCGACTGCTTTTTTCCCTGGGTATTTATTATTATGTCGCATCCTGTTTGTCGCACTGGTTTTTTTTGGTTTTGGTTTCCAACTCCTCTGAGTTGTCGGGAAAAAATCCACAACAATTCAACAAATTCGGGTTGGAAACCTTTATAAATACGTGGGAAAGCTCAGAAATGTCGGGTTACGCCCCTTTTTCGGGTTTGGGAGAATCCACATTGGGTCCGTCGGGAAAAAATGTTGCATCGTGTCGCAGACAAAGATGCGCCAAAAAAACCCGACAAAACAAGTCGGGTTTAGAATAGTAAATGAGGGCCGGCGTCTTCTTCAAACTGGTCGGACCATTGACGGTCATCATTGTGCATAATCTCTTCCCAAAAAAGAATCATTAGCTTAAAATCCGTCCTTCTTAACCTCCCCCTGTCTTTTTTGCCATTAATTGTAGCTGAAGTTTTGCACCTTACAATTAACTTAATAGACCCTTTTATCTCTCTCATAGTCATTTGTGCTCTTGTGAATTCCATTGTTTCAATTCCTGGGGCTGTTTTGTGTCTTTTTGTAGACTTGTTCTTTCTTGTCTTAACTGCATTCTTTAGTCCATGTGAAAGCTTTAGGCCACTGATTCCCAACTGTTTACTCTCCCGCTGCTTCAACACTACAACTCCCAGCATGCTGGACTATGTAATTGTGCAACACTTTGTAGGTACTGGGTAGCCCTGGCAGCAAATATTTAAAGGGAAAACAATTTGTTTAATATCAACTGGTGCCAGAAAGTTAAACAGATTTGTAAATTACTTCTATTTAAAAAAAAAAATAAATCTTAATCCTTCCAGTACTTATCAGCTGCTGGATGATCCAGAGGAAGTTCTTTTCTTTTTGAATTTCCTTTCTGTCTGACACCTCTGTCCATGTCAGGAACTGTCCAGAGCAGGAGAGGTTTGCTATGAGGATTTGCTCCTATTCTGGACAGTACCTAAAATGGACAGAGGTGTCAGCAGAGAGCACTGTAGTCAGACTGGAAAGAACTACACAACTTCCTCTGTAAAAAAAAAAAAAAAAAAAAAAACAGATACCAAAAAGGGGGCAGGGAAAATAAAAAAAAATGGTAAATACTTGATATACAATCCTCACTATTAATAACCCACCCATATATCAAATAAAGCTAAACATCTCCCATAGCTAAATGATACAAACAAAGAAACAGAACCTTTATAAACAAGAATACAAACAATATTTTATTCAATAGGCAAAAAATGCATAAGAATACAGGACTCCCACCCAAGGGGGATGGAAAACAGCAAAGGTGACCCCTCGGGTCACACAAGAGAGCTAGAGCAGACACAACATACATAAAAATAAGTATAAATAAGGTGTGAAAAAGCAGCACTACAATGAAGCAGTGTCCAAGGAGGACTACAAGAACCAGCAAGTCATATTACAATGAAAAGCGTACTTATACAAAAATGCTCCAAGAGGACCTGAGGGGACACCACCCCAACGCTGCGTTTCGGGACCCCTTGAGAAAGGCTTCAGTCCCGAAACGCAGCGTTGGGGTGGTGTCCCCTCAGGTCCTCTTGGACCCCTTGAGAAAGACTTCGGTCCCGAAACGCAGCGTTGGGGTGGTGTCCCCTCAGGTCCTCTTGGAGCATTTTTGTATAAGTATGCTTTTCATTGTAATATGACTTGCTGGTTCTTGTAGTCTTCCTTGGACACTGCTTCGTTGTAGTGCTGTTTTTGCACACCTTATTTATACTTATTTTTATGTATGTTGTGTCTGCTCTAGCTCTCTTGTGTGACCCGAGGGGTCACCCTTGCTGTTTTCCATCCCCCTTGGGTGGGAGTCCTGTATTTTTATGCATTTTTTTGCTTATTGAATAAAATATTGCTTGTAATCTTCTTTATAAAGGTTCTGTTTCTTTGTTTGTATCATACAACTTCCTCTCTAGTATAAAGCAGCTTATAAGTACTGGAAGGATTAAGATTTTTTTTTATTGAAGTCATTTACAAATCTGTTGATTTAAAAAAAAATTCCTGTAGAGTACCCCTTTAATATTACCTGAGATTTCACCTATATAAGGAACAGATTTTGCTAAAAATTTTTATATATATATATTTTTTTATATATATATATTTTTTTTGAGTGGGTGTTAGTGAGTGTAAAAGAATGCTATTTATGCATAAGTGAGATGTATTACTTTGAACTCACTCCTCCCTATTTCTTAGTGGAGTAATACTATTCTATGAAGAGGGGCGATGATGTAAGAGCAGACGGTTAGGAAGTAAAGACCAAATACAGCATGTGGAAATGATGAGAACCTCAGGATGTGCATGTCAGGAATCGCTCCCCGCATCTACAACACGATCACCTTATACACCAGTCATGTGACCGTATCGTGCGGACGTCATCTGCACATCAAAAGACAGTAAAAATTATAATATTTGCATGCTCTATGCAGCAATGTAAAGAAAATATTCAGAATATTGGATAGACTAAGTGTCTGGGCATCCACTTGGCAAATGAGGTTCAATGTGGATAAATGTAAAGTTATGCATCTGGGTACTAATAACCTGCATGCGTCGTATGTCTTAGGGGGGATTAAACTGGCAGAGTCACTGGTAGAGAAGGATCTGGGTGTACTTGTAGATCACAGACTACAGAATAGCATGCAATGTCAGGCTGCTGCTTCCAAAGCCGGCAGGATATTGTCATGTATCAAAAGAGGCATGGACTCAAGGGACAGGGACATAATACTCCCCCTTTATAAAGCATTGGTACGGCCTCACCTGGAATATGCTGTTCAGTTTTGGGCACCAGTCCATAAAAGGGACACTGCGGAGTTGGAAAGGGTGCAGAGACGCGCGACTAAACTAATATGGGGCATGGAACATCTTAGCTATGAGGAGCGATTAAAGGAGTTACAATTGTTTAGTCTTGAGAAGAGACGTTTAAGGGGGGATGTGATAAACGTATATAAGTATATTAATGGCCCATACAAAAAATATGGAGAAAAACTGTTCCAGGTTAAACCCCCCCAAAGGACGAGGGGGCACTCCCTCCGTCTGGAGAAGAAAAGGTTTAGTCTAAAGGGGCGACACGCCTTCTTTACCGTGAGGACTGTGAATTTATGGAACAGTCTACCTCAGGAACTGGTCACAGCAGGAACAATTAACAGCTTTAAAACAGGGTTAGATACATTCCTGGGGAACAAAATAACATTAATGCTTATGCAGAATTATAAAAATACATCTCTACCCCTTATCCCCTTACACCCTTCCCTTCAATTCCCTGGTTGGACTTGATGGACATATGTCTTTTTTCGACCGTACTAACTATGTAACTAACTATGTAACTATGTAACTATGTAATAAAAACCTCCAACCTCCTGAATTTTTTTTTTAGGGTTTAGAGTGACAGCGTTATTGTCACATACAATTGCACAAACATATTTTGCAAGTACAAGATCCTGCCGTTGCCCCATGTCTAGTTGATGCCATATATTGCACTAATGTTGCATGATCATTTTTTATTTTTTTTTGCCCACACCCTTCTCCTGAAATCGAAAGAGAGCTGGCAAACTGTAAAACAAAAAACTATACAAAATGCCATCCAGAATGATACAACAACTATACAAACTCTTATTCAAAATGATATACAGACTCATGGCCGTAAATGTTGGCACTAGAGATGAGCGAACTTACAGTAAAATTCGATTCGTCATGAACTTCTCGGCTCGGCAGTTGATGACTTATCCTGCATAAATTAGTTCAGCTTTCCAGTGCTCCGGTGGGCTGGAAAAGGTGGATACAGTCCTAGGAAAGAGTCTCCTAGGACTGTATCCACCTTTTCCAGCCCACCGGAGCACCGGAAAGCTGAACTAATTTATGCAGGATAAGTCATCAACTGCCGAGCCGAGAAGTTTGTGACGAATCGAATTTTACTGTAAGTTCACTCATCTCTAGTTGGCACCCCTGAAATTTTCCAAGAAAATGAAGTACCGTATTTTTCGCCCTATAAGACGCACCGGCATATGAGACGCACCCTATTTTAAAGGTGCAAAAAGATTCTGCACCCAACAGTGTTCTTCAACCTGCAGACCTCCAGATGTTGCAAAACTACAACTCCCAGCATGCCCGGACAGCCGTTGGCTGTCCGGGCATGCTGGGAGTTGTAGTTTTGCAACATCTGGAGGTCTGCAGGTTGAAGACCACTGGTATAGGAGGTAATACTCACGTGTCCCTGCCGCTCTGGACCCCTCACCGCTGCCCTGGATGTCGCTCCATCGCTATTGCCGCATCCCCTTGGTGTCCCCGACGCTCCGGACGTCTTCTTCCCCGGGATCCACGCTCTCCGTCGCCGTCATCACATCGCCGTCATCACGTCGCCGTCATCACGTCGCTACGCACGCTGCTCCTATTGGATGACGGGACAGCGTGCGCAACAACGTCGAAGGAGAGCGCCGGCCATGCAGGGGATCCCGGCACGGAGCAGACACCGAGGAGGCAGGTAAGGTCCCTCCCGGTGTCCTGTAAGCTGTTCGGGACGCCGCGATTTCACCGCGGCGGTCCCGAACAGCCCGACTGAACAGCCGGGTTAGTGTTATTTTCGCTTCAGACGCGGCGGTCAGCTTTGATCGCCGTGTCTGAAGGGTTAATACAGGGCATCACCGCGATCGGTGATGTCCTGTATTAGCCGCGGGTCCCGGCCGTTGATGGCCGCAGGGACCACCGCGATAGGACAGGTATTCGCCGTATAAGACGCACCAACTTTCCCCCCCTCCCCCCAGTTTTGGGGAAGAAAAAGTGCGTCTTATACGGCGAAAAATACGGTATTTCTCCCAGAAAAGGATTGCAGTAACACATGTTTTGCTATACGAATGTTTATTCCCTTTGTGTGTATTGGAACTAAACCAAAAAAGGGAGGGAAAAAAAAAAAGCAAATTGGACGTAATGTCACATCAAACTCCAAAAATGGGCTGGACAAAATTATTGTCACCATTAACTTAATATTTGGTTGCACACCCTTTTGAAAAAATAACTGAAATCAGTCGCTTCCTATAACCATCAATAAGCTTCTTACACCTCTCAGACGGAATGTTGGACCACTCTTCTTTTTTGGTTTAGTTCCAATACATACAAAGGGAATAAACATGTGTATAGCAAATCATGTGTTACTGCAATCCTTTTCTGGGAGAGATACTTCATTTTCTAGAAAATTTTCAGGGGTGCCAACATTTATGGCCACGACTGTAAAAACAATACAAAATCGTATTCAAAGGTATACAAAAACAAATACAAAATACTAACCAAAAGTATACAAAAACTATACAAAATACTATGCAAAAGAATTAAAAAAAATGACACTAACGTATATACTCGAGTATAAACCGACCCGAAAATAAGCCGAGGCCCCTAATTTCACCCCAAAAACCCAGGAAAAGTTATTGACTGGACTATAAGCCTAGGGTGGGAAATACATCATCCCCCCATGTCATCATCCACACCCCCGTCATCATCCAGACCCCCGTCATTAACACCCCTGTCATCATCACCCCCCCTTCATCATCACCGCCTGTCAATCCCTTCTCAGTGGTCTTCAACCTGCGGACCTCCAGATGTTTCAAAGCTACAACTCCCAGCATGCCCGGACAGCCGATGGCTGTCCGGGCATGCTGGGAGTTGTAGTTTTGCAACATCTGGAGGTCTGCAGGTTGAAGACCACTGATAAGGGATTGACAGGTGGACAGGCCGGGACCATCCCCTCACAGCTAAAGCCAAAAACGGGTTTTTTGTTCACTCGAGTATAAGCCGAGGGGGGCGTTTTCAGCACGAAAAATCGTGCTGAAAAACTAGGCTTATACTCGAGTATATATGGTACTATTCAACAGAATACAAAAACTATACTAATGCTATGCAAAAGAAAAAAAATATATACACAAAATACTACCCAAAAGAATACAAAAACTATATACAATTTAACATGCTGCTTAACCCTTTTTTTTTTTATTTTTTTTTTTTAAAGAATCTTTTTTAACATTAGTGGAATCTTTTAAGCAGCGCCCATTATTTTAGAGGTTTTCTACAATCATAGGAAGCAAAAACATCCATATCAGTGCGACAAACGTGACCAAGAAACTAAAGTAGACAGGACCTTGACGTCAGATTTTATAATCTAATTTTTCTTTATTCTTTTCATTTCCTGTTGTAAAGCTCTGGAGTTCCTCTAGTGGTCATGTGCAATTCTTCTGGAAAATGACCGTATTCAGCTGAGATTCCTCCCTGCAGTAGCACAATGTCAGCGCCTTCAGGTTTATTGTCACATAGTAAGGCTGGGTTCACATAAGGCTGGGTTCTCATCACGTTTTCTCCCATACGGGAGTGCATACGGCAGGGGGGAGCTAAAACCTCGCGCTCCCGTATGCTTTTGTATGCGCTTCTGTAGGTATTTCATTTCGATGAGCCGACCACAGTATAACATTCGGTCCGGTCGGCTCATTTTTGCGCCGTATGCGCTTTTACAATTGGACCTAAAACCGTGGTTGACCACAGTTTTAGGTCCGGGGGAAAAGCGCATACGGCGCAAAAATGAGCCGACCGGACCAAAAGTTTCACTCTGGCCGGCTCATTGAAATGAATTACATACGGGAGCGCATAGAAAGGCATACGGGAGCGCGAGATTTTAGCTCCCCCCTGCCGTATGCGCTCCTGTATGGGAGAAAACGTGATGTGAACAAGCCCCAAGTCCGGAGCGTGCACTGGAGGGAGACTGATCATAGAAATGATTCCATTCATTTGAATGGGAAAGTTCACAATCATCCAACATCTCAATTTTGACGCCAGATGGTTGGACATGCCGGAGACACCGGACAGCTTGCTGCGTTCCCCCTGTCCGGTGTCCAGAAACAATGGATGCAGTTCATTCATCAGTAGTGTTGAGCACGAATATTCGTAATGCAAATTTTTATTGTGAATATTTAGAATATAGTGATATATATTCATAACGACGAATATTCGTTTTTTTGTGTGTTTTTTTCACATGCAAATTTTTAGGCAAATGTTTTATGCAAATTTTTGCATGGAAAAAAGTGAACAAACATAGTGAATATGCGAATTTCTCGAACATAAGACGAATAATCGTCAATATATTCACAAAATATCGCAGATTCGAATATGGCCCCTGCCGCTCATCACTATTCATCAGTCATGGCATCAGTTGCATCGGCATCTAGGCTGAGTTCCCCAATGCCGGACATATGTGAACCCAGCCTTACTGAGGACAAAGAAGACAAAGATGCATTCAGCTCATTTCTGCTCCTTCCCAGCATAGTCTTCATGTGAGATCTTCCCGTCTGCTCCATGTTCAGCACTTGGACTACAACCAGAGGGGGCGATCTCAAAATGTCTCAAATGCCATTGGTTAGAATTGCATCTGATGAAGCCTTTTGTGTGTTCTTGGAGGTTACTCACATTTCAGGAAAAAAAAAGATAGTGAAAGCACAAAATGTTTGCCAAAGAAACATGATCTGCTTTAATGGGGTACTCCGGTGGAAAACATTATTATTATAATTTTTTTTAATCAACTGGTGCCAGAAAGTTAAACAGATTTGTAAATTACTTCTATTAAAAAAATCTTAATCCTTCCAGTACTTTTTAGCAGCTGTATGCTACAGAGGAAATTATATTCTTATTTGAATTTCTTTTTCGTCTTGTCCACAGTGCTCTCTGCTGGCACCTCTGTCCGTGTCAGGAACTGTCCAGAGCAGTATAGGTTTGCTATGGGGATTTTCTCCTGCTCTGGACAGTTCCTGATACGGGCATCAGGTGTCAGCAGAGAGCAATGGGAACAAGACAAAAAAATAAATTCCAAAAGAAAAGAATTTCCTCTGTCGCATACAGCTGCTAAAAAGTACTGGAAGGGTAAAGATTTTTTTTCATAGAAGTAATTTACAAATCTGGGGAAAAATATAGAAAAATTGCCTGGACCTTTCAGGAAAGTGTAAATAATTATTGTATATTCTATATAAAAATCGATAACTAAAATTGTGCTTCAATAATAATTCAATTGTTTTATTAAAATGACACAATATAAAATAAGTTACTCCTCACAGGGCCCTTGTGAGAAGAACACATATAATAAAGGCAATTCAATAGTGAAAATATAAATGTATATAAATCACTGGTAGTGGAAATGGACAATGCTCATATCGTTAGATAAAATGTATCAATAATAGACAGTTCGTAGCAGATGTGATACAATATTACCGGTCCTGTATGGTTTAGAAGCAGTTCACTCGGCTCAAACTGCTTACGCTGGAAGATGGATGCTGTTGATTAGGTGCTGAGATTAATAGTGGCACAAAGTCCTTTGTAGAGCGATGTAGGGTAATGTTGGTACCTTTAACAGGCGGAGTCCCGGTATACAGCAAGAGTCTCAGGCAGAGAGTGCTGGTATGTGGGGATATTCCAAATGAGCGCTGGCACGCGCTGATGTTCCAGGAGACCGTTGGCGCTGGCAGGCGCTCTGGATGGTGGATTTCCTCACCGCTGGACTTTAGAACTGGTTGCTCGCTGGGATGCAACCATAGACCTCACACTGTGTATGGAGGTCTCACCTCGTGTTACCGGCGTGTGACGTCAGCGGATGCTGTGGCCGAGGTAACAAAAACAGGACCGGGATGGCGAGGTCAAAACAGGACTGGATGAGTTGTTATACAAAAGTCCACAGGCGTTGACCTATTCAGGCCGTATATGATGGATGCAGTTCATATGCAGCGTTAGTACCCGTGATATAAATAGCAATATAGACTATACGCGTTTCAGGGTTCTAGAGTACGACCCTTTCCTCAGTAGTCATGTGAAAGGGTCGTACTCTAGAACCCTGAAACGCATCTAGTGTACAATACGATTTATTATTGATACATTTTATCTAACGATATGAGCATTGTCCATTTCCACTACCAGTGATTTATATACATTTATATTTTTACTATTGAATTGCCTTTATTATATGTGTTCTTCTCACAAGGGCCCTGTGAGGAGTAACTAATTTTATATTGTGTCATTTTAATAAAACAATTGAATTATTATTGAAACACAATTTTAGTTATCGATTTTTATATAGAATATACAATAATTATTTACACTTTCCTGGAAGGTCCGGGTAAATTTTCTATATTTTTCCCCATTTTTTTTGCAACTGAGGTATAGTTGCATGCCCTGTTTGACCTCGGATCGTGTCGGTTATTAATTGTGAGCTGCACTTGTCCATTTCTAATTTACAAATGTGTTTAACTTTCTGGTACCAGTTTATGTAAAAAAAATTATAATTTCCACCGAAGTACCACTTTAAAGGGGTACTCTGGTGAAAACCTTTTTTGTTTTAAATCAACTGGTGCCAGAAAGTTAAACATATTTGTAAATTACTTCTATTAAAAAATCTTAATCCTTCCAGTACTTATTAGCTGTTGAATGCTACAGAGGAAATTCCTTTCTTTTTGGAACACTGATGACATCACGAGCACAGTGCTCTCTGCTGACATCTCTGTCCATTTTAGCAACCGTGCATAGCAGATGCATGCTAAGGGCAGCATGGTGGCTCAGTGGTTAGCACTGATGCCTTGCAGTGCTGGGGCCTTGGGTTCAAATCCCACTAAGGACAACAATAAATAAAGACTTATTGTTATTATAACATCAGCAGAGAGAACTGTGCTCGTGATGTCATCAGAGAACATTCCAAAAAGAGTAACCCTTTAACTTTAACCCAGTTGTGCATAAGGGAAAATATGTCATGTAAGGTGGGTTAGGCCATGTATCCATGCAGCAAATTAATGCCCACAAATCTTTTGGTGCTACCACAGTAATAGATGGACTATGCTCTAGAACAGTGGTCTCCAACTTGCAGACCTCCAGTTGTTGCAAAACTACAACTCCCAGCATGCCCGGACAGCATTCTATGGCCATTTGTTCAAGACCTTGAGCCCCAATTTACCTTCTATTTACATTTAACTAATTTATCACCTTGGGTATATGTGATACAATTGGGTAGCCCAGGTCGTATGGTTATTTGATTGACAAGAGCCTCTCCAAACCCACATTGTAAGATTTGTAAATTACTTCTATTAAAAAAATCTTAATCCTTTCAGTACTTATGAGCTTCTGAAGTTAAGGTTGTTCTTTTCTGTCTAAGTGCTCTCTGACGACACGTGTCTCGGGAAACGCCCAGTTTAACAGCAAATCCCCATAGCAAACCTCTTCTAAACTGGGCGTTTCCCGAGACATGTGTCATCAGAGAGCACTTAGACAGAAAAGGACAACCTTAACTTCAGAAGCTCATAAGTACTGAAAGGATTAAGATTTTTTAATAGAAGTAATTTACAAATCTGTTTAACTTTCTGGAACCAGTTGATATATAAAAAAAAGTTTTTTCCTGGATAACCCCTTTAACTTATCTAGTCTTGTCGATTTGTTGGCATTTACCTCAATCGTAGGGTCATTTTTAGATATGAACATAATCCGAACACATACATGCCTAAATTTTCATTAAGGTAGCCATACATAGTTGTCGGCTGAATGAAAATTTTACGGACAGCTATCTCTCCCATTCTCCCCATGCACATGAATGTTTGGCATAACCGGAAGTTCACATGTTGTCTATGAAGAGAGGTGGGGTAAGCTTCTGCCAGATAGCTATGGCAGCGGCTTATCTTTCTGAGAACAAAGGAGTGTAATAGTTGAAATCCAACAACCCCAAACCTTCTCTCTCCCAACATTACCTGTAAGGGGAGAGTCAGGAGGTCGCCATGCGCTTAAGACCATTGGTCTCAGAACTGTGGACCTCAAGATGTTGAAAAACTACAACTCTCAGCATGCTGGGAGTTGTAGCCCTGCAACATCTGAAAGTGCACAGTTTGGAAACCACTGTTTTACACATTCATCCAAACATTTTGGCTGACTGTTGTTATATGAAAATGTTTAAGGAACTGAATCTTGATTTCGTCTAGCTGCATATACATATATATATATATATATATATATATATATATATATATATATATATCCCAGATCTCAGCTCAGAGACTTATAGGGGTTATCCAGGAAAAAACTTTATATATATATATATATATATATATATATATATATCAACTGGCTCCAGAAAGTTAAACAGATTTGTGAATTAGTTCTCTTAAAAAAATCTTAATCCTTTCAGTACTTATGAGCTGCTGAAGTTGAGTTTTTCTTTTCTATCTAAGTGCTCTCTGATGACACGTGTCTCAGGAACCGCTCAGCTTAGAAGCAAATCCCCATAGCAAACCTCTTCTACTCTGTGCAGTTCCTGAGACAAGCAGAGGTGTCAGCAGAGAGCACTGTTGCCAGACAGAAGACAACAACTCAACTTCAGCAGCTGATAATTATTGAAAGGATTAAGATTTTTTAATAGAAGTAATTTACAAATCTGTTTAACTTTCTGGAGCCAGTTGATATAAAAAAAAAAGTTTTTCCCTGGAATACCCCTTTAATTTACCAATAATCTGTAGGAGTGAGAAAAATGGAAGAGACCAGTACTGGCGCCTCGTGTATTAACCTTAGTCAACAGATAGATAACATTTTTGGGTAACCGCTCACCTCAGGACAAAGAGTAAATCGCTAAATGCCCAAAATAAATAGGGTGCTAAATCCGTGGAGTCGCTGCTCAGCCGCTGGGTCTCAGAACCATACACTGCAGGTCCTGGACAGCAATGGAATCACGTGAAGAACAAAAAGAAGACCCTTGGAAGTCACCAGGCACCGCAGACTGACAGGAATGGATGCAAAGACGCCGGAGGTTGTGTAAAATCAGTCCTGGGTAGGACCTTTTATTGAAGGTAGTAACAAATAAACAAACAAAATAAAATAAAGATTTTATTTTGTTTGTTTTTGTTACTGCCTTCAATAAAAGGTCCTACTCAGGACTGATTTTACACAACCTCCGGCGTCTTTGCATCCATTCCTGTCAGTCTGCGGTGCCTGGTGACTTCCAAGGGTCTTCTTTTTGTTCTTCACGTGATTCCATTTACCAATAAGGTTTACTACTTAATTCAGCTGACACGATATACTGAAACTATCGAAAGTCATGTATCGGGGTAGAGTCAGGAGGCCAACATACGCTTTAGACCAGTGGTCTCCAAACTGTGGACCTTCAGATGTTGCAAAACTTCAACTCCCAGCATGCCCAGAAGTTATCGTTTTTATAAACATCTGGAGGTCCACAGTTTGGAAACCACTGCTTTAAACAAACCAAACCTGCGAATTACCAAAGTTTAAGCTGTCTCATCGTTATATGAAGAACCATGAATATATATATATAATAAAAGCAGCACCTCCAATATAAGATGCACTGGTGCCAGCAGGTGGGGAGCCCAGCAGCAGAAGAGTCCAAGAAAAATCCCTTGCAGCACATTATAAGGTGATAAAAAGTGGGTAGCATTACTCCATCTTGTGCTAAATATGCAATGTTTCAACTTCTTATACAGCCATGTGCATGGACAACTGAAACATTATATTCTTGGAATATACATACATATATATATATATATATATATATATATATATATATATATATTTTTTTTATATTTATACTCATTTATTTATCTATTTATATATATATATATATATATATATATATATATATATATATAGGGGAATATGCAAAGCAGCTCATTACATCAAGTTTTCAGGTAGTGTTCCCTGGTATCAGCTTAGCTCCTGTTCAGGAATATAAAAAGCTGATCGGGATTTTATGCCAAGCCAAACTACTCCCCAAAAAGGAAAGTTTCTACCCATCTGCAGACAGCTGTTTCGTGGTTTTTGCCACTCGTCAGTACAGAGCAGGGTGATCTGGCTTGGCTGGGGTAAGAGGCCTGAGAGCAGCTAAAGGGGATGAGTATTTGTCTCAGGGCGAGGCCACCACTCCTGGTGTAACGGAGCTTCAGAAGGCCATTGAGCACTCCGCGGGCATTCTGGGTAGGGGAATATGCTCATTACATCACCTTTTCAGGTAATGTTCCCTGGTATCAGCTTAGCTCCTGTTAAGGAATATAAAAAGCTGATCGGGATTTTATGCCAAGCCAGACTACTCCCCAAAAGGGAAGTTTCTACCCATCTGCAGACAGCTGTTTCGTGGTTTTTGCCACTCGTCAGTACAGAGAAACAGCTGTCTGCAGATGGGTAGAAGCTTCCCTTTTGGGGAGTAGTCTGGCTTGGCATAAAATCCCGATCAGCTTTTTATATTCCTTAACAGGAGCTAAGCTGATACCAGGGAACATTACCTGAAAAGGTGATGTAATGAGCTGCTTTGCATATTCCCCTACCCAGAATGCCCGCGGAGTGCTTAATGGCCTTCTGAAGCTCCGTTACACCAGGAGTGGTGGCCTCGCCCTGAGGCAAATACTCATCCCCTTTATATATAAATATATATATATATATATATATATATATATATATATAATTTTTTTATATTTATACTCATTAATGTATCTATTTATTTATATATGTATATACACACACACACACACAAATTCTGTTCTCTTTTTTTTTTTCCTTTTCTTTTTTTATCAATATTTTTTAACTTCCGGTTCCATTCTGTCAATACCCAACCTATTAAACTTTCTTCTAAACTAACTAAAGTGTTTGCCTCCCGGTGCCCCGACAATCCAGAGATCAATATCACGCATGAAATACCACAATCCTTAGGGAAAGTTTAACAATGGTGGGTGGAACAATGGCGTGATTTAACTGCCTTGTAATTTCACTGCTTACATCATTTTTTTGAGCTCACAGGAACCTATGAATCAAGGAAAACCTATATAAAATGACGCCTCATCTCTTACGCTTAGTCATTAGGGCAACCTATATAATTCGCTTGTTACTAAGGTATTTTCTTGTAACCAAGGTGATGCAAAGTTTGCTATAATGCATAAGAAAACATCCCTATTTCTAGGCTTTGCACCTTAATCTGCATTATTCGGACAAGGAATGCCACATTGGTGGCGAAAAAAAAACAAAAAAAACATTGGAGCTTATTTATCAAGGCCACTTTGCCGATGCAATTGTATTGGAGGAGGGAAAAAATGGCTTCCGGGATGAATGACATATTTACTAACCCTAAGATAGTTTCTAATCTTACTTAAAAAGATCCTAAAAAAAAAAAAAGGGATGCGGTTCTACGTAGGTGAAAAATATTGTCACAGGGAAAAGTGTCAGGAATTATGACAGGTAAGGCTGCCGTCACATATATCCGGCAATCCGGCTGAGCCGGATTGCCGGATATATGTGACGGCACCCTTACCTTTCGTAATTCATGACACTTTTCCACAGGGTGATATTTTTCACCTACCTAGAGCCACGTAGAGAAAAGTGCCATCAGTTGTGTATGGTCCGGCGGCCAAATTTTTCTGCAGGCCACATGGCGTTCTCCTATCTGGCCTGTCTGATGATCTGGCCTCCCTATGGAGGCACCGAATTAATGAGGACTGTCCAATTCTAATTAATGGGACCAGTTCGATCATCACTTTCCCTCCGATGTTGTATAAAAGCTGAACCGGATTGACCCACATATGTGACGGCACTAGACCAGGCCAAAGGAGAGAGAAACTGTTGAACAGAGCAGCTCGGCCATAATAACCAACATGACTCCTCTTGTGTTGGTAAAAACAGCACTTACTGCATTGTAGAGGACTATCTGTAGAGGTCACAAAGGTTAGCGTTACTTGCATGGCGCCTATAGTTACCAGAAAGAAAAAGATTCAATCATCCTACCCTCCAGACACACATGCCACTGCCAATGGTTCCTACGTGTTTCGCCCATGGACCAAGTTGCTGCTGGTCTGCAAACAAACAGAATCCAAGATAAGTGTTCTTGCTTTAAGAGTACCTCTCATGATCTTGTATTTTACTATCCTCCCGATTCACTGCCACCATCATGTTAAACCACCCCCTGCCTTTATTTTTATTATTTGTTAGTTTTCTACCTTGATATTGCTCTGTATTTTCTGCTCAGTCTCAGTCAGATTTACAGACTGGGAAGGGGCGTTCCCCAGCAGACATGACATCATCTGAAGCCATACAGGGGAGAACTTCCTTCCTCACTCTGTCACACACAGACCAGAGCAGTTCAGTGTGTGAGATGAGCTTTAATTGGATAAGGCTGCACACACACCCCTCAGCACTCCAAACTGCATTTCCTGTGTTTGGACTTCTGCCAGGGCAGCAGGAGTCCAAAGTCTGTGCAAGAGATGAGGGGAAATGTGCTCTGGACAAGTAGGGAGACACCTAGTGGCAGCTTTTTTTTAAACACAAATAAAACAGAAAACTTCATTTTTTTAAACAAAGTATATCAGAAAGATTTTTTTTATTTACCATAAGGAGCGCAATAGCAAAAATTCGTTTTAATGAGAGTGCCTGTTACGCCGAGCGCTCCGGGTCCCCGCTCCTCCCCGGAGCGCTCGCTTCACTCTCCCCGCGGCAGCGCTCCGGTCACGTCCTCTGACCCGGGGCGCTGCGATTCCGCTGCCAGCCGGGATGCGATTCGCGATGCGGGTAGCGCCCGCTCGCGATGCGCACCCCGGCTCCCCTACCTGACTCGCTCTCCGTCTGTTCTGTCCCGGCGCGCGCGGCCCCGCTCCCTAGGGCGCGCGCGCGCCGGGTCTCTGCGATTTAAAGGGCCACTGCGCCGCTGATTGGCGCAGTGGTCCCAATTAGTGTGTTCACCTGTGCACTTCCCTATATCACCTCACTTCCCCTGCACTCCCTTGCCGGATCTTGTTGCCTTAGTGCCAGTGAAAGCGTTCCTTGTGTGTTCCTTGCCTGTGTTTCCAGACCTTCTGCCGTTGCCCCTGACTACGATCCTTGCTGCCTGCCCCGACCTTCTGCTACGTCCGACCTTGCTTTTGCCTACTCCCTTGTACCGCGCCTATCTTCTGCAGCCAGAGAGGTGAGCCGTTGCTAGTGGATACGACCTGGTCACTACCGCCGCAGCAAGACCATCCCGCTTTGCGGCGGGCTCTGGTGAAAACCAGTAGTGGCTTAGAACCGGTCCACTAGCACGGTCCACGCCAATCCCTCTCTGGCACAGAGGATCCACTACCTGCCAGCCGGCATCGTGACAGTAGATCCGGCCATGGATCCCGCTGAAGTTCCTCTGCCAGTTGTCGCTGACCTCACCACGGTGGTCGCCCAGCAGTCACAACAGATAGCGCAACAAGGCCAACAGCTGTCTCAACTGACCGTTATGCTACAACAGTTACTACCACAGCTTCAGCAGTCATCTCCTCCGCCAGCTCCTGCACCTCCTCCGCAGCGAGTGGCCGCTCCTGGGATACGCTTATCCTTGCCGGATAAATTTGATGGGGACTCTAAGTTTTGCCGTGGCTTTCTTTCCCAATGTTCCCTGCATCTGGAGATGATGTCGGACCTGTTTCCCACTGAAAGGTCTAAGGTGGCTTTCGTAGTCAGCCTTCTGTCCGGAAAAGCCCTGTCATGGGCCACACCGCTCTGGGACCGCAATGACCCCGTCACTGCCTCTGTACACTCCTTCTTCTCGGAAATCCGAAGTGTCTTTGAGGAACCTGCCTGAGCCTCTTCTGCTGAGACTGCCCTGTTGAACCTGGTCCAGGGTAATTCTTCCGTTGGCGAGTATGCCGTACAATTCCGTACTCTTGCTTCAGAATTGTCCTGGAATAATGAGGCCCTCTGCGCGACCTTCAAAAAAGGCCTATCCAGCAACATTAAAGATGTTCTGGCCGCACGAGAAATTCCTGCTAATCTACATGAACTTATTCACCTAGCCACTCGCATTGACATGCGTTTTTCCGAAAGGCGTCAGGAACTCCGCCAAGATATGGACTCTGTTCGCACGAGGCGTTTCTTCTCCTCGGCTCCTCTCTCCTCTGGTCCCCTGCAATCTGTTCCTGTGCCTCCCGCCGTGGAGGCTACGCAGGTCGACCGGTCTCGCCTGACACCTCAAGAGAGGACACGACGCCGTATGGAGAACCTCTGCCTGTACTGTGCTAGTACCGAACACTTCCTGAGAGATTGTCCTATCCGTCCTCCCCGCCTGGAAAGACGTACGCTGACTCCGCACAAAGGTGAGACAGTCCTTGATGTCTACTCTGCTTCTCCACGTCTTACTGTGCCTGTGCGGATGTCTGCCTCTGCCTTCTCCTTCTCTACAGTGGCCTTCTTGGACTCAGGATCTGCAGGAAATTTTATTTTGGCCTCTCTCGTCAACAGGTTCAACATCCCGGTGACCAGTCTCGCCAGACCCCTCTACATCAATTGTGTAAATAATGAAAGATTGGACTGTACCATACGTTTCCGCACGGAGCCCCTTCTTATGAGCATCGGATCTCATCATGAGAGGATTGAACTTTTGGTCCTCCCCAATTGCACCTCGGAAATTCTCCTTGGACTTCCCTGGCTTCAACTTCATTCCCCTACCCTGGATTGGTCCACTGGGGAGATCAAGAGTTGGGGGTCCTCTTGTTCCAAGAACTGTCTAAAACCGGTTCCCAGTAACCCTTGCCGTAACTCTGTGGTTCCTCCAGTAACCGGTCTCCCTAAGGCCTATATGGACTTCGCGGATGTTTTCTGCAAAAAACAAGCTGAGACTCTACCTCCTCACAGGCCTTATGATTGCCCTATCGACCTCCTCCCGGGCACTACTCCACCCCGGGGCAGAATTTATCCTCTCTCTGCCCCAGAGACTCTTGCCATGTCCGAATACGTCCAGGAGAATCTAAAAAAGGGCTTTATCCGTAAATCCTCCTCTCCTGCCGGAGCCGGATTTTTCTTTGTGTCCAAAAAAGATGGCTCCCTACGTCCTTGCATTGACTACCGCGGTCTTAATAAAATCACGGTTAAGAACCGCTACCCCTTACCCCTCATCTCTGAACTCTTTGATCGCCTCCAAGGTGCCCACATCTTCACTAAATTGGACTTAAGAGGCGCCTATAACCTCATCCGCATCAGAGAGGGGGACGAGTGGAAAACGGCATTTAACACCAGAGATGGACACTTTGAGTATCTGGTCATGCCCTTTGGACTGTGCAACGCCCCTGCCGTCTTCCAAGACTTTGTCAATGAAATTTTTCGTGATCTGTTATACTCCTGTGTTGTTGTATATCTGGACGATATCCTAATTTTTTCTGCCAATCTAGAAGAACACCGCCAGCATGTCCGTATGGTTCTTCAGAGACTTCGTGACAACCAACTCTATGCCAAAATTGAAAAATGTCTGTTTGAATGCCAATCTCTTCCTTTTCTAGGATATTTGGTCTCTGGCCAGGGACTACAGATGGATCCAGACAAACTCTCTGCCGTCTTAGATTGGCCACGCCCCTCCGGACTCCGTGCTATCCAACGCTTTTTGGGGTTCGCCAATTATTACAGGCAATTTATTCCACATTTTTCTACCATTGTGGCTCCTATCGTGGCTTTAACCAAAAAAAATGCTGATCCCAAGTCCTGGCCTCCTCAAGCAGAAGACGCCTTTAAACGACTCAAGTCTGCCTTTTCTTCGGCTCCCGTCCTCTCCAGACCTGACCCTTCCAAACCCTTCCTATTGGAGGTTGATGCCTCCTCAGTGGGAGCTGGAGCTGTTCTTCTACAAAAAAATTCTTCCGGGCATGCTGTCACTTGTGGTTTTTTCTCTAGGACCTTCTCTCCAGCGGAGAGGAACTACTCCATCGGGGATCGAGAGCTTCTAGCCATTAAATTAGCACTTGAGGAATGGAGGCATCTGCTGGAGGGATCAAGTTCTCCTGTTATTATCTACACCGACCACAAGAACCTCTCCTACCTCCAGTCTGCCCAACGGCTGAATCCTCGCCAGGCCCGGTGGTCTCTGTTCTTTGCCCGATTTAATTTTGAGATTCACTTTCGTCCTGCCGATAAGAACATTAGGGCCGATGCTCTCTCTCGTTCCTCGGATGCCTCAGAAGTTGAACTCTCTCCGCAACACATCATTCCACCTGACTGCCTGATCTCCACTTCTCCTGCCTCCATCAGGCAGACTCCTCCAGGAAAGACCTTTGTTTCTCCTCGCCAACGCCTCGGAATCCTCAAATGGGGTCACTCCTCCCATCTCGCAGGTCATGCGGGTATCAAGAAATCTGTGCAACTCATCTCCCGCTTCTATTGGTGGCCGACTCTGGAGACGGATGTTGTGGACTTTGTGCGAGCCTGCACTATCTGTGCCCGGGATAAGACTCCTCGCCAGAAGCCCGCTGGTTTTCTTCATCCTCTGCCTGTCCCCGAACAGCCTTGGTCTCTGATTGGTATGGATTTTATTACTGATTTACCCCCTTCCCGTGGCAACACTGTTATTTGGGTGGTCGTTGATCGATTCTCCAAAATGGCACATTTCATCCCTCTTCCTGGTCTTCCTTCTGCGCCTCAGTTGGCTAAACAATTTTTTGTACACATTTTTCGTCTTCACGGGTTGCCTACGCAGATTGTCTCGGATAGAGGCGTCCAATTCGTGTCTAAATTCTGGAGGGCTCTCTGTAAACAACTCAAGATTAAATTAAATTTTTCTTCTGCATATCATCCCCAGTCCAATGGACAAGTAGAAAGGATTAACCAGATCTTGGGTGATTATTTGCGACATTTTGTTTCCTCCCGCCAGGATGACTGGGCAGATCTCCTCCCATGGGCCGAATTCTCGTATAACTTCAGGGTCTCTGAGTCTTCCTCCAAATCCCCATTTTTCGTGGTGTACGGCCGTCACCCTCTTCCCCCCCTCCCTACTCCCTTGCCCTCTGGTCTGCCCGCTGTGGATGAAATTTCTCGTGACCTTTCCATCATATGGAGAGAGACCCAAAATTCTCTCTTACAGGCTTCATCACGCATGAAGAAGTTCGCGGATAGGAAGAGAAGAGCTCCCCCCGTTTTTTCCCCTGGAGACAAGGTATGGCTCTCCGCTAAATATGTCCGCTTCCGTGTCCCTAGCTACAAGTTGGGACCACGCTATCTTGGTCCTTTCAAAATTTTGTGTCAAATTAATCCTGTCTCTTATAAACTTCTTCTTCCTCCCTCTCTTCGTATCCCTAATGCCTTTCACGTCTCTCTTCTCAAACCACTCATCCTCAACCGTTTTTCTCCCAAATCTGTTCCTCCCACTCCTGTTTCCGGCTCCTCGGACATCTTCTCGGTCAAAGAAATTTTAGCTGCCAAAAAGGTCAGAGGAAAAATTTTTTTTTTAGTGGACTGGGAGGGTTGTGGTCCTGAAGAGAGATCCTGGGAACCTGAGGACAACATCCTAGACAAAAGTCTGCTCCTCAGGTTCTCAGGCTCTAAGAAGAGGGGGAGACCCAAGGGGGGGGGTACTGTTACGCCGAGCGCTCCGGGTCCCCGCTCCTCCCCGGAGCGCTCGCTTCACTCTCCCCGCGGCAGCGCTCCGGTCACGTCCTCTGACCCGGGGCGCTGCGATTCCGCTGCCAGCCGGGATGCGATTCGCGATGCGGGTAGCGCCCGCTCGCGATGCGCACCCCGGCTCCCCTACCTGACTCGCTCTCCGTCTGTTCTGTCCCGGCGCGCGCGGCCCCGCTCCCTAGGGCGCGCGCGCGCCGGGTCTCTGCGATTTAAAGGGCCACTGCGCCGCTGATTGGCGCAGTGGTCCCAATTAGTGTGTTCACCTGTGCACTTCCCTATATCACCTCACTTCCCCTGCACTCCCTTGCCGGATCTTGTTGCCTTAGTGCCAGTGAAAGCGTTCCTTGTGTGTTCCTTGCCTGTGTTTCCAGACCTTCTGCCGTTGCCCCTGACTACGATCCTTGCTGCCTGCCCCGACCTTCTGCTACGTCCGACCTTGCTTTTGCCTACTCCCTTGTACCGCGCCTATCTTCAGCAGCCAGAGAGGTGAGCCGTTGCTAGTGGATACGACCTGGTCACTACCGCCGCAGCAAGACCATCCCGCTTTGCGGCGGGCTCTGGTGAAAACCAGTAGTGGCTTAGAACCGGTCCACTAGCACGGTCCACGCCAATCCCTCTCTGGCACAGAGGATCCACTACCTGCCAGCCGGCATCGTGACAGTGCCCATTTAAGACTGTTTATGGAGCTGGGCCTTGTCTTGCATGGAACCTAAAGTGCAAGTCCAAGTAGTGTTGTAAATAGAAAAAAGGGGTCCCTATAGCTAATATCAAAATGGGCCTCCCATAATGACATCTTATTTTGTGCCCCCCCCCCCCAGGACACAAAGGTCTGGTGTATATTTCCCCCCTCTTTCTATGACCCATTGGTCTGTACCGCCTCCATTAATTTCATTAATTTGCTGACAATGCAGCTCACTGGAGAGAGGAGTTCTGCACAGTTGCTTACCAATGTAAAATGTAACTCAGTGGCCCTCATTTATTATTGTAAACCCGACTTGTTTTGTCGGGTTTTTTGGCGCATCTTTGTCTGCGACATGTCACAGACATTGTGCGCCAGTCTGCGACACGATGCAACATTTTTTCCCGACGGACCCGATGTGGATTCTCCCAAACCCGAAAAAGGGGCGTAACCCAACATTTCTGAGCTTTCCCACGTATTTATAAAGGTTTCCAACCCGAATTTGTTGAATTGTTGTGGATTTTTTCCCGACAACTCAGAGGAGTTGGAAACCAAAACCAACAAAACGCACGTGCGACAAACAGGATGCGACATCAAGATTCTGCCAAAAAAGTAAATATCTTTCGTCAAAATGCTGTGGTGGAATCCTAATTCAATGGGACTTTTTGCCCAGCGCTACCACATTAATAGATGGACCTTGTTTTAGAACTTTTTGGAAGTTAGTTCATACATTCAGTCTTTTTCCGAGCATTTACAGTTTTCTGGGTCTCAAAAGGGACATCTTCTAACTGCATGGATCTGGTGCGGGTAGAAGCTGATATCTCAACATACCGTTTCACCGGTTTGTCAGCATATACCCCAGTAAGGCTACTTTTACACTATAAACTAGGCTCTGTTACAAATGGACATTAAAGGAGAACTCCAGAATATAAAAATTGTTGCCCATACTGCTGGCAGTAAAAAAATAAAGATGTACATACCTTCTTCAGCTCCCCCGGGGCCTCCGGTAACCGGCTGTTCTGGTCTCTGCCATGATCCACTTTCTGGTTGCCGGTGGTCGGATGAATCATACTGCGCTCAGCCAATCACCGGCCGCAGTGAAGTCCCGACTCGGCCGGCGATAGGCTGAGCGGCAGTGTGAGAACGCTTCAAGACACAAAATTCTTTACTACACCGGCACCTTCTGCGTGGGCCAAAAACGTCACACTGCCATCAGCCTATCACCGGCCGAGCCGGAACTTCACTTCGGCCGGTGATTGGCTGAGCGCAGTATGATTCATCCGACCACCGGCAACCAGAAAGTGGATCATGGTGGAGACCGGAACAGCCGGTTACCGGAGGCCCCGGGGGAGCGGAGGAAGGTGTGTACATCTTTATTTTTTTACTGCAGTATGATCCACTTCCTGGTTGTCGGTGGTTGGATGGACCACCGGCAACCAGGAAGTGGATCATGGCGGAGACTGGAACAGCCGGTTACCGGAGGCCCCCGGGGAGCGAAGGTATGTACATCTTTATTTTTTTACTGGCAGCAGTATGGGGGACAATTTTTATATTCTGGAGTTCTCCTTTAAGGGCTTTTTTTTTTTTTTCAACCTTTGACTGCCATTAATGTCCGTTTTTGTAACAGAGCCTAACGGGAGTCATAACAGGCACAGAGGATCCCATTCTCTTGAATTTGATTCTCTGACGTCCATTATGACTTCCGTTATTCCGCCTTAAGATAGCGGGAGAAAAAAAAATTTCTTCCGCTATCTTCTAATGGCCGTCATACTTCCTGGCACAAACGGCAGTGTGAAAGTAGCCTTTATAGTGTCATTTTCAGATATGAACAAAACACATACATGCCTACATTTTTAAAGTGGGCATACATTGTTGCCGGCTACATAAATGTTGGACCAGCAGCTGTCTCTCCCGATCTCCTCATGCACATAAACATTAAGCACAACTGAAAGTGCATGTGTTGTCTATGAAAAAAGGAGGGGTAAGCTTCTGCCAGACATCTGGAGATGGCTTATCTCTCTGAGAACAGTAGGGTTGAATAGTTAAAATCTAACATCCCTAATCTTTTTATCCCTCAACATCATCTGTCCTGGAAGATTCAGGAGGTGGCCATGCGCTTTAGACCAGTGGTCTCCAAACTGTGGACCTCCAGATGCTGCAAAACTACAACTCCCAAAAAAAATCTACAATTACAGTTGGCTGTCCGGGCATGCTGGGAGTGGTAGTTTACAACATCTGGAGGTCAACAGCTTGGAGACCACTCACTGCTATAGACAGTCAGCCAAACCCGGTGGTGGAATTTCCAGAATCCAGATAACGCTGAAAGAGTTAACCATGTTAATTTTTTCTGCTGTAAAATTCTGTGTTGAATAAGAGCCGATTTGGAGAAGCCCCGGTTCTGTGAGTGTGAAATTCATAAATGTGAGAATTGTAACTAAATTGTTCATAATTCCAAAGTCTAAACCATAAATTTCCCATAACCATATTAGCTTTACTATAGAGACAGCGGCGGAGGGCTGGACTCTGTCATGTTATCTTATTGTGCGTTCTACTAATATAAATTCAGTAAAGAATCCATCTTCTATTTATTTTCATCTAAAATTATTATTATTATTGATTTGTTTATTTTATTTTTTTTTTTAAATCCTGATTCCAATACTTAGAAGATCCCATAATGAATGTCTATGAGGTAATGTACGATATCCAGGGCCAGATTAAGGCTGCCTGGAAGACGGAGCACTTCATTATGATGAGCCCCCCCCCCCCTAACAGTTCCCCCACATTAGGTGCAGTATTGTTAATTAGGTTGGCAACATAGTTCCCCCACATTAGGTTGTAGTTCCCCCACATTAGGTGCAGTATAGTTGCCCCACATTAGGTTGTAGTTCCCCCACATTAGGTGCAGTATAGTTCCCCACATTAGATACAGTATAGCTCCCCCCATTAGGTGCAGTATAGTTCTCCCACATTAGGTGCCGTATAGTTCCCCACATTAGGTGCAGTATAGTTTCCCCACATTAGGTGCAGTATAGTTCCCCCACATTAGGTGCAGTATAGTTCCCCACATTAGGTGCAGTATAGTTCCCCACATTAGATACAGTATAGCTCCCCCCATTAGGTGCAGTATAGTTCTCCCACATTAGGTGCCGTATAGTTCCCCACATTAGGTGCAGTATAGTTTCCCCACATTAGGTGCAGTATAGTTTCCCCACATTAAGTGCAGTATAGTTCCCCCACATTAGATGCAGTATAGTTCCTCACATTAGGTGCAGTATAGTTTCCCCACATTAGGTGCAGTATAGTTCCCCATATTAGGTGCAGTACAGTTCCCCCACATTAGGTGCAGTATAGTTCCCCACATTAGGTGCAGTATAGTTTCCCCACATTAGGTGCAGTATAGTTTCCCCACATTAGGTGCAGTACAGTTCCCCATATTAGGTGCAGTATAGTTTTCCCACATTAGGTGCAGTATAGTTCTCCACATTAGGTGCAGTATAGTCTCCCACATTAAGTGCTGTATAGTTCCCCCACATTAGGTGCAGTATAGTTCCCCCACATTAGCTGCAGTATAGTTCCCCATATTAGGTGCAGTATAGTTCCCCACATTAGGTGCAGTATAGTTCCCCACATTAGGTGCAGTATAGTTCCCCACATTAGGTGCAGTATAGTTCCCCCACATTAGGTGCAGTACAGTTCCCCACATTAGGTGCAGTATAGTTTGCCCACATTAGGTGCAGTATAGTTCCCCACATTAGGTGCAGTATAGTTTCCCCACATTAGGTGCAGTATAGTTCCCCGCATTAGGTGCAGTATAGTTCCCCCACATTAGGTGCAGTATAGTTCCCAACATTAGGTGCAGAATAGTCCCCCACATTAGGTGCAGTACAGTTCCCCACATTAGGTGCAGTATAGTCCCCCACATTAGGTGCAGTACAGTTCCCCACATTAGGTGCAGTATAGTTCCCCCACATTAGGTGCAGTATAGTTCTCCACATGAGGTGCAGTATAGTTCCCCCACATTAGGTGCAGTATAGTTACCCCACATTAGGTGCAGTATAGTTCCCCCACATTAGGTTCAGTACAGTTCCCCACATTAGGTGCAGTATAGTTCCCCCACATTAGGTGCAGTATAGTTCTCCACATTAGGTGCAGTATAGTTCCCCCACATTAGGTGCAGTATAGTTCCCCACATTAGGTGCAGTATAGTCCCCCACATTAGGTGCAGTGTAGTTCCCCACATTAGGTGCAGTATAGTCCCCCATATTAGGTGCAGTATAGTTCCCCCACATTAGGTGCAGTATAGTTCCCCCACATTAGGTACCATATAGTTCCCCACATTAGGTGCAGTATAGTTCCCCACATTAGGTGCAGTATAGATCCCCCACATTAGGTGCAGTATAGTTCCCCCATATTAGGTGTAGTATAGTTCCCCACATTAGGTGCAGTGTAGTCTCCAACATCCCGAATGTGACGGGGCCCCCTGCGGACACAGGGCCCAGAGCAGGCGCTCCATGAGCGTCAATGATGATCCAGCCCTGACAATATCACTGTAGTGCTGAGTAATGATGAGATAAAACAGTGGTCTCCAAACTGTGGCCCTCCAGATGTTGCAAAACTACAACTCCCAGAATGCCCGGACAGCCAACGGCTGTCCGGGGATGCTGGGAGTTGTAGTTTTGCAACTTCTGGAGGGCTGCAGTTTGGAGACCGCTGAAGTAAAAACACCACGTCACTTACTGAACAGTTTTAGTCACTTAATTCGGCTAAAGTAATTACATATTCTTTACAGTAGGGGGTGTATAATCACAGGAAACCTACTACAAATGTCTAAAATATAAATTGTTAAAATGTTCCCCTGATAGAATTTCTCCTGGGGGGTCTTATAGCGATGTCTTTACTATCAGATCCTGTGATTAGATTTCTCCATTATCTCTATACTTTAGCCTTCTATAGTTCTATTATGTTGGTTTTGCAGCGTACGAATATAACCCCAATTACAGAAAGAGTATACGTAACATAAAATGACAGATTTCGGATTGATGCAACTATGATGTCATGGACTGACGGCTGCTGCTTTTATTAACTCGTAAATATCTGGCTCAAAAAAAGCTTCTCATTACATAGAGCCGTCATTGGAAGCAAAATCCACCCCGGCGAATTTCATTTTACTGAAGAGATGTGAAGTCTGGGATCTTCGTTCTCAAGTTCATGGGGGGATCTTAGCAGTCAGACCCTCTGTGATCAGCTAGCTATCCCCTATCCTGTGACTAGGGGATAACCTTGTCAGATGGGAAAACCTCTTAGAAGGGGTTATCCAGTTCAAAAAAATGTATCCCCTATCCAAGGGATAAGAGATAAGTATTTGATCACAGGCGGTCCGACTGCTGAGACCCCCCTCTGATCTCCTGCACGGTGCCCTGGCGATCTCTGTGAATGGAGCCGAGATCAGCACGCTCCCTCTATGCATCTCTATGGGAGAGCCGCAGCACTGTACTCGTGTATCTCAGGCTCTCCCATAAACATGCATAAAGGGGGCGTGTGGACCAACACTTCATGCAGTGGTCAACGCAGCTCTGTGTATGCGGAGACCTGATTGGACACCCCCGTGATCAGACACTTCTCCCCCATCCTTAGGATAGGGGAACATTTTACTAAAATGGATTACTCCTTTAACTGGGTACTCCAGTGGAAAACCTTTTTTTTTTTTCAAATCAACTGGTGCCAGAAAGTTATACTGATATGTTAATTACTTCTATTAAAAAAATCTTTACCCTTCTAGTACTTATCAGTTGCTGTATGCTCCAGAGGAAGTTGTATAGTTATTTTCTGTCTGACCACAGTGCTCTCTGCTGACACCTCTGTCCGGGTCAGAAACTGACCCGAGCAGGAGAGGTTTGCTATGGGGATTTTATCCTACTCTGGATAGTTCCTGACACAGACAGAGGTGGCAGTAGAGAACACTGTGATCAGACAGAAAAGAACTATACAACTTCCTCTGGAGCATACAGCAGCAGATGAGTACAGGAAGGGTTAAAATATTTAAATAATTTACAAATCTGTATAAGTTTCTGAAACCAGTTGATTTGGGAAAAAAAATGTTTTCCACCGAAGTACCTGATACTTCGCTGCCACACTCTCCATATACTTTAATGGAAAGGTGGAGGCATTGAAATCTATGAGAACTATGGAATGAACCGATTCATTTTTCATTTTCAGTTCAGATGAGGTGTCATCCATGACCACACAGAGCTGGCAAGACTGACTCATTTTGTTATGGATAGTAGGATTATACTACAGATGGTCCAGACATTTTTAGCTTCTGGGGTCTTCGAGTTCATGTATGACCACCACTTTGCTTTCTCTTGTGTAACTCATGTTTTATGCAAATTAACTTACATAAAGTGATGTCATAGTGTTGGGAAACCTACACAGTCCCATACAAGTTAACAGGGCTGCGTGCAGTTCCCTGAGCAGCCTGGTGGCAGGAAGCGGCAATGTGCAGGGAAAAACAAGGGGCCGGATCAGGGATTACAGTTCTACAGAGAGCAATGTTGTAGATTATTTATACCATCATATTTGGCACAGGTCCTCAGGATTTCCTACTGCCTTTCAATTTCTCATAAAGGAAAGGAGTTGTCTCAAATCTAACACTATGAAAGCTTGAAACTTGGCCTCAGAGCTCTCAGGAGAAAAGAATAGGAAACAGTAGGGTTTGGAGTCTCCAAGACACAGTCTAGTTAACCCCTTGGTAGTTTTACGCCCCAACAGCTTTATGTACATGGCTAGAGATGAGAGAATTTTTGAAAAATTTGATTCGGCTATTAAAAATGGCTATTTCTGGCCTACAGAAGCCTCAATAGGGATATAGAACACTTTGTCTTGCTGTAACACGCTTAGGGTGTGTGCTGGGTTAGTGAAATAATACCGTTATTCAGTATGACATGCAGATCAAAGGCATCACTATTAGAATCACTGCCGCACAGCAGCACAATGACAGAGCCTGGAGGTGGCATCAGTATGAGGAGACCATATAGTGGCTGAATGACACAGTGTGGAGGTGTTGGCAGTATAAGGAGACCATATAGTGGCTGAATGACACAGCCTGGAGGTGGCGGAAGCATGAGGAGACCATATAGCCTCAATAAGGGTGTAGAACACTTTGCCTTGTCCTAACACGCGTAGGGAGTGTGCTTGTTAGTGAAATAATACTGTTTATCAATATGACTTGCAGATTACAGGCAACGCTATTAGACTCACTGCTGCAGAGCATCTGGATGTGGCAGCAGGGAGACCAAATGGCGTCAAAATTTAAGAGAATAAAGAGATATTTTATGTAATTTTTATTTTATTTTATTTGAATTTATTTACATTTTTTGAGTACCCATTCTGGTGAGCATCAAGCTGGCGGTCCTCCGTCAGGTGAGATACCATCTGTTCAAGCCCCTGCCTCTCAGCAACCCCCCCCCCCCCTGACTGTGAAAGTGCGAATGTTTAATTTAATCAGTTATGGTACATTTTTATCACTCCAAGCTTTTTCATTGGATTCTTGTGGTGATTCCAAAAGTAATATTTGATGTCAACAACCATAGGGCCTCAGTCTTGAAAAAACTACATAGATTTTTTTAAATTTAAGATTTATATTAGATTCCCAAGTTTAATGTCCCGGTGTTTACTTTGAACTAATGACCACAAAACCCAATCTAACAAGGAATCACATGGCGGCACAATGAAAGAGCCTAGAGGTTGCAGCAGGGCCTAGGGCCATAGGGCCTCACAATAGAAAAGATTAAAGATATTTTGTAAATTGAAGATTTTAGATACATGAAATTTTTTAAAGTTTAATCTAAGGTGCCAACAGCATAAGGAGACCATATGGTGGCACAATGACAGAGCCTGGAGGTAGGAACTGTCACGATGCCGGCTGGCAGGTAGTGGATCCTCTGTGCCAGAGAGGGATTGGCGTGGACCGTGCTAGTGGACCGGTTCTAAGCCACTACTGGTTTTCACCAGAGCCCGCCGCAAAGCGGGATGGTCTTGCTGCGGCGGTAGTGACCAGGTCGTATCCACTAGCAACGGCTCACCTCTCTGGCTGCTGAAGATAGGCGCGGTACAAGGGAGTAGGCAAAAGCAAGGTCGGACGTAGCAGAAGGTCGGGGCAGGCAGCAAGGATCGTAGTCAGGGGCAACGGCAGAAGGTCTGGAAACACAGGCAAGGAACACACAAGGAACGCTTTCACTGGCACTAAGGCAACAAGATCCGGCAAGGGAGTGCAGGGGAAGTGAGGTGATATAGGGAAGTGCACAGGTGAACACACTAATTGGAACCACTGCGCCAATCAGCGGCGCAGTGGCCCTTTAAATCGCAGAGACCCGGCGCGCGCGCGCCCTAGGGAGCGGGGCCGCGCGCGCCGGGACAGAACAGACGGAGAGCGAGTCAGGTAGGGGAGCCGGGGTGCGCATCGCGAGCGGGCGCTACCCGCATTGCGAATCGCATCCCGGCTGGCAGCGGAATCGCAGCGCCCCGGGTCAGAGGACGTGACCGGAGCGCTGCCGCGGGGAGAGTGAAGCGAGCGCTCCGGGGAGGAGCGGGGACCCGGAGCGCTCGGCGTAACAGTACCCCCCCCCTTGGGTCTCCCCCTCTTCTTAGAGCCTGAGAACCTGAGGAGCAGACTTTTGTCTAGGATGTTGTCCTCAGGTTCCCAGGATCTCTCTTCAGGACCACAACCCTCCCAGTCCACTAAAAAAAAATTTTTCCCTCTGACCTTTTTGGCAGCTAAAATTTCTTTGACCGAGAAGATGTCCGAGGAGCCGGAAACAGGAGTGGGAGGAACAGATTTGGGAGAAAAACGGTTGAGGATGAGTGGTTTGAGAAGAGAGACGTGAAAGGCATTAGGGATACGAAGAGAGGGAGGAAGAAGAAGTTTATAAGAGACAGGATTAATTTGACACAAAATTTTGAAAGGACCAAGATAGCGTGGTCCCAACTTGTAGCTAGGGACACGGAAGCGGACATATTTAGCGGAGAGCCATACCTTGTCTCCAGGGGAAAAAACGGGGGGAGCTCTTCTTTTCTTATCCGCGAACTTCTTCATGCGTGATGAAGCCTGTAAGAGAGAATTTTGGGTCTCTCTCCATATGATGGAAAGGTCACGAGAAATTTCATCCACAGCGGGCAGACCAGAGGGCAAGGGAGTAGGGAGGGGGGGAAGAGGGTGACGGCCGTACACCACGAAAAATGGGGATTTGGAGGAAGACTCAGAGACCCTGAAGTTATACGAGAATTCGGCCCATGGGAGGAGATCTGCCCAGTCATCCTGGCGGGAGGAAACAAAATGTCGCAAATAATCACCCAAGATCTGGTTAATCCTTTCTACTTGTCCATTGGACTGGGGATGATATGCAGAAGAAAAATTTAATTTAATCTTGAGTTGTTTACAGAGAGCCCTCCAGAATTTAGACACGAATTGGACGCCTCTATCCGAGACAATCTGCGTAGGCAACCCGTGAAGACGAAAAATGTGTACAAAAAATTGTTTAGCCAACTGAGGCGCAGAAGGAAGACCAGGAAGAGGGATGAAATGTGCCATTTTGGAGAATCGATCAACGACCACCCAAATAACAGTGTTGCCACGGGAAGGGGGTAAATCAGTAATAAAATCCATACCAATCAGAGACCAAGGCTGTTCGGGGACAGGCAGAGGATGAAGAAAACCAGCGGGCTTCTGGCGAGGAGTCTTATCCCGGGCACAGATAGTGCAGGCTCGCACAAAGTCCACAACATCCGTCTCCAGAGTCGGCCACCAATAGAAGCGGGAGATGAGTTGCACAGATTTCTTGATACCCGCATGACCTGCGAGATGGGAGGAGTGACCCCATTTGAGGATTCCGAGGCGTTGGCGAGGAGAAACAAAGGTCTTTCCTGGAGGAGTCTGCCTGATGGAGGCAGGAGAAGTGGAGATCAGGCAGTCAGGTGGAATGATGTGTTGCGGAGAGAGTTCAACTTCTGAGGCATCCGAGGAACGAGAGAGAGCATCGGCCCTAATGTTCTTATCGGCAGGACGAAAGTGAATCTCAAAATTAAATCGGGCAAAGAACAGAGACCACCGGGCCTGGCGAGGATTCAGCCGTTGGGCAGACTGGAGGTAGGAGAGGTTCTTGTGGTCGGTGTAGATAATAACAGGAGAACTTGATCCCTCCAGCAGATGCCTCCATTCCTCAAGTGCTAATTTAATGGCTAGAAGCTCTCGATCCCCGATGGAGTAGTTCCTCTCCGCTGGAGAGAAGGTCCTAGAGAAAAAACCACAAGTGACAGCATGCCCGGAAGAATTTTTTTGTAGAAGAACAGCTCCAGCTCCCACTGAGGAGGCATCAACCTCCAATAGGAAGGGTTTGGAAGGGTCAGGTCTGGAGAGGACGGGAGCCGAAGAAAAGGCAGACTTGAGTCGTTTAAAGGCGTCTTCTGCTTGAGGAGGCCAGGACTTGGGATCAGCATTTTTTTTGGTTAAAGCCACGATAGGAGCCACAATGGTAGAAAAATGTGGAATAAATTGCCTGTAATAATTGGCGAACCCCAAAAAGCGTTGGATAGCACGGAGTCCGGAGGGGCGTGGCCAATCTAAGACGGCAGAGAGTTTGTCTGGATCCATCTGTAGTCCCTGGCCAGAGACCAAATATCCTAGAAAAGGAAGAGATTGGCATTCAAACAGACATTTCTCAATTTTGGCATAGAGTTGGTTGTCACGAAGTCTCTGAAGAACCATACGGACATGCTGGCGGTGTTCTTCTAGATTGGCAGAAAAAATTAGGATATCGTCCAGATATACAACAACACAGGAGTATAACAGATCACGAAAAATTTCATTGACAAAGTCTTGGAAGACGGCAGGGGCGTTGCACAGTCCAAAGGGCATGACCAGATACTCAAAGTGTCCATCTCTGGTGTTAAATGCCGTTTTCCACTCGTCCCCCTCTCTGATGCGGATGAGGTTATAGGCGCCTCTTAAGTCCAATTTAGTGAAGATGTGGGCACCTTGGAGGCGATCAAAGAGTTCAGAGATGAGGGGTAAGGGGTAGCGGTTCTTAACCGTGATTTTATTAAGACCGCGGTAGTCAATGCAAGGACGTAGGGAGCCATCTTTTTTGGACACAAAGAAAAATCCGGCTCCGGCAGGAGAGGAGGATTTACGGATAAAGCCCTTTTTTAGATTCTCCTGGACGTATTCGGACATGGCAAGAGTCTCTGGGGCAGAGAGAGGATAAATTCTGCCCCGGGGTGGAGTAGTGCCCGGGAGGAGGTCGATAGGGCAATCATAAGGCCTGTGAGGAGGTAGAGTCTCAGCTTGTTTTTTGCAGAAAACATCCGCGAAGTCCATATAGGCCTTAGGGAGACCGGTTACTGGAGGAACCACAGAGTTACGGCAAGGGTTACTGGGAACCGGTTTTAGACAGTTCTTGGAACAAGAGGACCCCCAACTCTTGATCTCCCCAGTGGACCAATCCAGGGTAGGGGAATGAAGTTGAAGCCAGGGAAGTCCAAGGAGAATTTCCGAGGTGCAATTGGGGAGGACCAAAAGTTCAATCCTCTCATGATGAGATCCGATGCTCATAAGAAGGGGCTCCGTGCGGAAACGTATGGTACAGTCCAATCTTTCATTATTTACACAATTGATGTAGAGGGGTCTGGCGAGACTGGTCACCGGGATGTTGAACCTTTTGACGAGAGAGGCCAAAATAAAATTTCCTGCAGATCCAGAGTCCAAGAAGGCCACTGTAGAGAAGGAGAAGGCAGAGGCAGACATCCGCACAGGCACAGTAAGACGTGGAGAAGCAGAGTAGACATCAAGGACTGTCTCACCTTTGTGCGGAGTCAGCGTACGTCTTTCCAGGCGGGGAGGACGGATAGGACAATCTCTCAGGAAGTGTTCGGTACTAGCACAGTACAGGCAGAGGTTCTCCATACGGCGTCGTGTCCTCTCTTGAGGTGTCAGGCGAGACCGGTCGACCTGCATAGCCTCCACGGCGGGAGGCACAGGAACAGATTGCAGGGGACCAGAGGAGAGAGGAGCCGAGGAGAAGAAACGCCTCGTGCGAACAGAGTCCATATCTTGGCGGAGTTCCTGACGCCTTTCGGAAAAACGCATGTCAATGCGAGTGGCTAGGTGAATAAGTTCATGTAGATTAGCAGGAATTTCTCGTGCGGCCAGAACATCTTTAATGTTGCTGGATAGGCCTTTTTTGAAGGTCGCGCAGAGGGCCTCATTATTCCAGGACAATTCTGAAGCAAGAGTACGGAATTGTACGGCATACTCGCCAACGGAAGAATTACCCTGGACCAGGTTCAACAGGGCAGTCTCAGCAGAAGAGGCTCGGGCAGGTTCCTCAAAGACACTTCGGATTTCCGAGAAGAAGGAGTGTACAGAGGCAGTGACGGGGTCATTGCGGTCCCAGAGCGGTGTGGCCCATGACAGGGCTTTTCCGGACAGAAGGCTGACTACGAAAGCCACCTTAGACCTTTCAGTGGGAAACAGGTCCGACATCATCTCCAGATGCAGGGAACATTGGGAAAGAAAGCCACGGCAAAACTTAGAGTCCCCATCAAATTTATCCGGCAAGGATAAGCGTATCCCAGGAGCGGCCACTCGCTGCGGAGGAGGTGCAGGAGCTGGCGGAGGAGATGACTGCTGAAGCTGTGGTAGTAACTGTTGTAGCAAAACGGTCAGTTGAGACAGCTGTTGGCCTTGTTGCGCTATCTGTTGTGACTGCTGGGCGACCACCGTGGTGAGGTCAGCGACAACTGGCAGAGGAACTTCAGCGGGATCCATGGCCGGATCTACTGTCACGATGCCGGCTGGCAGGTAGTGGATCCTCTGTGCCAGAGAGGGATTGGCGTGGACCGTGCTAGTGGACCGGTTCTAAGCCACTACTGGTTTTCACCAGAGCCCGCCGCAAAGCGGGATGGTCTTGCTGCGGCGGTAGTGACCAGGTCGTATCCACTAGCAACGGCTCACCTCTCTGGCTGCTGAAGATAGGCGCGGTACAAGGGAGTAGGCAAAAGCAAGGTCGGACGTAGCAGAAGGTCGGGGCAGGCAGCAAGGATCGTAGTCAGGGGCAACGGCAGAAGGTCTGGAAACACAGGCAAGGAACACACAAGGAACGCTTTCACTGGCACTAAGGCAACAAGATCCGGCAAGGGAGTGCAGGGGAAGTGAGGTGATATAGGGAAGTGCACAGGTGAACACACTAATTGGAACCACTGCGCCAATCAGCGGCGCAGTGGCCCTTTAAATCGCAGAGACCCGGCGCGCGCGCGCCCTAGGGAGCGGGGCCGCGCGCGCCGGGACAGAACAGACGGAGAGCGAGTCAGGTAGGGGAGCCGGGGTGCGCATCGCGAGCGGGCGCTACCCGCATTGCGAATCGCATCCCGGCTGGCAGCGGAATCGCAGCGCCCCGGGTCAGAGGACGTGACCGGAGCGCTGCCGCGGGGAGAGTGAAGCGAGCGCTCCGGGGAGGAGCGGGGACCCGGAGCGCTCGGCGTAACAGGAACAGCATGAGGAGACCATAGGGCCTAACAATTGCAAAGATTAAAAGCTACATTTTCAAATTTTTATTGAAGATTTTTTGTGGCTAGTGCTACCATAACATTTTTTAGGTAATGTCCCAGCAGCATGAGGAGACCATAGGGCCTCACAATCCCTAAGATTAAAAGATACATTTTAAAATTTTAATTGCAGATTTTTGGTAGCTAGTGATACCATAAAATTTTTAGGTAATGTCCCAGCAGCATGAGGAGACCATATAGTGGCTGAATGACACAGCCCGGAGTTGGCCACAGCCTGAGGAGACCATACAGTGCTTGAATGGCACAGCGTGGAGTTGGCGGCAGCATATAGTGGCTGAATGACACAGCCTGGAGTGAATGACACAGCGGCAACATGAGAAGAACATATAGCGGCTGAATGACACAGTGTGGAGGTGGCAGCAGCATGAGGAGACCATATAGTGCCTGAATGAACCGATGGGGAGTTGGTGGCAGCATATAGTGGCTGAATGACACAGCCTGGAGTCTGTGGCAGAATGAGGAGAACATAAGGTGGCAGAATGAGACAGCCTGGAGCTGGCAGCTCCACATATTGGCGCTGACGTGCACTTTGGTACACACCGACAGGCTCAAGGACTGGCCCAACTTCTGTTCCACAAAATTGTGCAGGGCTGGTACTGCCTTCTTTGTAAAGAAATGACAGCTTGGACAGGGGTTAAGTCCTGGGAAAAAAAAAATGTGGGAACTCCCCAAACATTTCGACCAAAGGATAGGGGATAAGATGTCTGATTGCGGTGGTCCCGTCGCTGGGGACCACCGCGTTCTCCCTGCTGCACCCGACATTCGTTTAGAGCATTGGGTGCAGCGACGGTGGCTCGTGACATCACGGCTAGAGCCCCTTAATGCAAGTCTATAGGAGAGGGCATGACGGCTGTCACTCCCAGTCCCATAGACTTGCATTGAGGGGGCATGGCCGTGACGTCACTAGCCTCTGCCCCCCTTCGCCAGTCATTCGGCACTGAGCGAAGTTCACTCCGTGCACCAGATGTCTGGGGTGTCCCAGCTAAGATCGCTGGGGTCCCCAGCGGTGGGACCCCCAGGATAAGATGTTTAGGGGTGGAGTACCCCTTTAAGGGCTGGTGCAGATCCACCACTTGAAAAGGGAGGGACTGCAGCACCAGCAACTTAGACATGAGCACATTTAGCTTCTGCGCCATTGGATGAGTGGGCGCATACTGTTGTCTCTTGGATGTGACTTTGCCGATAGATTGCTGGTGGAATCACTGACTAAAAGTAGGAGGAGTAGGAGCATCTGGAGCGACAGAAGATGGGTATCACACAGCTCCCTTCAGCTGAGATGCTGGTGGTTGAAACAGGGAGCGGCATGCCACTGGGTGATGAAGCAGGCTGGACCACCGCATCGGAGCCAAAGTTCTCCCAGGCCGGTGATGCTGCATATGTTGACGCAGGGCCGTGGTGCCAACATTGGGACCCTGGCCACGCTTTACCTTCTGCCAACACATCTTTCATGTGGCCATGTTAACCTCCTCCGGATGCTTGATGAAAAACTGCCACACCGCCGAGTAGCTGATTTTCCTACCAACAGTTCGCACTGAATGACTTCTTCTGCCGCCCACTCCAGGAACCCCTGTTCCACTACCTAGCGGGAAGGTAGCCTGCTGCAAAGCAGGTGGTCTACCCCGGGCACGTTTGGCTCCAGACTTTCCACTTCTGCCACCATGCTCACTGCCAATCATGCTACCTTGCTGGCTCAGCTGCCAGCTGTGTACAACACCAGCCGGTGAGTACTTTTGCCGGGCCTTTCACAGTATCTAGGCCCTTGAGACTTTCGCTGTGTATTACACCCAAAATTGCTCCCTCAATCTCCCTCAATCTCACTCCTATCCTTATCAGTGCTTCTAGGCAGAATTTATGCTTGAGCTGAATTGCTGCTGTTCTGTGCATCACACTGCTCTCTGTCCGTCTCTGTAATAGAACGTTGTAGTGACTGGGAGGTGAATCTCTGCTGTAAGAATGCTTTTCTGTGCAACACACACTGCTCTCTGTCCCCCTGTGCAACAGAACGCTGATGTAACTAGGAGGTGAATCGCTGCCGGAAAAAAGCTTTTCTGGTCAACACACAGCGCTGTCTGTCCCTATTTATCTCTCTGCAATGAAAGGCTGAAGTGACTGGCCGCAATATATCTGCCGATTATATAGGGCTGTGACATCACAGGGGTGGCTGGCTGCTGATAGGTGCATGCTGCATGTGATTCAGGGTGATCCCGCTGACCCTTGTTACCGCCTTCCCAGGATTCCTTGCCCCATGTCTTCACATGTTGATCTGCCATTTTAGATGCCCTGGAGCCTGGACCACACTAAATGGAGTTTAATGAAGTGATTCGGGCCATTGAATCATGCCGATATTCACATTCGTTGCGAATCAAATTTTTCATGAAATTCGTAAAAAATTTGGATTCGTCAGATTCATTTCGCTCATCCCTCTACATGGCCATAACATCATTTTGAGGGTCTATTTACACGGCAGAATTTCCACTCAAATTAAAGCCCACACACTTCTATGAGATTCCGCACTCCCTTTCACACTTCTGAATTTCCACTCACGGAATTCCACAAGCGGAAATTCAGAAGTGTGAATGGGAGAGCGGAATCCCATAGAAGTCTATTGGGATTTCATTTGAAGCGGAATTCCGCATGCGGAGATTCTGTTATGTGAATAGACACATAGGCTATTAGGGCTCATGTGCAGATCACAAGTGTGCACTGACCCTGTACAGCAGCCAACTGCATCCCCATGGGTCTGTATTATACACCGTGCACTGCGATATAGAGACCAGGGAATGTGTACAACAAAACATTCATTGAAGCCTACACAGTTGTTTTTCATATATGGTTATATCTTTATGTCTGTCTATAAAAATGTAGAACCATGAGGCTACAGAAGGGGGCAAAAATAGACTATGGCCCCATATTATGGATGCATTTAATAATAATTCTTTATATAGCGCACACAGCGCTGTACACTCAAATTGGTCCCTGTCCCCACTGGGGCTCACAATGTAAATTTACCTATCAGTATGCTTTGGAGCGTAGGGGGAAACCGGAGTACCCAGGGAAATGTACGCAAATACAGGGAGAGTATACAAACTCCTTGCAGATGGTGGGATTTAAGCGTAAGACTGTAAATCTCTGCAAAAACAGCTGAAATGCTGTAAAAATGTGTGAACAATGCAGTCACAATGTAATGTGTTAACACGACTTAAGGACTGCAGATCTTCATAAAACACCTCAATTGTCATTTTATGTCAAATCACTTTTTTCTTATGGCAATATTTCTCTAAAAAAATGCACTTTGAATAAGAAAACGCATAAAAAAGGCAGAGTGTGATCTGGCACCAACCCACTTATGAGTCTAATGAGTTCTCCTGGGTGACCTCCAGCACTAGCAGCCTGCTGAGTGTCAGGATTCGGCAGGCTGGATGTGGATCCTCGGTGTCAGTGAGGGATTGGCGTGGACCGTACTGGAGGATCGGTTCTAAGTTGCTACTGGTTTTCACCAGAGCCCGCCGCAAAGTGTGATGGTCTTGCTGCGGCGGTAGCAACCAGGTCGTGTCCTCCGGTAGTGGCTCAACCTCACTGACTGCTGAGACAGGCGTAGTACAAAGGAGAAGGCAGAAGCGTGGTCGGATGTAGCAAAGGTCAGGGCAGGCGGCAAAGGTTAACAGGCGAGAGGACAATAGCAACGGGTACGGCAACGGGCAAGGCAATACACAACTGCAGGGAATGCTTTCAAAATGGCACTAGGCACATAGATCCGGCAAGGGCAGGAAGGGGAAGAGCTCTTAAATAGGCAGGGACACAGTGGGGGAATCAGGAACCAGCGCATCAATTATTGGTGCGCTGGCCCTTTAAATTCATCATAGACGGTGCGCGCGTGCCCTGGGGAGCGGGGCTGCGTGAGCCGGAATGCCTAGGACGGGGCCGCAGCTCGCCGGAGCGCAGGTGAGAAGGAGGGGGATGCGGCGCGTGAGCGGTGGCCAGCCGCCACGCGAGCCGCGTCCCCTGGACAGTAGAACCCGTGCTCCCAGTCGGTGTCTCTGACCAGGAGACGCCGGGGACCGGGGGCAACGGACGTAGGCAGCGGGCGCTCCAATCCGGAGGCGGGGATCGGAGCGCTCGCTGTAACACTGAGATAACCAGCTGGAGTGATCCTCAGCCTATACTTCTATTTAAAGGGGTACTCCCCTGGAAAACTTTTTTTTATTTTTTATCAACTGGTGCCAGAAAGTTAAACAGATTTGTAAATTACTTCTATTAAAAAATCTTAATCCTTCCAGTACTTATCAGCTGCTGTTATGATCCATAGGAAGTGCTTTTCTGTTTGAATTTCCTCTCTGGCTGACCACAGTGCTCTCTGCTGACACCTCTGTCCCTTTTTGGAACTTTCCAGAGCAGGAGAGGTTTTCTATGGGGATTTGCTCCTACTTTGGACAGTTCCTAAAATGGACCGAGGTGTCAGCAGAGAGCACTGTGGTCAGACAGAAAAGAAATTCAAAAAGAAAAGAACTTACTGTGGATCATAAAAGCAGCTGATAAATACTGGAAGGATTACGATTTTTTAATAGAAGCCATTTACAAATCTTCTTAACTTTCTGGTGCCAGTTGATTTAAACCATTTTTTTTCTCCAGGGGAGTACCCCTTTAAAAATCTTAATCCTTTCAGTACTTATCAGCTGCTGTATGCTCCAGAGGAAGTTGTGTAGTTCTTTCAAGCCTGACCACAGTGCTCTCTGCTGACACCTCTGTCTGTATCAGGAACTGTCCAAAGCAGGAGAGGTTTGCTATGGTGATTTGCTTCTACTATGGACAGTTATTGACATGGACAGAGGTGTCAGCAGAGATCACTGTGGTCAGACTGAGAAGAACTACGCAACTTCCTCTGGAGCATACAGCAGCTGATAAGTACTGGAAGGATTAAGATTTTTTTTATAAAAGTAATTTACAAATCTGTTTAACTTTCTGGCAGCAATTTATTTGAAAACATTTGTTTTCCACCAGAGTAATCCTTTAAGCAAAAAAAAATGTACAAAAATCCCATAATGCTTCTTTATGCTCTATGCTATTCTTAACATGGACTTTATTTTCTATAGTTGATATTTTAAATAACATGGAGCTCAAAAACGATGCTTACAATCTCACCATCTCACATTACTGTATATACTCAAGTATAAGCCGAGTTTTTCAGCACAATTTTTGGTGCTGAAAACGCCCCCCTCGGCTCATACTCGAGTGAACTCTCCGCCTGTCAATCCCTTCATCAGTGGTCTTCAACCTGCGGACCTCCAGATGTTGCAAAACTACAACTCTCAGCATGCCCGGACAGCCATCGGCTGTCCGGGCATGCTGGGAGTTGTAGTTTTGAAACCTCTGGAGGTCTGCAGGTTGAAGACCACTGCAGCCTTTGTCATCATCCAGACCCCCCCATTTAGTTTTCTACTCACCTCCCCTCGGTGGGAACGATGGGTGAGCTGGTCCGGGCCCATCTATGCTGCAAGGACCGTCCATTGGGGAGAGTTAGTCATTCTGGGTAGTTCATTTTCACTGGGGGGACTTCTTCTCCGTGCTCCGGTCCCGGCCCCGGACTAGTGACATTGCCTTGACGACGACGCACAGGGATGCGCATGACCGGGGCTGGGCCCGGAGCGCGGAGAAGAGGTCCCCCCCCCCCGGTGAAAATAGACAGCCCGGAATGACTAACCCTCCCCACCGGACGGTCCCTGCAGCATAGATGGCCTGGACCAGCTCACCCTTCCTTCCCACCTAGGGGAGGTGAGTAGAAAACTTAAAGGGGGGTCTGGATGATGACGAAGGCCGCAGTGGTCTTCAACCTGTGGACCTCCAGAGGTTTCAAAACTACAACTCCCTGCATGCCCAGACAGCCAGCATGGACTGATGAAGGTATTGACAGGCGGTGATGATGAGGGGGGGGGTGATGACGGGGCTCTGGATGATGACGGGGGTCTGGATGATGACAGGGGGGATGATGTATTTCCCACCCTAGGCTTATAGTCGAGTAAATCACTTTTCCTGGGTTTTTGGGCTGAAATTAGGGGCCTCGGCTTATATTCGGTTCGGCTTATACTCGAGTATATACAGTAGTAGGAAAGTGAAATACATTTGTAGATGTTAGTCCACAGAACATATGAGTGGTTTTCCATGGAAAGAATTACATCTGATCTTAGAAGATCTTAGGAGAGTCCTATTATCTGGGTCTGAATTGCTGTTTTGTTGTGTTTCTTATTCTTTTTGTTGAATGTGATTATGAGATCATAGTCTTTTTATCACGCTGATCCTCCTCAGATAAATTCCATAGCATTGTCATTGAGTTGCTGGGAGGACGCCCAGGAGCATGCTTTTAGTAGTTCTCATTTCGAATGTCACAAAGTGTCAAAAACACAAGAAAAAAATCCAATGACTGCAGCGGTAATACACAACTGTTTCCATTCTTCCTATTGATGGTAATTATACTAATGCAAAGAAACAGACCTTTAACCCTCCCCAGCTGAGGAACTATTGTGTTGAAGACGTGTGTCGCGATGCCTCTCTTATATTCTGTATTGTCTTCCTGCCTAGGCGTGAAGTGTTTTACGTTTACCTTACAATTATAGATTATTGCTACTATGTTATAACATTACTTCTCAATTTACTCTGTCCAAATGAAGCCCGAAGTGCAATATCGCCCATTAGAAGCCTTTTGTCTCCTAGAATGAATCATTGTTTGTTGAAATAGTTGGCTGCAGCTGGTCATGAAGATAAAGCGTGAAATTCGTGATAACATGCTAAATATTGTAGATTTTTAAAGGATTCCAGACAAATAAAACATTTTCACTATTCACAGGATCCATTAATTTCTATGTGCTGGACTCTTAAAAAATGTATGGATGCAGCGGCATCTGCAAATCCGGGACACATGGAGATCCCGTTCTGGAGATGGGTCCAAGCGATCCCAGGGTTTGTCCGGTGATAACTACCTTATCCCCTAAGTATCTGATCACGGGGGTTGGGGTCTGACCATTGAGACCCCTGAGATCTCCGTAATAGGACCCTTGCTTTGAGAGGAGTGCGACATGTAGACGGTATATACTTCGTTTATTCTCTATGGGAGTACTGGAGATGCCGTACTCGAGTATCTTTGGAGCTCCCTTACAAATTAATTGAGTGCATGCCATCTAGAGCATACACTCTCTCAGAGGGTCCCGTTGCAAAGAACGAGCGGTGTCCCAGCGGTCGGACCCCATGTGATCAGACACTTAAACCCTGTTGAATTTCAGTTGCCCGGTCTCTTTGTTTTCAGGTTGAAGTCTGGTTGCGGCTTATCTCACCATTACCCATTCAGAACACATGAAGGCTCAGCCAAGTTTAATGTATAACTTTAAAGGGGTACCCCGCCCCTAGACATCTTATCCCCTATCCAAAGGATAGGGGATAAGATGTCTGATCAAGGGCGTCCCGCCGCTGGGGACCCCTGCGATCTCGGCTGGGGCACCCCAGACATTCGGTGCACAGAGCGAACTTCGATGACTGCCGAAGTGGGGCGGAGGCTCATGACGTCACAGCCATGCCCCCTCAATGCAAACCTCCCATAGACTTGCATTGAGGGGACGTGGCCGTGACATCACGAGCCTCCGGCGCTGCACTTGGCGCTCTAAACGGACGCCGGTTGCAGCAGAGAAATCGTGGGGGTCTCCAACGGTGGGACCCCTTTGATCAGACATCTTATCTCTATCCTTTGGACAGGGGATAAGATGTCTAGGACCAGAGTACCCTTTAATGCAGATCAGCAAATATTCCATAGAAAATGTTATTAGATTTATGACACAGTTTTCACCTTTGAAATCAGTGGGGAAAAATCTGCAACACACCCTCATTTAATAACAGATGTTCACACCTCAGATCAATTTCCTTATGGATAAAATCCATAGTATGTGGATGAGATTTGTAAAATCACTTGGTAAATCGGATTCCAACAATTACAGTATATAAATTTCAATATTTGAAGTTATGGCCTTACATTGCTCACTGTACTTTTCTCCTTTTGCTATCTGTGAGAGGAATGGCAAGCAGTCTGTTAGAGAGGGTTACATGGGGAGCAGTCTGTGAGGCCGAGTCATGTAAAGCAGGGAACCTATTGTTATGTTATAGGAGAGTACCACTGTAGTCGGATGATGACTTCTATAGTCTCCTGGGGATCGGGAGTAGCCGCGGTGCAGCAGGGCTCTGCTCTTTTTACCAGCTGCACTGATAAAAACCGTGTCCTGGTTGCTACCTGCGAAACATTGCATTTTGTCTATGCCAACAGGTTGAGATGTTTACTTGCCAATGCATGTTAGCAGGTTGCTGTTGTCTATGCCCCACTGTTTACTACAGAACTTACAGTCTTGGCCGTAAATGTGGCACCCCTGAAATATTTTAAGAAAATGAAATATTTCTCACAGAAAAGGATTGCAGTAACACGTGTTTTGCTATACACATGTTTATTCCCTTTGTGTGTATTGGAACTAAACCAAAAAAGGGATGAAAAAAGGCATTTTGGTTGCACACCCTTTGGAAATAATAACTGAAATCAGTCGCTTCCTATAACCATCAATAAGCTTCTTACACCTCTCAGCCGGAATGTTGGACCACTCTTCCTTTGCAAACTGCTCCAGGTCTCTCTTATTGGAAGGCGCCTTTTCCCAACAGCAATTTTAAGATCTCTCCACAGGTGTTCAATGGGATTTAGATCTGGACTCATTGCTGGCCACTTCAGAACTCTCCAGCGCTTTGTTGCCATCCATTTCTGGGTGATTTTGACGTTTGTTTGGGGTCATTGTCCTACTGGAAGTCCCAAGATCACCAACGCAAACCCAGCTTTCTGACACTGGGCTGTACAGTGCAACCCAAAATCCTTTGTTAATCCTCAGATTTCATGATGCCTTGTACACATTCAAGGCACCCACTGCCAGAGGCAGCAAAACAACCCCAAAACATCATTGAACCTCCACCATATTTCACTGTAGGTACTGTGTTCTTTTCTTTGTAGGCCTCATTCCGTTTTCGGTAAACAGTAGAATGATGTGCTTTACCAAAAAGCTCTATCTTGGTCTCATCTGTCCACAAAACGTTTTCCCAGAAGGATATTGGCTTATTTAAGTTCATTTTGGCAAAATGTAGTCTTGCTTTTTTTTTTTTTTTGTCTCTGTGTCAACAGTGGGGTCCTCCTGGGTCTCCTGCCATAGTGTTTCATTTCATTTAAATGTCGATGTATAGTTCGCGCTGACACTGATGCTCCCTGAGCTTGCAGGACAGCTTGAATATCTTTGGAACTTGTTTGGGGCTGCTTATCCACAATACGGACTATCCTGCTTTGACACCTTTCATCAATTTTTCTCTTCCGTCTACGCCCAGGGAGATTAGCTACAGTGCCATGGGTTGCAAACTTCTTGATAATGTTGCGCACTGTGGACAAAGGCAAATCTAGACCTTGAGAGTGTTGATATTTTCGGTTCTTAAGTTCTCTTCTCCTCTTTCTGTTGTCCATGCTTAGTGTGGGACACACACACACACAAAATGCAAAGACTAAGTGAACTTTTCTCCTTTTTATATGCTTTCAGGTGTGATTTTTCTATTGCCCACACCTGTTATTTGCCCCAGGTGAGTTTAAAGGAGCATCACATGCTTGAAACAATCTTATTTTTCCATAATTTTGAAAAGGTGCCAATAATTTTTTCCAGACCATTTTTGGAGTTTGGTGTGACATTAGGCCTAATTTGCTTTGTTTCCTAATTTTTTTTGTTTAGTTCCAATACACACAAAGGGAATAAACATGTGTATAGCAAAACATGTGTTATTACAATCCTTTTCTGTGAGAAATACTTAATTTTCTTGAAAAATTTCAGGGGTGCCAACATTTACGGCCATGGCTATAAGTTATTGGAGATTAACTCATGTCTGGGTGTATTCTTAAATATGTTGTTGTGTATGACTGAATGTTGATATTTCATTAGTATGCTTTATCTACCTGCATAAATACTTAATAGCTTAGGCAATTTTTTTAGGTAGCCAAGTTATTGTGGGCTACTGTTACGCCGAGCGCTCCGGGTCCCCGCTCCTCCCCGGAGCGCTCGCAGCATCCTCTCATTTGCAGCGCCCCGGTCAGACCTGCTGACCGGGTGCGCTGCAATATCACTCTCAGCCGGGATGTGATTCGCGATGCGGGAGGCGCCCGCTCGCGATGCGCATCCCGGCTCCCGTACCTGACCCGTTCCCCGTCTGTCTTGTCCCGGCGCGCGTGGCCCCGCTCGTTAGGGCGCGCGCGCGCCGGGTCTCTGCAATTTAAAGGGCCACTGCGCCACTGATTGGCGCAGCAGGCTTAATCAGTATGTTCACCTGTGCACTCCCTACTTTACCTCACTTCCCCTGCACTCCCTCGTTGGATCTTGTTGCCATTGTGCCAGTGAAAGCGTTCCCTTGTGTGTTCCTAGCCTGTGTTCCAGACATCCTGCCATTGCCCCTGACTACGATCCTTGCTGCCTGCCCTGACCTTCTGCTACGTCCGACCTTGCTCTTGTCTACTCCCTTGTACCGTGCTTATCTTCAGCAGTCAGAGAGGTTGAGCCGTTGCTGGTGGATACGACCTGGTTGCTACCGCCGCTGCAAGACCATCCCGCTTTGCGGCGGGCTCTGGTGAATACCAGTAGCAACTTAGAACCGGTCCACCAACACGGTCCACGCCAATCCCTCTCTGGCACAGAGGATCCACCTCCAGCCAGCCGAATCGTGACAGTAGATCCGGCCATGGATCCCGCTGAAGTCCCAATGCCAATTGTCGCCGACCTCACCACGGTGGTCGCCCAGCAGTCGCAACAGATAGCGCAACAAGGCCACCAGCTGTCTCAACTGACCGTGATGCTACAGCAGCTATTACCACAGCTCCAGCAACAATCTCCTCCGCCAGCTCCTGCACCTCCTCCGCAGCGAGTGGCCGCTTCCGGCCTACGATTATCCTTGCCGGATAAATTTGATGGGGACTCTAAGTTTTGCCGTGGCTTTCTTTCGCAATGTTCCCTGCACTTGGAGATGATGTCGGACCAGTTTCCTACTGAAAGGTCTAAGGTGGCTTTCGTAGTCAGCCTTCTGTCTGGGAAAGCTCTGTCATGGGCCACACCGCCCTGGGACCGCAATGACCCTGTCACTGCCTCTGTACACTCCTTCTTCACGGAGATTCGAAGTGTCTTTGAGGAACCTGCCCGAGCCTCTTCTGCTGAGACTGCCCTGCTGAACCTGGTCCAGGGTAATTCTTCTGTTGGCGAGTACGCCATCCAATTCCGTACTCTTGCCTCCGAATTATCCTGGAATAATGAGGCCCTCTGTGCGACCTTTAAAAAAGGCCTATCCAGCAACATTAAAGATGTGCTGGCCGCACGAGAAATTCCTGCTAACCTGCATGAACTTATTCATCTTGCCACCCGCATTGACATGCGTTTTTCCAAAAGGCGTCAAGAGCTCCGCCAGGATATGGACTTTGTTCGCACGAGGCGGTTTCTCTCCGCCGAATATGTCCGCTTTCGTTTCCCCAGTTACAAACTGGGACCACGCTATCTTGGCCCTTTCAAAGTCTTGTGCCAGATTAACCCTGTCTCTTACAAACTCCTTCTTCCTCCTTCTCTTCGTATTCCCAATGCCTTCCATGTCTCTCTCCTTAAACCTCTCATCATTAACCGCTTCTCTCCCAAACTTGTTTCTCCCACTCCTGTTTCCGGTTCTTCTGACGTCTTCTCCGTGAAGGAGATTCTGGCCTCCAAGACCGTCAGAGGGAAAACATTTTTTTGGGTGGATTGGGAAGGCTGTGGCCCAGAGGAGAGATCCTGGGAACCTGAGGACAACATCCTAGACAAAAGTCTTGTCCTCAGGTTCTCAGGCTCCAAGAAGAGGGGGAGACCCAAGGGGGGGGGGTACTGTTACGCCGAGCGCTCCGGGTCCCCGCTCCTCCCCGGAACGCTCGCAGCATCCTCTCATTCGCAGCGCCCCGGTCAGACCTGCTGACCGGGTGCGCTGCAATATCACTCTCAGCCGGGATGCGATTCGCGATGCGGGAGGCGCCCGCTCGCGATGCGCATCCCGGCTCCCATACCTGACCCGTTCCCCGTCTGTCTTGTCCCGGCGCGCGCGGCCACGCTCCTTAGGGCGCGCGCGCGCCGGGTCTCTGCAATTTAAAGGGCCACTGCGCCACTGATTGGCGCAGCAGGCTTAATCAGTATGTTCACCTGTGCACTCCCTACTTTACCTCACTTCCCCTGCACTCCCTCGCCGGATCTTGTTGCCATTGTGCCAGTGAAAGCGTTCCCTTGTGTGTTCCTAGCCTGTGTTCCAGACCTCCTGCCGTTGCCCCTGACTACGATCCTTGCTGCCTGCCCTGACCTTCTGCTACGTTCGACCTTGCTCTTGTCTACTCCCTTGTACCGCGCTTATCTTCAGCAGTCAGAGAGGTTGAGTCGTTGCTGGTGGATACGACCTGGTTGCTACCGTCGCTGCAAGACCATCCCTCTTTGCGGCGGGCTCTGGTGAATACGAGTAGCAACTTAGAACCGGTCCACCAACACGGTCCACGACAATCCCTCTCTGGCACAGAGGATCCACCTCCAGCCAGCCGAAACGTGACAGCTACTAAGATCTCACCAGATTTTCTCCATCCCAACCTCATTGTGGAATTATACATGCGTGGAGGGTTTACCCTCTGTTTACATACCTTCCCTTTACTCACACCTCCCAGCGTTTCTCCCCCTGTTGACATTGAGTAGAGCCACAGTAAAGTAAATTAATATGGCACTCTCTTCAATCTGGTGCCAAGTAGGAATCCCACTCCATAAACAAGCTTTAAAACAAACCCGGCACTCAATTTGTACATAGTATACATTTTTAATGTGCAATCCACCAAATTGTTCATGTTTCGGTCCTATCTGGACCTTCATCAGAACAGTATCGGACTGCTGCGGAGGTAACGTGATTGAGGTGTAAAACAGTCATTTGCCATGCTGAAACAGTGAGGTAGTGGTGACAACAGGGTGAGGTAGTGGTGACAACAGGGTGAGGTAGTGGTGACAACAGGGTGAGGTAGTGGTGACAGCAAGAAGGTTGCGTTTAGCCACAACAGAAATGCGTTGGGTGGTCTGGAAGCATTGTATTTTGAAAACGTTTCCCTGTCCCAGGAGTTGGATTGATCACCCAACTTGGACCATTAATGGTTGTAACACATATCATTGTGGTTATGGTGACCCAGTTCCCACTGTATGTGTGTTTTTGTTTTTGTTAAGATTTATTGTACTTTGACCTTTCAAGTAGAATTTTGCAGCAGAGTGCCTAAACAGCACAGGGAAAATTCAAAGTTCTTTTCCTCATGGAAACAGTGATATGTACATATTAAGTATCAGCTAATATTGTATAGGGGGATATGATAAATAGGTATTTAGTAGGTGTATTCAGGATTACTGCCCAGGGCAGCAAAAGCTAAGAATATGGCCCCTTCTTCTTTCTGACTGATTTAGATTAACATCTATATTGTGTTGTCTTCCTGTCTTCCCCAGGCCTGAATTCTTTTATATTTACCCTGCACTTAAAGCTATTACTATTCTTCACCTTCTCGGGTTAATTTGTCCAAATGAAGCCTGCAGCTACATGTCAGCACTTAATTGGTTTTTGTCTCTACGAATGAGGTATTGTCAATGGAAATAGTTGGATAACTGGCCACCAATCTGACTAAACTAATAGTACTCAATTAACTGCATATTCAAAGTGCTGCTATTTCTAAGTGCATTGGAGAGATACTGCAGGAGGCTGACTTGAAGTTTTCAACTGCAACATCTGTATTTTCGCTGACCTCTGCTTGAGAACAGGTAAGGAATTTGTTCAGGTGTTTGGTATTGTGTGTTTGCTAATGAGCCTAGCTCATTAAGGTGTTACATTTGTTGTTTGGGGAGGAGCTTGTGAGGGAGTGTGTGTATATATAGGCACTGACTCATTAGCTGGCCTAATTCATTAGCTGCATATTCAAAGTGCTGCTATTTCTGAGTGCATTGGAGAGATATTGCAGGAGACTGACTTGGAGTTTTTAACTGCAACATCTGTGTTTTTACTGACCTCTGCTTGAGAACAGGTAAGGAATTTGTTCAGGTGTTTGGTATTGTGTGTTTGCTAATGAGCCTAGCTCATTAAGGTGTTAAATTTGGAATGCTTCACTTATTTGGGGGTTAAAAATAGCAGCTAATAATGAGAAGTTTGTCGTCAATAATATAAGGCCATTAATACTCAAACTGAAGAATAGAATTAAAATATGGGAAAAAGGCCTTTTATAATGTCGGAACGGTTTGCAATTGTAAAAATTGCAATTTTGCCTCAAATCTTGTTTGTTTTTGGCGCATCACCGATGTGGATCAACAAAGTATGGTATCAGAGGATGGAGGTTTTATTAGGAAGGTTACTATGGGGTAGAAAATGAGTCAGATTGAAATATAAAGAAAAAAAGACAAAAGGATGAGCTCCCTGGTGTGATACCCAGGTGAAATATGGTAACGCTCAATGTGAATTAGCGCTTACCAGATGCGGTTGTACTCCATCCAAGTACAACCATAGAAGAGATTGTGTAAAAATAAGGTCTCAGCAGCCGCTCCGTTTCACATAACCAGAGATAAAATGCAAATTTCCTCCAAAAAAGGCAGAGATCATGAAGGTGCTAGAGATCAGGTAAAGTGCAGCTTTTCTTTATTCCCACAATGCAACGCGTTTCACGGAAGTTCCGCTTCATCAGGCATGCCTGATGAAGCGGAACTTCCGCGAAACGCGTTGCATTGTGGGAATAAAGAAAAGCTACATTTTACCTGATCTCTAGCGCCTTCATGATCTCTGCCTTTTTTGGAGGAAATTTGCATTTTATCTGAGATTGAAATATAGACAGTTTACTGCACCATGGGAGAAAGGAGGAAAGGATTACCCAATTTACAAATCTATTATATAGCGACACAGTTGGTCAGGATTGTAAACTGGAGGGACTACCAATTTTTGTGTACAGTGGTTAGAGAGAATAGGTTAGACAATATATATGAGGTTCTGGAATTAAATGTACAAGAGAATAGGAATAGCACTAAAAAAACGTTGATGTTAAAATTCAGTAAAGTGTGGAATAAGGTGAAAAGCATGTTATATTTAAATAATAGTATGGGGTTCACACCACTATGGAATAATAAGAAGTTAGCAGAATTTTTGATTTGTGATTGGAATTTTTGGGGAAAAAAGGAGTTAAAAAAGTTGAACAGCTGTTTGAAAATGGGCAACTACACAATTTTAGTTACATAAGAGAAGTACATGGATTAAGGCATAAGGATTGGTTATACTATTTACAAATTAGTCACGCCGTGGGGAACACAGGAAATAAGGAAGAGTAGAGGCACTAATTAAAATGGATAGTATAAAAAAATAAAGGAGTGTCAATAATATATAAAAATTTGAATATGAGTGTAGGAATAAATGGGGTAGAAAGAGTTAAGAAGAAATGGAAAGACTACAGGGATCACATAAAGGATAATACTTGGGTCACCATAGGTCAAAATATTAGTAAGGTATCATGTAATGTGCAACATAAAATCACGCAATTTAAAATTTTGCATATGGTTTATTATTCACCACTACAGTTATACAAAATGGGGGTAAAAAGCTCAGCACATTGCTTGAAATGCGGTATGGTTCACTCGGACTATTTGGACAATTTTTGAATGTGTAGAAAGGTGTCCAATTTTTGGGAACAGATAATAATGGAAACAGAAAAGAAAATAAGAAGGGAGATCCCTCGTACAGTGGAATTTATCCTATTGGGTGCAGTAGAAGGAATGGGAAAATATGAAGATATGGTGCATAGAGTAATATTTTACGCAAGGTTAGTGATATTGAGAAATTTGATAAACCCCTAGGGACCATACACCATACATAGAGGAGTGGAGGAAAGAGGTGAAAGCGGTTAAAGACAAAGAACAAAGGTGGATAAAAGGTGAAAGAGGACAAAAGAAATGGGATAAGATATGGACTGGTAGGACATTGTAATATACTCTAGGTCAGGATGTTTATTTTGGTGTTTTTTTTTTTTTTTTTTTTCGTTTTTTTTTACTTATTTTTTTATTTCTTCATTTTTTTTTATTTTTTTTTTAAATATAATTTTAATTTTTTTTCTCTTTCTTCTCTCCATCCAGGCATTGCACAGGGGGGGTTAGAAGGGGAGGGGTATTTAGTATGAACTATGTTTAGGGAACATGTTGTACATAATCATAATGTGAAGTATTGAACACTGTAAAATAGTTTTGAGATGTAACATATCCATGTTGGAAATGTTCAACTTCTCCCTTTTGTAAATCGAAATTTACCAACAAAAAGATTTCAAAAAAAGGTGTTACATTTCTTGTTGGGGGAGGAGCTTGTGAGGGAGTGTGTATATATATATATATATATATATATATATATATATATATATATTTATATATATATATAGCCAGCGACTCATTAGCTGGCCTAATTTATTAGCTACCCAGAAAATACAGGTAATTTGGCATAAAATGCCTGTTCCACGTTCACTCTCAGTGCTAGAAATGCATATTTATGTGAAATCCAGCTATAAAGGGGTACTCCGGTGGTAAACTTATTTTTATTTTTTTTTAAATCAACTGGTGCCAGAAAGTTAAACAGATTTGTAAATTACTTCTATAAAAAAAAATCTTAATCCTTCCAGTACTTATTAGCTGCTGAATACTACAGAGGAAATTATTTTCTTTTTGGAACACAGAGCTCTCTACTAATATCACGAGCACAGTGCTCTCTGCTGACATCTCTGTCCATTTTAAGAACTGTCCAGAGTAGGAAAAAATCCCCACAGCAAACAGTTCCTAAAATGGACAGAGATGTCAGCAGAGAGCACTGTGCTCGTGATATTAGTAGAGAGCTCTGTGTTCCAAAAAGAAAATAATTTCCTCTGTAGTATTCAGCAGTTAATAAGTACTGGAAGGATTAAGATTTTTTAACAGACTTAATTTATAAATCTGTTTAACTTTCTGGCACCAGTTGATTTAAAAAAAAAAAAAAGTTTGCCACCGAAGTACCCCTTTAAGTTTTTGATTAAAACTGAAATAAAGGTAATGTCATAATTTATACTTTATACTTTGTACGTTCCCATAGGAGACTATTATAAGCAATCACTTAAGTTTTTAAACTGATCAATGCAATGCTGTTGCATCACATGGACCAGTTATATTTGGCAGTCTGCTGGAAGTGTCTGTCTGAGACAGGCTGTGTTAGCGGAGCCAATATGGCCATCATGAAGGCCTAGTTAAAGACTCCACCTAAAGATTTCCCTTGACTGATGTGATCATACACGGCTTCACATTCCCTAATGCTGTACATCACTCAAATGTATGTCTTGTGTTTCTGGGGGGTCAAAGAAGATCTGTGGTATTAAAAAAAAGTATTTAAAAAAAGTTTTTTTTTATACAATTTTATACCTTCTAGTACCCTGATTCCAACACTATTTTTATTATGTTTCTATACTCCTCCCTCACTATTCCCAGGATATAGAAATATTACTATTTGGTTGACTATCTGCATAGTCCCTGAATAGTCAGGTGGTCATGAACTTTTAGCAAGAGGTGGAAATTATAAGATCAGTGGATCGAATATGTGACGCTCACTGCCAGTTGACTATTACGGAAAATGGCAGATAGTCAACCAAATCGTAAAATCCTTTAATCTTGGGAATGGACGGGGGGCATAGCAACAATAAACAGGAACTGGTTGTTCACCAACACTAAACCCAATACACTGGGTTATAGTCAAGGGTCAGGTCGTGGGAAAAAAGTGTGGGAACTCAGTTCCCACTCATTCCTGCAGGACTTGAGCCCTGGTTATAGTGTGAGTCAATAGCAGTAAAACAATATCTTACTTACAGATATTGGTGAAGGCATTCACAAGATACGGCCCAAAATGCTCCGCCCAGCCCCCTCGCTATATTGCTACAGCTCTTCTCTGCCCAATGGAGGCTGGAAGCCAGCTTCCCTGCCTCCTCTATATGCTGTGCAATGGTAGTGCACCAGCGAAATGTCCACTTGTGTACATCTAGTTCAAAAGCTTTCCCTGCAATACTAATTTCGAAAGAGTTAAAACAACCCTCGTAAGACAGAAGAAAATTTTGCTCAGTTAATGGGAAAATAAGTTTTGATTCCATATATCAAGGGAATAAAGTTGCCCCTGGGCACTATTTCTTGAGGTGTGTGCTGGGACGTCCGTATTTACTCTCTCCCTGTGCAGTGATATCTCTGGGTGCATTATCCAGGTATCATGTTGCTTTATTATCCCTGTGCGGTGACATCATTGTAGTCCATTGTTGTTGGTTGTGACATCACTATGTTTATTATCTCTCTCTCTCTATTATATATATATATATATATATATATATATATATATATATATATATCATTGTTAATGGCAGCTTCGTGCTATCGCTTCGTGCATCATCCCTAACCTGTGACTATTATTCCAGTGCTGCTACTTTACTGACATCATTCCCATTGTTCTGTGACATTACTATCTTTACTCCCTTTATGCATTTATATTAAATGGGTTATCCAGGATTAGAAGGACAGAGCTAAATTTTGCTCAAAACCCCCCAGCACCACCATCAGGTTAGGTGTGGTACTACAGCTTGGTTCCATTGAAGTGAATAGAGCCATGTTGTAATCTCACACAAAACCTGAGGAGGGGGTGGTGCTGTTTTTGGAAGAAATGAACTCTATATTAGATAACCCCTTCAAGGTTTAATATCTCATCTCCGTATGGTCTCAGCATGCGTCTGTTTACCATCCAAGATAGAAATTGTTCGTGTTGTGTGCGTTATGCCGCGCCAGCTTGAGGTTTAATTGGGCCATAAGTCAATAGCATAACAGTGGGCACCTTATGTGTTAGTTTATCTCATCTCAACCAAGGTAGTCGTAGTGAGTATATAGTAATGGTAGGTAGACAGTAGTAATCAAGGGCGTAGCTATAGAGGTAGCAGAGGTAGCAGTCGCACCGGGGCCCTGGTGCATATAGGGCCCTGTTGCAGATTTTGCATCGGGGCCCAGAAGCTACAAGCTACGCCTCTGTTAGTAATGTTTCATTTATAGTGATGTAACATTCTGAGTATACACATGTCTGGTGGGGACCAATAAGGAACGAGGTACAATTTTGAGAGTATATATAATAAATTTTTGTTGTACTATATACTAGAGGCTGGCCCTACAAGCTGTACTCTTCTAAGACAACCCTTTAAACAAAGAGGACTGCACAAAGGCATTCCGCCATATAGTGTATTCCGGTGAAACCCGCTACCTCTTAAGATCAACACATCAAAAGCCAGCATTTACTATTGTACAATGTACCACATGTATAACCCTGCTTGGAGCTCTGAAGGCCTGTATACTACTGCTATGAATGTATTCAAGTAGTTTTGAAGTGGTTTCAAGTTCCGGTGACATGCAGAAACCCATGGTAACAGCTTGTTAGGTTTTTTTTATCACTAAAATAAAGTTGGATAAAGTATCCCTGGTTGTTGGCAGAGGCCTGCCTGAGTTAAAATGCACATGGAGATATCAGAAGCCGCTTTTTCAATGGCTTTTTAAAAGTGTTCAAAAAATATTCTGTTTTGGAAGTATGAAGACACCATGGATTTTTCCTAGCGTTCTAAAAAAATCATCTCTTTTTGGGAGTTTAAATAGGATTCATGTCCAAAAATAGAAAAGAAGAAATAGCTTTAGTATGAAAAGAAATTATGCCTTCTTTTGGGGATCCTGGGTTGTGTATGTGTAGTCCTGGCTTGTAGCAGAGTAGAGTGATGGTGGACTAGTAGTAGTTGTATCCAGCATTCAGCAGGCAATGGTGGACTGGTGGAAGAGTAGTAGCCAGTATACAGCAGGCAGTGGTAAACTGGTGGGAGTTGTAGTAGCCAGCAGACAGCAGGCTGTGGTGGATTGATGGTAGTTGTAGGAGACAGCGGACAGCAGAGGTGGTAGTACTGTCTAATCAGTGGCATCTGGCACAGATGGTATAAATTCCTCACGGCACCACGCCTGATTCATTTTAACAAATGTGAGTTTTTTCACGTTGCTCGCAAACACTCTCGTTCCCTTAGGGTTGACAATGCTGTCTGATGCTCTTAACACTCTCTCTGAAGCTACACTGAAGGGTAGATAAAGTATCCCTAGTTGTTGGCAGATGCCTGTGTTAAAATGCTCACAAAAGTATCGGAAGATGCAATGGCTTTTTTCAAGTGTTCCAGAAATGATTCCTTTTTGTGAGTTGCAACAGGATAGTTGATTCTCAAAAAGCGAAGAACCTGACAACAATGAATTAATTGTTTTTGTAAATAAAAAAAATGTAAAAATTAAAAATATATAAAATGTTCCTTTTGGGAGTTGCAACAGGAACATGAACAAGCAGTAAAGAAGTGTTTTTTTTTTTCTTTTGAAAATCTTAAAGAATGATACAAAATTCTTCCTTTATGGAAATTGCAACAGGACATTGAAGAACCTGTACACGGTAAAGTGGTACATGGTTTTTTATTTATTTATTTATTTTTTTAAGAGAGGATTTTTTTTGTAATTTTTTTTTTTTTTTTAGATATTTCCGAGTAAAACTTGGTTTAAAAAGTCTGGCATTTTGGCTTTTAATTGTTGGTAAGTATGGGGGATTCTCTTTTACTCTGATAGGAGTATACATTTTGAAATGAGATGACTTGCAATATACACTGCTCAAAAAAATAAAGGGAACACTAAGATAACAGGTCCTGGATCTGAAAGAATGAACTAATCGTATGAAATACTTTCATCTTTACATAGTTGAATGCGCTGACAACAAAATCACACAAAAATTATCAATGGAAATCAAATTTATCATCCCATGGAGGTCTGGATATGGAGTCGCACTCAAAAGCAAAGTGGAAAACCACACTACAGGCTGATCCAACTTTATGTAATGTCCTTAAAGGGGTATTGCGGGTAAAAACATCTTATCCCCTATCGAAAGGATAGGGGATAAGATGTTGGATCGTGGGGGCCTGCCGCTGGGACCCCCCGCAATCTCCCTGCAGCAGCCCGCATTCTATGTGTAGCTGCATCTGAAGTTTTGGAAACCGCTGGGCTTCCGAGACGGGGACGTGACGTCACGCCACCTCCATAGACATGAATGGAGGGGGCGTGGCGTGACGCCACGTCCCTGTCTCGGAAGCCCTGAGATTTCCAAAACTTCAGACGCAGCTGTGCATAGAATGCAGGCTGCTGCAGGGAGATCGCGGAGAGTGACAGCAGTGGGCCCCCAGCAATCAGACATCTTATCCCCTATCCTTTCGAATACCCCTTTAAAATAAGTCAAAATGAGGCTCAGTAGTGTGTGTGGCCTCCACGTGCCTGTATGACCTCCCTACAATGCCTGGGCATGCTCCTGATGAGGTGGCGGATGGTCTCCTGAGGGATGTCCTCCCAGACCTGGACTAAAGCATCTGCCAACTCCTGGACAGTCTGTGGTGCTTGCATTAGGAGGAACCCAGGGCCAACCGCACCAGCATATGGTCTCACAGGGGGTCTAAGGATCTCTGTACCTAATGGCAGCCAGGCTACCTCTGGAAAGCACATGGAGGGCTGTGCGGCCCCTTAACCCCTTAACAACGAAGAACGTAAATGTACGTCCTGGTGAGGTGGTACTTAACGCACCAGGACGTACATTTACGTCCTAAGCATAACCGCATGATCGCAGCCTAAGCATGATCGCATCCAGGGACCCGTCGGTAATGGCGAACATCTCCGATCCCGCGGATGTCCGCCATTAACCCCTCAGATGCCGTGATCAAGATAGATCACGGCATCTGCAGCATCTATATTGGATGATCGGACCGCCTGCAGCACTGCCGATCACTGGCGATCTGATCATCCAGTATGGCAGACGAAGGTCCCCTCACCTCCCTCCGCTGCCTTCTGGGAGTCTTCTGCTCTGATCTGCCTTCCCGCAGACCAGAGCAGAAGATGACCGATATTGCTGATCAGTGCTGTTTCCTATACATAGCACTGAACAGCATTAGCAATCGAATGATTGCTATAAATAGTCTCCTATGGGGACTATTAAAGTGTAAAAATAAAAGTAAAAAAAGTAAAAAAAATTTAGTAAAAAAAATTAGAAAAACCCCCTCCCCCAATAAAAATGTAAATTGTCCCATTTTCCCTATTTCAACCCCAAAAAGTGTTAAAAAAATATTTTATATACATATTTGGTATCGCAGCATGCGTAAATATCTGAACTATTAAAATAAAATGTTAATGATACCGTACGGTGAACGGCGTGAAAGTAAAAAAAAAAGTCAAAAGCCAGCATTCAAAAGTGACCAAACCATCAGCATAGGAACTGAGAATTGGTCTGTGGTCACCACCTGCAGAACCACTCCTTTATTGGGGATGTCTTGCTAATTGCCACATGTTGTCTGCTCCATTTGCACGACAGCATGTGAAATTGATTGTCAATCAGTGTTTCTTCCTGAGTGGACAGTGGGATTTCACAGAAGTGTCATTGACTTAGAGTTACATTGTGTTGTTTAAGTGTTCCCTTTTTATTTTGAGCAGTGTACTATAATATTATCAAAACTTAACTCTACCATCCACTCATACAGCTCCCAAAACGTCACCAGCCAAGGACAAATGATGAAATGTTTTCACAACAGATGAAGTCGTCTTATGGATATGTATAAACCAATCTGAGACTGTGAGTCATCGATCTCATCTGGTTAGGGTCCTTGGGTCTTATTAGGGTCATAATGGAGTAACATTTGTAGATTTGTTTTTTTTTACCCTACACAACAAGGCATTTGCACCCTCACACCATCACATATCAATGAAATTAACATTCAGGAATTGTTCATGAAGACGTCCATTTGAATCCACTTTTGGTTCCCCTCCCCCCCCCAAAATTCTATGAAAAAACTGCTACAAAAAGCATTCTTAGGTACTGCATTTCAGCAAAACATTGTTCCCGTATTGTGCACACAAATAACTGAACGCTGCTCTCCTTTGGTGCAAATGGAAAATGGAGCGGACACGGCTTCAGATGCAGGGTGTAAACATGCACCCTATGCCCGCTCCCGATCTAAGAAGCGTGCTCCTAAGGCGGAACCCATGGCTAATGCCTGATATCACAGATCAGGGTGATGTCTGGCATTAACCCTAAAAGGGGTACTCTGCCCCTAGACATCTTATCCCCTATTCAAAGGATAGAGGATAAGATGTTTGATCACGGGGGGTCCGGCCACTGTCTCCCCCCGTGTTCAGAATATCAGCTGTGCTTGGCTTTGGGCGGCCATGGTTGTCACTCCCCCTCCATTAATGTCTATGTGAGATGTATGGAGGGGGAATGACGGCTCTGGTTGCTTCTAATCCGCCACAGAGCTCGTACATGTGGATTACTGGTGTGCCGGGCCGGAGATTGCAAAGGGTCCCAGCGTCTGAATCCTTTGGATAGGGGATAAGCTGTCTAGGGGTGGAGTACCCCTTTAAGATACTGAGATCAAAGTTGATCACAGCATCCCTGGCCAGTGAGCCCAGAGGAGCTAATCGGACCATTGCGGCAAAATTGCAGTCTCCCGATCAGCTTAGAGAACAGGTTGAGGGTCCCTACCTGCCTCCAGCTCATCTAATCAGCACTTTAATCGTGCAGGCACCCTCAGCATCCAGTTCTAATGCAGCACCAGTAACACTGATCAATGCTGTTCCATGGCACAGTATTGTTCACTGTATACAATCAAATGATTGCATGTAATAGTCCCTTATTGGGACTAACAAATTGTGAATAAACTATTTAAAAAAATATTTTCATTAAAAAGGTGAATAAGCCTCCTCCCCCAATAAGTTTCAATGAATTCATTGAAATGAATGGAGCTTGTGCCTTCTAGAGATAGACAACACGCGCTCCTGACTGAGCGGGACTGGGTCCCATTCAGGAGATCACAGGGGGGCCCAGCACTCGGACTCCACGACAATCAGCTACTTATCCCCTATCCACAGGAAAGGGGATAAGTTAATTCTGGCTGCAGTACCCCTTTAATGTAACTGTATGGGACTCAATGAGTATCGCACAAAGCTACATTGGAAAAGGGACTTCCGGTTACTGTACTGACCAATGTAGGCCTCATATCAGGTCAAATGGGGAACATGGTTAAAAGGGGGAGAAAGGTACCTGGCTTGTACTGGAAAGATAAAGGAACATTTTGGCTAGAGTGTTTCTTTAAAGGGGTACTCTGGTGGAAATGTTTTTTTTTTTTTTTAAATAAACTGGTGTTCAGTCTGACCACAGTGCTCTCTGCTGCCACCTCTGTTCATGTCAGGAACTGTCCAGAGCAGGAGAGATTCTCTATGGGGACAGTTCCTGACATGGACAGATGTGTCAGCAGAGAGCATTGTAGTCAGACTGGAAAGAACTACACAACTTCCTATGGAGCATACAGCAGCTGATAGGTACTGGAAGGATTAAGATTTTTAAATAAAAGTAATTTTTTACAAATCTGTTTAACTTTTTGGCACCGGTTGATTTAAAAAAATTCCATCTGAGAACCTGTTTAAACCCGATCAGTTCTCCCATATATTCTCTTTTTCGAAAAATGTTTAAAAAGGAATCTGATCCCTGATCTACTGTATAACTATTTAACCACTCATAACTCTTCTCAATTTCACCAATCCAATTTCACCAAGTCATTTACAAATCTGTATAACTTTCTGGCACCAGTTTATTTGAAAACATTTGTTTTCCACTTGAGTACCCCTTTAAGGCAGCCTTGATAAAGCAGTAAACCTATGGTAGATGCCTAAATTGTAGCTCTTTGGGGGGCATGCATGAAAAGTGGAGGGGTGAACATCTTTTTACTCCATTAATTCTCGTGGTGGAAACTGTTGTATACCCTACACACCTTTCTCCCGGCAGAAAGCCACATTTCTTTAATCTCACACCTCCGCAGCAATCTAACTCTGAGGAAGGTCCAGGGATTGGACCGAAACGTGAGATTCTAAAGATCGCCAAATAAAATCCAAGTAATACTCCGTTCTGGCCGAGTTCTTCTACCCAGGAAACTGTGTACCTGCACCAAATTTATTACACAGCGTAGGGCATGTCATAAATCTGGTGCTGATCACATTTCTGACATCAATGCTCCACTTGGTATGGTGATTCCTCTGCTGCAAAACATTGTTGCAAAAAGCAACAGTACCAAAAAATAGAGACAAACAACAGCCAAAGTAATGGAGTAAAAAGTTTTATACGTACCCCTCTTTGTCACTATGTAAACTTTATGGAGGGGGATTTATCAACTGGTGTGCACCTGTGTGACTTTATTTTGGGCACCCAAAATATCACCAATTTTTGCCCAATTTTTATGTGGTCATTTTTCTTGTTGTACACTTGTGGTTAGCAGATGCACTGGTTGGTGCACTGGTTGGTGCACTGGTTGGTGCACTGATTTGGGGCAAGATGATAGTTTTGTGGTTGGCGCTGTTGTCATGTAGTGCTGTAGTCCTAGGTTCAAATCCCACCAAGGACAATATCAGCGACATGTTTGTATGTTCTCCCCTTGTCTGCGTGGGTTTCCTCCCACACTCCATAAACAAATAGATGAGTTTAGATTAGGAGCCTCATTGGGAACAGCGACCAATTTTTACAGTGCTGCTGAATATGTGTGCACTATGTTAATGAAGAATTACTTGCACAAAGTTATTTTACTGTGGTAATCGGCTGGTGTAGGAATGTCGGTAAGCTTTTTTTTTTTTTTTTACCCTTTTTAGCACTATCCAGGGACTTCCTGTGATTTGCACAAATTTACGAAGTGACGTCCGCAACATAACAGATTTTGGGAAAAGCCACACACTTGTGCAGCAGGTGTCGCATTACACAAAAATCTGCACTAAGGATAAATTTCCTCCTTTTTAGTTGCTGACATTCAAAACCTACCAGCCAAAAATAAATATATAAACAAATAGAATTTTATATACATATATATATATATATATATATATATATATATATATATATGTGGTGTCCCGGTACCGTATTATATACGTTGCCTGTATAGAGGTCCCCATAGCCAGAGACCCTGGGATGTCGGGGTCCCTCTGTTGTAGATCTCCCCTTGTCACCTCACATTTAGTCTATAACTATATAGTCGTTCTATTCAATATTAATATAAGTATAAGGATATATAAGTATATATTTAGTTATCTACCTGTTTGGAGCGTAACAGGACCTGTGGGTCACGTGATTAGGTTGAAACTCTATGGTTTTGCTACAGGACCTTTGGAGATTCCCGTGACGTGTTCACCCACAATGCACTGTAACGGTGAGTGACAATCCTTACGGACCAATCCAAAACGGTCAGCCCCTGCCCATATAAAGGACCCGCGCCATCTTGATCCCTCTCTTGGGTTGCTGACTCTGGAAGAGGTTGGACCTCCGCAGCTTACAAGACGATTTACTAGGCCAAAGCCTTGCAGCCTCGGCCTCTAACATAGCGGATAGAGTAAGCAATTCCCTGCTACTCACCACAAGATCACTGGACCTAATTACTCCCCTAAATCCAGGGGATCTCTGCTATACAATCCTTCAGAAGCTAAATTGGGCTTATCTGATCCCGACCGGCTGTCAATCGCTGCTCGAGTTTTATGTAAAGATACTCTGGACTGTTACTGTTACTACATGCACAGAAACTCCTCAGTAAAAGTTCCTGCAAGTTTTCAGTTAACAGTGGTTGTGGACAATCATTTATTTCTTCCTCACCTATTGCTCTTGGGAAAAGTGGCAATAGGCCTATCAAGAACACAGCATTTAACCCTCACCCTGGCGTCCCGAGTGACAAGGGTTAACAGCGCCCTTAACTATCCTGCACAACGACACCCTAAACACCCTAAACTCCCACAAGACAGTATCCTCTCCTTTACCACTATATATATATATATATATATATATATATATATATATATACACACACACACACTGCACCAAAAAATAAAGGGAACACTTAAACAGCACAATGTAACTCTAAGTCAATGACACTTCTGTGAAATCCCACTGTCCACTCAGGAAGCAACACTGATTGACAATCAATTTCACATACTGTTGTGCAAATGAAACAGACAACAGGTGGAAATTATAGGCAATTAGCTAGACACCCCCAGTAAAGTAGTGATTCTGCAGGTGTGACTACAGACCACTTCTCAGTTCCTATGCTTCCTGGCTGATGTTTTAGTCACTTTTGAATGCTGGTGGTGCTTTCACTCTAGTAGTAGCATGAGACTGGGTGTCTACAACTCACACAAGTGGCTCAGGTAGTGCAGCTCATCCAGGATGGCACATCAATGCGAGCTGTGGCAAGAAGGTTTGCTGTGTCGGTCAGCGTAGTGTCCAGACCATCCGCCACCTCACCACATGTGAATCTCATAAAGGAAACAGGTTTCTGACTAAAGCTAAAGACAATTATCTGTCCCAAATTGTGCATGGCCCGACCAGAGGGGGCGCCCTACTAGACTTAATATTAACCAACAGACCTGACAGAGTAACTAATGTGCAGATAGAAGGATACCTAGGAAATAGTGACCATAATATAATACATTGTAACTTGTCCTGCAATAAAGGAATCTCTTGAGGGACCACTAAAACAATGAACTTTAGGATGGCAAAGTTTAATCAACTCAGAGAAGCCCTTAACAATATAAAATGGGATAATGTCCTGAAAAACAAGAATACTGACACTAAATGGGAGACTTTTAAAAATATCTTAAATTCTCACTGTAATATGTATATATCTTATGGTAATAAAAGGAAATAAATTATTCTCCACTGTATTCACCAAGGAAAAGTTAAGCCAGGTGAAATACAATGAGATAAGGTCAACTCCCCAGTACAGGTCACCTGTCTAACCCAGGAAGAAGTACAGTGCCACCTACAAAAAATCTAAATAGACAAATCACCAGGTCCAGATGGCATTCACCCCCGTGTTCTAAAGGAATTAATTAATGTAATAGAAAGACCCCTATTTTTAATATTCAAGGACTCTATGGTAACAGGGACTGTTCTCCAGGACTGGCGCATGGTAAATGTGGTGCCAATATTTAAAAAGGGGTCAAAAGGTCACCCAGGGAATTACAGACCTGTTAGTTTAACCTCAGTTGTATGTAAATTGTTTGAGGGTTTTCTAAGAGTTGCTATTTTGGAGTATATTGATAAAAATAAATGTATGACCCCATATCAGCATGGATTTATGAGGGATCGGTCCTGTCAAACTAACCTGATCAGCTTTTATGAGGAGGTGAGCTCCAGACTGGACCAGGGACAATCGCTGGATGTCGTATATCTGGAATTTTCCAAAGCATTTGATACGGTGCCACATAAAAGATTGGTACATAAAATGAGAAGGATTGGGCTGGGGGAGAATGTGTGTAAGTGGGTAAGTAACTGGCTCAGTGATAGGAAACAGAGGCTGGTTATTAATGGTACTTATTCTGATTGGGTGACTGTTACTAGTGGGGACCACAGGGGTCAGTTTTGGGTCCTGTTCTATTTAATATATTCATTAATGACCTTGTAGAGGGGTTAAATAGTAAAGTATCGATCTTTGCAAATGATACTAAACTCTGTAAAGCGGTAAACACTATAGAGGACAGTGCACTGTTACAAATGGAACTGGATAGGTTGGAGGTTTGGGCTGAGAAGTGGCGCATGAGGTTCAACACTGACAAAGGTAAGGTAATGCACATGGGGAAGATAGATCCGGGCTGGGATTATGTATTAAATGGGAGAACACTTCGGATGACTGACGTGGAAAAGGACTTGGGAGTTTAGTTAACAGTAAATTTAGCTGTAGTGACCAGTGTCAGGCAGCTGCTGCCAAGGCAAATAAAATCATGGGGTGCATCAATAGGGCATAGATGCCCACGACAAGGAAATAATTCTACCGAAGGGAAAAAAGATCAGTTCACCGCTTGGAGACTCCAGACACAGACGGATGATATTATGGAAGCACAGATGCAGGGATCCACCTATCCCCATGGTATTCAGGCAGAGAACAAGAGGAAAATCCGGCTCCCAAGGTGTAAGTACAATAAAACTTAACGTTTACTTCATCCAATTAAAAATAAAATTCCGTGATGGAAGTGAGTTGTGACATGTCACTCTAAAATCAAAGTGAAACGCCTACGTGTTTTGAGCATAAGCTCTTAGCCATGACTAAGAGCTTATGCTCGAAACGCATCAGCGTTTCACTTCGATTTTAGAGTGACATGTCACAACTCACTTCCATCACGGAATTTTATTTTTAATTGGATGAAGTAAACGTTAAGTTTTATTGTACTTGCACCTTGGGAGCTGCATTTTCCTCTTGTTCTCTGCCTAAATAATTCTACCGCTGTACAAATCACTAGTCAGACCACACATAGAATACTGTGTACAGTACTGGTCAAACCACACATAGAATACTGTGTACAGTACTGGGCACCAGTGTACAAGAAAATATAGTGGAGCTGGAGAGGGTTCAAAGACGGGCAACCAGAGTAATAGGGGAAATGGGAGGACTACAGTACCCAGAAAGATTATCAGAATTAGGGTTATTTAGTTTAGAAAAAAGAAGACTTAGGGGAGACCTAATAACTATGTATAAATATATCAGGGGACAGTACAGAGATCTCTCCCATGATCTATTTATACCCAGGACTGTATCTATAACAAGGGGGCATCCTCTACGTCTAGAGGAAAGAAGGTTTCCACACCAGCACAGACGGGGGTTCTTTACTGTAAGAGCTGTGAGACTGTGGAATTCTCTGCCTGAGGAGGTGGTCAAGGTGAACTCAGTAAAAGAATTTAAAAGGGGTCTGGATGCATTTTTGGAGAATAATAACATTACAAGTTATGGATTCTAGATTTATAGGGACAGAAGGTTGATCCAGGGATTTATTCTGATGCCATATTTGGAGTTGGAAAGAAATTTTTACCTCTAGTATGAGGATTTTTTTCCTTCCTCTGGATCAACTCAGTAGGGACTCATTAGGGTTATAGGTTGAACTCGATGGACTCTGGTGTTTTTTCAACCTTATGAACTATGTTACCATGTATTAGGAGCATGCCAAGGCATTGTAGGGAGGTCATACGGGCACGTGGAGGCCATACACACTACTGAGCCTCATTTTGACTTGTTTTAAAGGGGTACTCCTGTGGAAATTTTTTTTTTTTTTTTTTTTTTTTTAAATCAACTGGTGCAAGAAAGTTAAACAGATTTGTAAATCCCTTCTATTAAAAAATCTTAATCCTTCCAGTACTTTTTAGGGGCTGTATACTAAAGAGAAATCCAAAACAGAAATGCATTTCCTCTGATGTCATGACCACAGTGCTCTCTGCTGACCTCTGCTCTCCATTTTGGGAACTGTCCAGCGCAGGTGAAAATACCCATAGCAAACATATGCTGCTCTGGACAGTTCCGAAAATGGACATCAGAGGTCAGCACCAGCTTTCTGGCACCAGTTGATTTAAAAAAAAAAAAGTTTTCCATGGGAGTACCCCTTTAAGGACATTACATCAAAGTTGGATCAGCCTGTAGTGTGATTAGTGTGACTTCATATCCAGACCTCCATGGGTTGATAAATTTGATTTTCATTTGTGATTTTTGTGTGATTTTGTTGTCAGCACATTCAACTATGTAAAGACGAAAGTACTTCATACGATTAGTTCATTCAGATCTAGGATGTGTTATCTTAGTGTTCCCTTTTTTTTTGAGCAGTATACATATATATATATATATATATATATATCCAAATAGGCAGCAGCACACACGAGGTAGGTGAAAAAACGTAGCAAAATTTATTGCATCATCATACCAGTGTACAGAGAACAACGTTTCTGCGGCCTCTCGCCGCCATTTTCAAGCCCAGAAACGTTCTCTGTACACTGGTATGATGATGCAATAAATTTTGCTACGTTTTTCCACCTACCTTGTGTGTGCTGCTGCCTATTTGGATATATCTATGCTGGGATCCCCTTGCCAAGGCTCCGACACAGCTTGCACCATTTACGTATAGCCTCAGTTTTGGTTGTGCTGCTCTTCTGTGAAGTTTATATATATATATATATATATATATATATATATATATAAAATAGTCATACAGTGCCCATATACACAAAACATATCAATACTTCTTATTGAAGAGATTTAGCTATGCAGGGAGTCTTACAGGCAATGCTCAATGGCAAAGTTTCCCAACCAGGGTGCCTCCAGCTGTTGCAAAACTACAACTCCTAGCATGCTGGGAGTTGTAGTTTTGCAACAGCTAGAGCCACCCAGGTTGGGAAACTGCTCTGTGGGAAAAAAGGGAACGGTATGCAAATTAGCTCCACTCCAGAAAGAAATAAACTGCCTCTTTAGTGCCACCTATATATAGGTAGCTAATTTATGTATTTGCCACGTTAAATAAATAAACAAATAAATAAATATATAAAGAAAAAACATATGAAATGGATATTTAATCTCTAATTTAGATTTTTGTTATATTATTGTTTATATTGTACTAAAAAAAAAATAGAAAGGGCATTGGACATATGAATGTAAAGATTCATATGAAGATTACTTTCAAATATAGATAGTAAAATAGAAAAACATTGTCACATGCTGTGATTTTTAACAAAAAAATTTCAAAAATACATAAACATTTTTTACATATGTTACATACCATACAAGATTTGGAGGAACTAGCACCAGTGGAAGATCCTGCTTTCCTATATTTTTCTTTCGACGGGTCGGTTTTATCTGAATTCTCTTAGGACTCCTCTGTGCTCACTCCTGTCCTGTCAGACCGCTGCATGAAAACAGAGAGGAGGGGGTTGCAGAGCAGCTTGCAGTGATCCAGCACAGCACAGCAGACTCAGGGAGGAAGTGAATGCATGGTGAGTGAGGGCGGGGTTCAGTGCTTGCCTCGGAAACGCCCCTTCCTGAGCAGTGGATGCCAGAATGAGTGAGCAGCAGAACAGAGAAATTTGTGAGCCAAATACACAAGCTAGACACATAAAAAAGACATGTAAAGCATCTGCAGGACCTAGTGAGTAACATATATAAGCATTTATTATTTTTCTGTGATATGACAGGTACACTTTAAGATAGAACATCTTATGCTGATCAGTAACGACTTACTTTACAACATGGGTCCATCCATGGTATGGTCAATGATTTCAGAAGCACAGTACAGTGACCCCCCGATCTACGATGGCCCCGACATATGATCATTTCAACATACAATGGTCTCTCAGAGGCCATCACATGTTGAAGGCAGCATCAACATACAATGCTTTTGTATGTCGGGGCCATCACATAAACGGCTATCCGGCAGCGCAGACTGCTTCAGCTGCCACCGGATAGCCGTTTACGGTGCCCCGTGTGGTCCGCTGATGATCACTTACCTGTCCTCGGGGCTCCGGCGCGTCCTCTTCGGGATCCCCTGCATCATCGGCACTCTCCATCGTCGTCATCACGTCGCTGCGCACGCCGTCCCGTCATCCAATAGGAGCGGCGTGCGTAGCGACGTGATGGCGGCGACGTGAGAGCGAGGATGCCGGGGAAGCAGAGGCCTTGCCAGAGCGTCGGGGACACCCCGGGGACGCGGCGACCGTGATGGAAGGTGACATCCAGAGCAGCGGTGATGGTCCGGAGCGGCGGGGACACGTGAGTATAACTTCCAATACCAGTGGTCTTCAACCTGCGGACCTCCAGATGTTGCAAAACTACAACTCCCAGCATGCCCGGACAGCCGTTGGCTGTCCGGGCATGCTGGGTGTTGTAGTTTTGCAACATCTGGAGGTCCGTAGGTTGTAGACCACTGTCCTATACTTTACATTGCACGGATCCCTCAACATACGATGGTTTCAACAAACGATGGTCCATTTGGAACGGATTACCATCGTATGTTGAGGGACCACTGTAGTATGTAAGATTTGTCAGTGACACAAAAGCTGTATAGAGGGGTTATCATCCCAGTCTATCCTCGCCCTGTGACACGAGTCTAATCTCTCATCTGATCCTTTTCCGGCACATTCATTCCTTAGATTCCTCTGGATGCAAATTTGATATAGTGTAGACAGAAATGTTGTGTCTAACCTGCATATTTTTGGTCTTATTTCTACTCTCTGTTCGTATATGTAAATGTCATTTTTATTTTTCTCCATATTTCCTGGGTAGGCAGGCTCCTGCTGGTGTAGTACAAGAGCTGAGGTGTCTGCCCTGAGCCAATCAGATCTCTTTCCTCTACTGAATGGGCACCACTAATCTACCTCTTAGGGTAGGTGCACAAGTGCCTGAGGGTGCGTTCACACGGCCGTCTGTCACCGTTTTTTTATCCCCGTTTTGGTTCCGTTCTTGCAGGCTGTAAACGGATTAAAAACGGTTTAAAAAAAACATCCCATTCATGTTAATGAGATTTTTTTTTACAATCCGCATCCGTATGTACCCGTCTGCGCTCATTTCCATTTTTTTGACGGCAGAAAAAACGGCATATGCAGTATTTTTTCTACCGTCAAAAAAAACGGATATAGTAAATTTTACATTGAAGTCTAAGGTAAACAGATGAGCCTTTAACCCCTTAAGGACTCAGGGTTTTTCCGTTTTTGCACTTTGGTTTTTTTCCTCCTTACCTTTTAAAAATCATAACCCTTTCAATTTTCCACCTAAAAATCCATATTATGGCTTATTTTTTGCGCCACCAATTCTACTTTGCAGTGACATCAGTCATTTTACCCAAAAATTCACGACGAAACGGAAAAAAAAAATAATTGTGCGTCAAAATCGAAGAAAAAACGCAATTTTGTAGCTTTTGGGGACTTCTATTTCTACGCAGTGCATATTTCGGTAAAAATGACACCTTATCATTATTCTGTAGGTCCATATGGTTAAAATGATCCCCTACTTATATAGGTTTGATTTTGTCGCACTTCTGGAAAATATCATAACTACATGCAGGAAAATTTATACATTTAAAAATGTCCTCTTCTGACCCCTATAACTTTTTTATTTTTCCACATACAGGGCGGTATGAGGACTAATTTTTTGCGCCGTGATCTGAAGTTTTTATCGGTATGATTTTTGTTTTGATCGGACTTTTTGATCACTTTTTATTAATTTTTTAATGGTATAAAAAGTGACCAAAATACGCTTTTTTGTACTTTTGAATTTTTTTACGCGTACGCCATTGACTGTGCGGTTTAATTAATTATATATTTTTATAGTTCGGACATTTACGCACACGGCGATACCACATATGTTTATTTTAACCTTTTTTTACACTGTTTTATTTTTTATGGAAAAATGGGGATGATTCAAACTTTTATTAGGGAAGGGGTTAAATGACCTTTATTAACACTTTTTTTTTTACTTTTTTTTTTTGCAGTGTTATAGGTCCCATAGGGACACTGATCATTGTTATCCCATAGGGACCTATAACACTGCACACACTGATCTTTTACACAGATCACAGGCGTGTATTAACACGCCTGTGATCAGTGTTATCGGCGCTTGACTGCTCCTGCCTGGATCTCATGGAAGGAACAGTCATTCGTCGATCGGACACCCTCCCAGTGTCCTGTAAGCTGTTCAGGACGCCGCGATTTCACCGCGGTGGTCCCGAACAGCCCGACTGAGCAGCCGGGTCACTTTCACTTTCACTTTAGAAGCAGCGGTCAGCTTTGACCGCCACTTCAAAATGGTTAATACCGCACATCGCCACGATCGGCGATGTGTGGTATTAGCCGCAGGTCCCAGCCGTTGATGAGTGCCGGGACCGACGCGATATGATGCGGTATCGCTGCGCGATCCCGCTTCATATCGCGGGAGCCGGCGCAGGACGTAAATATACGTCCTGCGTCGTTAAGGGGTTAATGTCATCCGTTTGCATCCGTTTTTTCAATCCGTTTTTTGATCCGTATTTACTTTTGAGCATGCTCAGAACATAAAAACATTTTTCTTTGGTTTATTAGCTGAACAATAATGGATCCAAACGGATACAAATGGATAACATCAGTTTGCATCCGTTATTGTCCGTTTTTTTTTTTTTTTGATGGGAGAAGAAAGGGACGGGTCAAGACGGCCGTTTGAACGCAGCCTTATTTTGCTGCAAATTTTGCTGCTGCATATTTTCCTACTCAAACCCAGAAGAATTAACGCTTAGTGCCACCCTCCGCCACACCAGGCCACCGCTAATGCATCCATTTATAAACCCACAGAAAGTTGCAGGTAGTAGCCCATAAAATCACAAAACCATACATGGGAAAAAATCTATTCCATTTATTAGTTTATAGAAACATACGAGTTTATTCATGATTCAAGTTAAAAAAATAAATAAAGCAGACACTGAGGGGATCAGAGCGCTCACTGGATTTCAATACCACGTTCGACCACGTTTTTGCCTGCGGTCGGGAAACCGCATACGGCCGAAAACGAAGCCGTCCGGAGGCTGCGGTTCACTCCGGTCGGCTCATAGACATGCATTAAATACGGTTCCCGAATACGGCTGATTAAGCCCCGCCCACCCCTCCTCCCAGCCGTATACGTGAACCGTATTTAACAAAACGTGGTGTGAACCCAGCGGGGAACCCAAGAGGGAGCAGCTTTCTAGGTTCTGTAGCATAAGAAATAGTTATACTCCAATTATTATTCTGTTATGTTGAACAAAACTTATTACTGTTGTATGCAATTTTCTTGTAAAATTCTAATAAAAACCACTTTAAAGCAAAAATAATAAAAATGCCAACATAAAAAAAACCTGTGTGAAAACCTAGTCGAAAAATGTGGAGCATTTAGACTGGAATGAGAAAGACTATACAATTATGATAAAAAAAAACAAGGGGGGAGATATCAAAACCTGAGTTGCCCATAGCAACCAATCGGATCGCTTCTTTCATTTTTCAGAGGCCTTTTCAATAATGAAAGAAGCGATCTGATTGGTTGCTATGGGCAACCAATAGCTATACCAGTTTTTTCCAAACAGTATGGGGGGAGATTTATCAAAACCTGTGCAGAGGAAAAGTTGCCCATAGCAACCAATCAGCTCGCTTCTTTCATTTTTAACAAGGCCTCTGCAAAATGAAAGACGCGATCTGATTGGTTGCTATGGGCAACTCAGGTTTTGATATCTCCCCCCTTGTTTTTTTTATCATAATTGTATAGTCTTTCTCATTCCAGTCTAAATGCTCCACATTTTTCGACTAGGTTTTCACACAGGTTTTTTTTATGTTGGCATTTTTATTATTTTTGCTTTAAAGTGGTTTTTATTACTTAACTTTTTCTCTGCACAAGTTTTGATAAATCTCCCTCTATGTCTCTAGCTGTTGCAAAACTACAACTCCCAGCATGCCCGGACAGCCGTAGGCTGTCCGGGCATGCTGGGAGTTGTAGTTTTGCAATAGCTGGAGACACACTGTATACAAAACACTGTGCTATACCTATAACCAGGGATATTGGGGGAGATTTATCAAAATCTGTCCAGAGGAAAAGTTGCTTAGTTGCCCATAGCAACCAATCAGATCGCTTCTTTCATTTTCGAAAAGGCTTCTGAAAAATGAAATAAACAATCTGATAGGTTGCTATGGGCAACTCAGCAACTTTTACTCTGAACAGATTTTGATAAATCTTCCCTATTGACCATAAAATACAATTAAGGGTGCGTTCCCACAGGGCGTATACGCAGCGTATTTCACGCTTCACTAAATTTATGGCAGCAGTGGGAAATACGCTGCGTATTCCTTGCTCACTATACACACAGGGCTTTCCGGCGGCAGCCCTATGCGTGTAGTGAGTTTTGGAGGCGGAGCCGTGTGCCGGCGTGTCTGTGACGCGCGGCTCCGCCTCCAAATCTCACTACACGCATAGGGCTGCCGCCGGAAAGCCCTGTGTGTATAGTGAGCAAGGGATACGCAGCGTATTTCCCGCTGCTGCCATACATTTTGTGCAGCGTGAAATACGCTGCGTATACGCCCTGTGGGAACGCACCCTAAAGCTGTTTTTTTCCTATTAGATGAAGTAAGGATAGATAATACAATTACGATAAAATACAATTGTGATTAACCCCTTAAGGACACATGACGTACTGGAACGTCATGTGTCCACTCCCGATCTATAACGCGGGGCCACGGCGTGGCCCCGCGTCATAGCGGGTCGGGCCCGGCCTCTAACAACGGCCGGGACCCGTGGCTAATAGCGCGCGGCATTGATCGCTGTGCCGCGCGCTATTAACCCTTTAGACGCGGCGTTCAAAGTTGAACGCCGCGTCTAAAGTGAAACCGAAAGCATCCCGGCTAGCTCAGTGGGCTGTTCGGGATAGCCGCGGTGAAATCGCGGCATCCCGAACAGCTGACAGGACAGCGGGAGGGCCCCTACCTGCCTCCTCGCTGTCCGATCGCCGAATGACTGCTCAGTGCCTGAGATCCAGGCATGAGCAGTCATCCGGCAGAATCGTTGATCACTGGTTTCTTATGAGAAACCAGTGATCAACATAGAAGATCAGTGTGTTCAGTGTTATAGGTCCCTATGGGACCTATAACACTGCACAAAAAAAGTGAAAAAAAAAAGTGAATAAACATCATTTAACTCCTCCCCTATTAAAAGTTTGAATCACCCCCCTTTTCCAATAAAAAAAAAACACAGTGTAAATAAAAATAAAAATAAACATATGTGGTATCACCGCGTGCAGAAATGTCCGAATTATAAAAATATATCATTAATTAAACCGCTCGGTCAATGGCGTGCGCGCAAAAAAATTCCAAAGTCCAAAATAGTGCATTTTTGGTCACTTTTTATATCATTTAAAAATGAATAAAAAGTGATCAATAAGTCCTATCAATGCAAAAATGGTACCGTTAAAAACTTCAGATCACGGCGCAAAAAATGAGCCCTCATACCGCCCCATACACGGAAAAATAAAAAAGTTATAGGGGTCAGAAGATGACAATTTTAAACGTATTAATTTTCCTGCATGTAGTTATGATTTTTTCCAGAAGTCCGACAAAATCAAACCTATATAAGTAGGGTATCATTTTAATCGTATGGACCTACAGAATACATATCAGGTGTCATTTTTACCGAAAAATGTACTACGTAGAAACGGAAGCCCCCAAAAGTTACAAAACAGCGGTTTTTTTTCAATTTTGTCGCACAATGATTTTTTTTCCCGCTTCACCACAGATTTTTGGGCAAAATGACTGACGTCATTACAAAGTAGAATTGGTGGCGCAAAAAATAAGCCATCATATGGATTTTTAGGTGTAAATTTGAAAGAGTTATGATTTTTTAAAGGCAAGGAGCAAAAAACGAAAATGCAAAAACGGAAAAACCTCCGGTCCTTAAGGGGTTAAATACAATTATAATAATGTTTTTCCCAGAAGATCAAGTGCAGCTTTAGGGCAGCTTTATCTGTAAATAGTAGAGATGAGCGAACTTACAGTAAATTCGATTCGTCACGAACTTCTCGGCTCGGCAGTTGATGGCTTTTCCTGCATAAATTAGTTCAGCTTTCAGGTGCTCCCGTGGGCTGGAAAAGGTGGATACAGTCCTAGGAGACTCTTTCCTAGCACTGTATCCACCTTTTCCAGCCCACCGGAGCACCTGAAAGCTGAACTAATTTATGCAGGATAAGACATCAACTGCCGAGCCGAGAAGTTCGTGACGAATTGAATTTACTGTAAGTTTGCTCATCTCTAGTAAATAGTGTGAACATAGTCCAAAGAGAAATGAATGTGCAGTAAATGGGGAAGAGCAACAACATGTAGCAGCAATGGCCTGTATGACGCCATTATTACAAAGCCGATGATGTTATCACAAATGTCAGGAATTCCTTTTCCTCCAAGTCATCCAGCTTGGTTTATCTGATCGTACACATGAAAAGCCCCGCTACACCACTGTATGTAGGGAAAGTATTGCTCCATACAATGAATCCACAGAGATTCACCATTAGTCATGGCGTACAGTATTGCGTGCAGCTATATCTGCAGCTATGACCACATTATAACAATCCCGAAGGCCATTGTTTTATTAAGGAAATTTCAAAACTAAGACACAGAGGAAGGAAAAGCGTTCTGTATTTATTATGGAATATAATCCCATTTTTGATCCCGATGTCCACCAAGTGCATGGCAGCAATCACATTCTATTAGATGAGCGTCCTGTGTCATCTAGGGGTTAAAGGGGTACTCCGGTGAAAAACCTTTTTTTTTTATTTTATTTTTTTAAATCAACTGGTGCCAGAAAGTTAAACAGATTTGTACTTCTAGTAAAAAAAAATCTTAATCCTTCCTGTACTTATTAGCTGCTGAATACTACAGCGGAAATTCTTTTCTTTTTGAAACACAGAGCTGTCTGCTGACATCATGACCACAGTGCTCTCTGCTGACATCTCTGTCCATTTTAGGAACTGTCCAGAACAGCATATGTTTGCTACGGGGATTTCCTTTTACTCTGGACAGTTCCTAAAATGGACAGAGATGTCAGCAGAGAGCACTGTGCTCATGATGTCAGCAGACAGCTCTGTGTTTCAAACGGAAAAGAATTTCCACTGTAGTATTCAGCAGCTAGTAAGTACAGGAAGGATTAAGATTTTTTAATAGATGTAATTTACAAATCTAGAAAACAACTCCGTCCGGCACCAAAGTATGGGGTAAAAGGCTTGTCTTTATTTATTCCACAGCAGGATACATACAGATCATATAAATATAAAATGAACACATAAAGACAAGCCTTTTACCCCATACTTTGGTGCCGGACGGAGTTCTTTTCTAGTAGAAGGAGTTGCCGGAGGCAGTGCCGGCAGTCCGCTGCACAGGTGTGTGAGGTTTCCAGCGCTGGTGAGAGCGGTATCCATATCCTTTTTGCCTAATTTACAAATCTGTTTAACTTTCTGGCACCAGTTGATTTAAAAAAAAAAAATAAGTTTTTCACCGGAGTACCCCTTTAAGTTACATGAATAATATGCTTACAATTTGCAATAAACATCTGTGTAAAGATTTATTTTTATTTTTTTACAGATGGCAAAATAATAGGTCACATGCCAAAAGACACAGGGGGAGATTTATCAAAACCTGTACAGAGGAAAAGTTGCCCGGTTGCCCATAGCAACCAATAAAATCGCTTCTTTAACCCCTTAACGACATCTGACGTAAATGTACATCATGATACGGTGGGACTTCCTGCACCATGACGTACATTTACATCATGAACATGACCGGTCCGGTGCTCGCGTCATGCACAGCAGGTCCCGGCTGCTATCAGCAGCCAGGGACCCGCCGGTAATAGCGGACATCAGCGATCGCGGTCCCCTCACCTGCCTCCGTCCTTCTCCAGGGGTCTTCTGCTCTGGTCTGAGAACGAGCAGACCAGAGCAGAAGATCGCCAATAACACTGATCAGTGCTATGCCTATGCATAGCACTGAACAGTATTAGCAATCAAGGGATTGCAATAAATAGTCCCCTTTGGGAACATAAAAAGTGTAAAAAAGTTTTTAAAAAAAATTTTTTTGAAAAATGTCCACACCCAGTAAAAAATGTAAATCGTCTCCTTTTCCCATTTTACCCCCAAAAAGCGTAAAAAAATATTTAACAAACATATTTGATATCGCCGAGTGCATAAATGTCTGAACTATCAAAATATAATGTTAATGATCCCGTATGGTGAACGGCACAAACGTAAAAACAAAAAAAAAAGTCCCAAATTGCTGCTTTTTTTTCTTTTCTTTTTTTTTTTTTTTTAAACTTTATTTACGTTTTCAGATAATAACAACATATAGTCTTCAACACGGAGAGAAAGTGTAAAACAACAACAAGGTCCGTCTGGTATGCAATGCACATATATAAAACATCACAAAATAAAATAAAATAAGGCACACAGGTGTAGGTGTACAGGTGAAAATCAGAAGAATCTTAAAGAGCATAAATCCAAAAAGTCCACAGAGCAATGCGTGATTGAGACAGTCCCATTCGTTTAGCAATCAGTCTTTCAAGGGTAAGGTTATACCTCACCATCGATTTAATAGTCTTCAAGTCCGGAATTTCTGTAGACTTCCAGAGTTTGGCAATAGAAGTGCGGGTAACAGTGAGAATATGAAACATCATAGTAATCACATTGCACAGAAGCATTTCCAATTGTAATGACAACAAGGCAACCCCTGGACCCCATGGGAACGGGATATTAAACAAAGTATCAAGGAGCTCCTTAACTTTAGACCAGAGGGACTTGATACATGGACACTCCCACCAAACGTGCAATAGGGATCCCTCAGGAGCGCCACAGCGCCAACAGGCAGAGGAGGTACCAGGGTATATTCTAGACAGTCTAACTGGCGTATAATACCACCTATATAACAGTTTGAGAGACGCTTCAAAGTGATTTGCACACCTAGAGAATCTTTTCGGTAACGAGGAAGCAAATTCCCATTGTTAGTCCGTGAAGGTGTAAGCTAAGTCCTCCTCCCATTTACTTTGGAAGGGGTATCTATCAACCCTCACAATATCCAGAATCTCAGTATAACCTACAGTTATGCCCCTTCGAAATGATTTATCAATGTAGAAATGAATCTCATATGGAGTTCTAGTATCAGGAGCAGGCCATTTGAGGGAGGAGACAAAGTGTCGAATTCTAAGGTATTTATAAAAGTCAGTTTTGGGGATTCCATAGGTGGACCTCAGGGAAGCAAACGGGACTATACCATCAGCGTCCATGACATCCGCTACGGTTCCAATTCCCACTCAATCCAGGACGCGAGGTCTAAATCCGCTAGGTGTGATTCAATCGCCCCAAGTGGAATATCTCTCTTACAGAGAGGAATCAAAGAGTGACATATGTGGGATTTACTCCACATTCTAACCGCCGCCGCTATAGTAGAGTGGGTAGAGAAAGGAGAGGAGGTAGGATTGAAACGGATGGACCACAAAAAATGACAAAGGGACGGGGAAGAAAGTTCCTCCGCCTCTATGTCAACCCAGTGAGGCGAGTCACACTGCCACCACCATTGTTTGAGTTGGTCGAGTACGACCGCTTGGTTGTAAGCTTTTAGGTTTGGCACGCCCATACCCCCCTTAGCTGCGGGTTGATACATTACGGACGCACTAACTCTTGCACGTTTCCCGGCCCACACAATCCAGCAGCAATTTCTGCAGCTGCGATATGCAGGAAGCAGGGAGGACAACGGGCAAATTTCTAAAAAAGTAAAGAATTTTCAGCAATAACATCATCTTGGACGCGGCAACACGCCCTGCCCAGGAAACAGGCAACGAAGACAATTCTGCAACATCTCTGCTAAGCTGCAACTTAAGGGCAGTGAAATTAGTGGGCACTAGACTATCAGGACGGGATGTCAGACTAATACCCAAGTAGGGGATCTGTCCCTCAGCCCACACAAAAGGAAATCTAGTTTTTAAGCTCGCTTCTAAATGGGTCGGGACATTAAGTGCCAGGATGCTAGATTTAGAGGCATTCAGCCTATAATAGCTAACTTCGCTAAATTCTGTGATAATGTCCATAATCCCAGATAGGGATGTATCCGGGTCGGAAGTGCATATAATGACATCGTCGGCGAACAGCCCCAATCGGTGTTCCATAGGTCCCATTCGAATACCCTCGATGGCCGACGACGTCCTTATATGCTGGGCAAAGGGTTCCATGACTAAAGTGAAAATGAGAGGGGACAGGGGGCACCCCTGTCTAGTGTCGTTGCTAAGGGATAAACGCTGAGATAGGGCCCCCGAAGAGAAAATCCTCGCTGTCGGGTTAGTGTATAGGGCCATTAACGCGGTTGCAAACCTATGGGGAATCAGGAACTTATTTAATACTGCACGCAAATACCCCTAGTGTACCCGATCGAACGCCTTCTTCGCGTCCAAGGAGAGGAGCAGAGAAGGCGTCCGATCTGAGTGAGCCTTAACAATCAGGTTGAGAAGACATCTTGTCCCATCCAAAGCCTGGCGGCCCCTAACAAAGCCACCCTGGTCCCTCGTAACGAGCCCTGGCAAGAAGTCATTTAAGCGTCTAGCAAGCAGCATAGCATAAAGTTTAATGTCGCTATTAAGTAGCGAGATGGATCTATAGTTAGCTGCATTGTCTTGAGGTTTACCCAGCTTGGGAATAGTCACCACGAGTGCCTCCAGCATCTCAGCCGGGGGGGGGACCCGGACAAAGCTATAGAGTTGAAAATCCTGGTCAAAACCGGGGCAACCTCAGAACAAAATCTTTTGTAGAAGTCGTTAGTTACACCATCAGGGCCCGGCGATTTAGACAGATTAAGGGAGCGTATACAAGCTACAACTTCCTCCTCAGTGAAGTCCCTATCCAGTTCCTCAGCCTGCTCAGGGGACAAAGTAGGAAGGGACACAGAAGAGAGGAAAGAAGATATAGCAACAGCAGACGGTTCATGTGTAGCAGGATCATCCCGCAAGTTGTACAACTTCTCATAAAATGAGGAGAAACTATCAGCGATCCCCTGGGGGTCAGTCACCTTGACACCCATAGGACCGGACAGATGTGCAACTCTAGACCTGGCCGCCTTCCTCCTCAGCTGCTTAGCAAGCAGGGAGGAAGCTTTATTACCTTGCCAGTAGTACAACATTTTCAGCTTTCTAAGGGCCAGTTCATATATATGGAGCGATAGGGAGTGTAATTTAGCATTTAGTTGGGAGATTTCTGCAGCCACTGCCGGGGAGAAGGAAACCATATTCTGCCTATGAAGCTCCGCTATCCTCTGTTGCAGTTCTAGAGTTTGTGCTGACCTAACTTTGTTGTCATGGGCCGTTTGGCTGATAAAGTGTCCTTTATCAGGCACATCACCCATGTCATTAATTCTAAAGTATGTTGATATAACCGCTGAGGTAGCCTACGCATACTCTGTGTTGTGCAGGACCAGAGGGTTAAGTCTCCAGACTGAAGCTGGGTGTTGGAGATACTTCTCCCTTATGGTAACAGTAATCGGGGAGTGATCTGACCAGCCAAGCGGGAGGATTGTAGCATCCGCTATCAAGGGCAGCAAGGACTTAGAGGTAAGGACATAATCAATATGCGACTATGTATGGTGTGCGGAGGAAAAAAAGGTAAAGTCCTTTTCAGTAGGATGAGCTATCCTCCACACATCATACAATCCAAATTTAGAGACCAAAGAGAAGAAGCGCAAGGGCCCTTCCCTCATCCGGGGCGCCGTGGAGTCAACATGCGGCCACATGGCCATGTTGAAGTCACCTAAGGCTATAACGTGTCCCTGCGCCACATCCTCCATTCTAGACAGCATGGGCTTGAGAAAGGCACATTGTCTACGGTTGGGGGCATAAACTGCGACATGGTTTAATTGGCACACCAGGATGATGTAGCGCCCCCCCCTCATCTATCTCGGTATGCTGCACAGAGAAAGCTAAGGAGTCCCTGATCGCTATACATACCCCACCCTTTTTGTGTGAAGCGGGAGAATGGAACATGTGTGGGAATCGCTTATGTGTAAGATGCCCGGCATTTTCTACATTTAGGTGGGACTCTTGAACACACACTATGTCGGCCTGTAACCTCCTTGCCTCTCTCCAAAGCTGAGAACGCTTATACGGGGAGTTCAATCCCATAGCATTAATAGAGAGCAGTTTAATAGTCATCGAAACACATATAGGAGTGCATTAATCTCAGCGAATCACAGAGGCAGAGAATCATGGATACAGGGGCATACCTGCTGTACATAGGCAAACGAGGGGAACACATGATGAGGTTCACGTGTGCCAGACACGAAACATACCAGACAGGACAACAAGGAGAGCAAAACACAAACAAAAACAAGAAACAGACATAACATACAAACAACATGCAGAAAGGCATCACAGTATTAAAGGCCATGTGGTAAGCCTTAGTGGGGGACAAGAACACATCTGCAGCTAGGCCTACGAATGACACATATGGGATAAAACTACCCTGGAGGCAGAATCCTAAAGAACAATATCAGCATAAGCACCGTCTAGCGGAGAAGGTAGGTAGCAACAATACATGCATGACAGGGATCAGCAACCAGAGTCCATAAGAAACAGAAATCCCTTTTAGTGTCACTTATCATTTTTACATTTACGACCTGTCACCAGGTGCCACTCCGCTTTCACCGCGTGGACCAGAGAGGTCCCCTCAGCTCTGGGTGAGGAGGCCGAAGCAGTCAGGTTCCATTCCACGCACAGCCGCTCCAACTCCTCCGGCGAGGACGCCACAATTTTACTGCCATTACGCGTGATTACCAGCTTGACAGGGAACCCCCACTTGTAGGGGATCCCATGTTCACACAGAAGCTTGGTCCCAGAACTAAACTCACACCTCCTGGCTAAGGTGGTTGCTGAGAGGTCGGTGTACAGTTGTAAATCCACGTACTTGTCAGGTAGCAGGATAGAAGAACGTGCAGCAGACATCAGCTTGTCCTTGATATGAAATAAATGCATGCGGAGGATAACGTCTCTTGGCACCATAGCAGGAAGGGATTTGGGCTTCGGAAGCCTGTGGACTCTGTCCATAAGAATATCCATAGACGAGGCCTGGGGCAGCAAGACAGCAAAAAATCAGTCAAAAAGCCATTCAGCTCCTCCGTTTTAACTGACATCGGGACCCCCCCCACTTGCAAGTTGTTGCGGCGCGAGCGGTCTTCCATGTCTGCAATCTTTAATCTCAGGGCTGCCACCTCATCTTCCAGATTATTAGCCAGATCAACAACTGCATTGTGGGAGGCCGTGAGCTCCGACATCTTGTTTTCCACATGCGATGTACGATTCCCCAGGGAAGCAATTTCGTTGTGGATACTGGAGACAGCGTTCTGTAAATCCACCTGGAGGGAGCATTTCAGATGCCAAGAGATGTCTCATCACCTGCTCTGTTATGGGTAAGTGGGAGGTTGTCCCGAGATCCCCTCCGATCGGACCGCCGGCGCCCTGCAGGGCTGCGGCACCAGGGGGAGAGCGCCTCGGCTGGCACCCCTGCATCTCGGAACGTCACCCGGGGAGAGAAAAGGCCGTGACGGCCGGGGACTGGGGATGTCCGATGCCAGATTTGGAGGAGGAGGAAGCCGGTGATATTGTCACGATTCGGCTGACTGGAGGTGGATCCTCTGTGCCAGAGAGGGATTGGCGTGGACCGTGTTGGTGGACCGGTTCTAAGTTGTTACTGGTATTCACCAGAGCCCGCCGCAAAGCGGGATGGTCTTGCAGCGGCGGTAGCAACCAGGTGGTATCCACCAGCAACGGCTCAACCTCTCTGACTGCTGAAGATAAGCGCGGTACAAGGGAGTAGACAAGAGCAAGGTCGGACGTAGCAGAAGGTCAGGGCAGGCAGCAAGGATCGTAGTCAGGGGCAACGGCAGGAGGTCTGGAACACAGGCTAGGAACACACAAGGAAACGCTTTCACTGGCACAATGGCAACAAGATCCGGCGAGGGAGTGCAGGGGAAGTGAAGTATAAGTAGGGAGTGCACAGGTGAACATACTGATTAAGCCTGCTGCGCCAATCAGTGGCGCAGTGGCCCTTTAAATTGCAGAGACCCGGCGCGCGCGCGCCCTAAGGAGCGGGGCCGCGCGCGCCGGGACAAGACAGATGGGGAACGGGTCAGGTACGGGAGCCGGGATGCGCATCGCGAGCGGGCGCCTCCCGCATCGCGAATCGCATCCCGGCTGGGAGTGATATTGCAGCTCACCCGGTCAGCAGGTCTGACCGGGGCGCTGCGAATGAGAGGATGCTGCGAGCGCTCCGGGGAGGAGCGGGGACCCGGAGCGCTCGGCGTAACAGTACCCCCCCCCCCCTTGGGTCTCCCCCTCTTCTTGGAGCCTGAGAACCTGAGGATAAGACTTTTGTCTAGGATGTTGTCCTCAGGTTCCCAGGATCTCTCCTCTGGGCCACAGTTTTCCCAATCCACCAAAAAAAATCTTTTCCCTCTGACAGTCTTGGAGGCCAGAATCTCCTTCACAGAGAAGACGTCAGATGAACCGGAAACAGGAGTGGGAGAAACAACTTTGGGAGAGAAGCGGTTAATAATGAGTGGTTTAAGGAGAGAGACATGGAAGGCATTGGGAATACGGAGAGAAGGAGGAAGAAGGAGTTTGTAAGAGACAGGGTTAATCTGGCACAAGATTTTGAAAGGACCAAGATAGCGTGGTCCCAGTTTGTAACTGGGGACACGAAAGCGGACATATTTAGCGGAGAGCCATACTGTCACGATGCCGGCTGGCAGGAAGTGGATCCTCTGTGCCAGAGAGGGATTGGCGTGGACCGTGCTAGTGGACCGGTTCTAAGCCACTACTGGTTTTCACCAGAGCCCGCCGCAAAGCGGGATGGTCTTGCTGCGGCGGTAGTGACCAGGTCGTATCCACTAGCAACGGCTCACCTCTCTGGCTGCTGAAGATAGGCGCGGTACAAGGGAGTAGGCAAAAGCAAGGTCGGACGTAGCAGAAGGTCGGGGCAGGCAGCAAGGATCGTAGTCAGGGGCAACGGCAGAAGGTCTGGAAACACAGGCAAGGAACACACAAGGAACGCTTTCACTGGCACTAAGGCAACAAGATCCGGCAAGGGAGTGCAGGGGAAGTGAGGTGATATAGGGAAGTGCACAGGTGAACACACTGATTGGAACCACTGCGCCAATCAGCGGCGCAGTGGCCCTTTAAATCGCAGAGACCCGGCGCGCGCGCGCCCTAGGGAGCGGGGCCGCGCGCGCCGGGACAGAACAGACGGAGAGCGAGTCAGGTAGAGGAGCCGGGGTGCGCATCGCGAGCGGGCGCAACCCGCATCGCGAATCGCATCCCGGCTGGCAGCGGAATCGCAGCGCCCCGGGTCAGAGGACGTGACCGGAGCGCTGCCGCGGGGAGAGTGAAGCGAGCGCTCCGGGGAGGAGCGGGGACCCGGAGCGCTCGGCGTAACAGTACCCCCCCCCTTGGGTCTCCCCCTCTTCTTAGAGCCTGAGAACCTGAGGAGCAGACTTTTGTCTAGGATGTTGTCCTCAGGTTCCCAGGATCTCTCTTCAGGACCACAACCCTCCCAGTCCACTAAAAAAAAATTTTTCCCTCTGACCTTTTTGGCAGCTAAAATTTCTTTGACCGAGAAGATGTCCGAGGAGCCGGAAACAGGAGTGGGAGGAACAGATTTGGGAGAAAAACGGTTGAGGATGAGTGGTTTGAGAAGAGAGACGTGAAAGGCATTAGGGATACGAAGAGAGGGAGGAAGAAGAAGTTTATAAGAGACAGGATTAATTTGACACAAAATTTTGAAAGGACCAAGATAGCGTGGTCCCAACTTGTAGCTAGGGACACGGAAGCGGACATATTTAGCGGAGAGCCATACCTTGTCTCCAGGGGAAAAAACGGGGGAGCTCTTCTTTTCTTATCCGCGAACTTCTTCATGCGTGATGAAGCCTGTAAGAGAGAATTTTGGGTCTCTCTCCATATGATGGAAAGGTCACGAGAAATTTCATCCACAGCGGGCAGACCAGAGGGCAAGGGAGTAGGGAGGGGGGGAAGAGGGTGACGGCCGTACACCACGAAAAATGGGGATTTGGAGGAAGACTCAGAGACCCTGAAGTTATACGAGAATTCGGCCCATGGGAGGAGATCTGCCCAGTCATCCTGGCGGGAGGAAACAAAATGTCGCAAATAATCACCCAAGATCTGGTTAATCCTTTCTACTTGTCCATTGGACTGGGGATGATATGCAGAAGAAAAATTTAATTTAATCTTGAGTTGTTTACAGAGAGCCCTCCAGAATTTAGACACGAATTGGACGCCTCTATCCGAGACAATCTGCGTAGGCAACCCGTGAAGACGAAAAATGTGTACAAAAAATTGTTTAGCCAACTGAGGCGCAGACGGAAGACCAGGAAGAGGGATGAAATGTGCCATTTTGGAGAATCGATCAACGACCACCCAAATAACAGTGTTGCCACGGGAAGGGGGTAAATCAGTAATAAAATCCATACCAATCAGAGACCAAGGCTGTTCGGGGACAGGCAGAGGATGAAGAAAACCAGCGGGCTTCTGGCGAGGAGTCTTATCCCGGGCACAGATAGTGCAGGCTCGCACAAAGTCCACAACATCCGTCTCCAGAGTCGGCCACCAATAGAAGCGGGAGATGAGTTGCACAGATTTCTTGATACCCGCATGACCTGCGAGATGGGAGGAGTGACCCCATTTGAGGATTCCGAGGCGTTGGCGAGGAGAAACAAAGGTCTTTCCTGGAGGAGTCTGCCTGATGGAGGCAGGAGAAGTGGAGATCAGGCAGTCAGGTGGAATGATGTGTTGCGGAGAGAGTTCAACTTCTGAGGCATCCGAGGAACGAGAGAGAGCATCGGCCCTAATGTTCTTATCGGCAGGACGAAAGTGAATCTCAAAATTAAATCGGGCAAAGAACAGAGACCACCGGGCCTGGCGAGGATTCAGCCGTTGGGCAGACTGGAGGTAGGAGAGGTTCTTGTGGTCGGTGTAGATAATAACAGGAGAACTTGATCCCTCCAGCAGATGCCTCCATTCCTCAAGTGCTAATTTAATGGCTAGAAGCTCTCGATCCCCGATGGAGTAGTTCCTCTCCGCTGGAGAGAAGGTCCTAGAGAAAAAACCACAAGTGACAGCATGCCCGGAAGAATTTTTTTGTAGAAGAACAGCTCCAGCTCCCACTGAGGAGGCATCAACCTCCAATAGGAAGGGTTTGGAAGGGTCAGGTCTGGAGAGGACGGGAGCCGAAGAAAAGGCAGACTTGAGTCGTTTAAAGGCGTCTTCTGCTTGAGGAGGCCAGGACTTGGGATCAGCATTTTTTTTGGTTAAAGCCACGATAGGAGCCACAATGGTAGAAAAATGTGGAATAAATTGCCTGTAATAATTGGCGAACCCCAAAAAGCGTTGGATAGCACGGAGTCCGGAGGGGCGTGGCCAATCTAAGACGGCAGAGAGTTTGTCTGGATCCATCTGTAGTCCCTGGCCAGAGACCAAATATCCTAGAAAAGGAAGAGATTGGCATTCAAACAGACATTTCTCAATTTTGGCATAGAGTTGGTTGTCACGAAGTCTCTGAAGAACCATACGGACATGCTGGCGGTGTTCTTCTAGATTGGCAGAAAAAATTAGGATATCGTCCAGATATACAACAACACAGGAGTATAACAGATCACGAAAAATTTCATTGACAAAGTCTTGGAAGACGGCAGGGGCGTTGCACAGTCCAAAGGGCATGACCAGATACTCAAAGTGTCCATCTCTGGTGTTAAATGCCGTTTTCCACTCGTCCCCCTCTCTGATGCGGATGAGGTTATAGGCGCCTCTTAAGTCCAATTTAGTGAAGATGTGGGCACCTTGGAGGCGATCAAAGAGTTCAGAGATGAGGGGTAAGGGGTAGCGGTTCTTAACCGTGATTTTATTAAGACCGCGGTAGTCAATGCAAGGACGTAGGGAGCCATCTTTTTTGGACACAAAGAAAAATCCGGCTCCGGCAGGAGAGGAGGATTTACGGATAAAGCCCTTCTTTAGATTCTCCTGGACGTATTCGGACATGGCAAGAGTCTCTGGGGCAGAGAGAGGATAAATTCTGCCCCGGGGTGGAGTAGTGCCCGGGAGGAGGTCGATAGGGCAATCATAAGGCCTGTGAGGAGGTAGAGTCTCAGCTTGTTTTTTGCAGAAAACATCCGCGAAGTCCATATAGGCCTTAGGGAGACCGGTTACTGGAGGAACCACAGAGTTACGGCAAGGGTTACTGGGAACCGGTTTTAGACAGTTCTTGGAACAAGAGGACCCCCAACTCTTGATCTCCCCAGTGGACCAATCCAGGGTAGGGGAATGAAGTTGAAGCCAGGGAAGTCCAAGGAGAATTTCCGAGGTGCAATTGGGGAGGACCAAAAGTTCAATCCTCTCATGATGAGATCCGATGCTCATAAGAAGGGGCTCCGTGCGGAAACGTATGGTACAGTCCAATCTTTCATTATTTATACAATTGATGTAGAGGGGTCTGGCGAGACTGGTCACCGGGATGTTGAACCTGTTGACGAGAGAGGCCAAAATAAAATTTCCTGCAGATCCAGAGTCCAAGAAGGCCACTGTAGAGAAGGAGAAGGCAGAGGCAGACATCCGCACAGGCACAGTAAGACGTGGAGAAGCAGAGTAGACATCAAGGACTGTCTCACCTTTGTGCGGAGTCAGCGTACGTCTTTCCAGGCGGGGAGGACGGATAGGACAATCTCTCAGGAAGTGTTCGGTACTAGCACAGTACAGGCAGAGGTTCTCCATACGGCGTCGTGTCCTCTCTTGAGGTGTCAGGCGAGACCGGTCGACCTGCATAGCCTCCACGGCGGGAGGCACAGGAACAGATTGCAGGGGACCAGAGGAGAGAGGAGCCGAGGAGAAGAAACGCCTCGTGCGAACAGAGTCCATATCTTGGCGGAGTTCCTGACGCCTTTCGGAAAAACGCATGTCAATGCGAGTGGCTAGGTGAATAAGTTCATGTAGATTAGCAGGAATTTCTCGTGCGGCCAGAACATCTTTAATGTTGCTGGATAGGCCTTTTTTGAAGGTCGCGCAGAGGGCCTCATTATTCCAGGACAATTCTGAAGCAAGAGTACGGAATTGTACGGCATACTCGCCAACGGAAGAATTACCCTGGACCAGGTTCAACAGGGCAGTCTCAGCAGAAGAGGCTCGGGCAGGTTCCTCAAAGACACTTCGGATTTCCGAGAAGAAGGAGTGTACAGAGGCAGTGACGGGGTCATTGCGGTCCCAGAGCGGTGTGGCCCATGACAGGGCTTTTCCGGACAGAAGGCTGACTACGAAAGCCACCTTAGACCTTTCAGTGGGAAACAGGTCCGACATCATCTCCAGATGCAGGGAACATTGGGAAAGAAAGCCACGGCAAAACTTAGAGTCCCCATCAAATTTATCCGGCAAGGATAAGCGTATCCCAGGAGCGGCCACTCGCTGCGGAGGAGGTGCAGGAGCTGGCGGAGGAGATGACTGCTGAAGCTGTGGTAGTAACTGTTGTAGCATAACGGTCAGTTGAGACAGCTGTTGGCCTTGTTGCGCTATCTGTTGTGACTGCTGGGCGACCACCGTGGTGAGGTCAGCGACAACTGGCAGAGGAACTTCAGCGGGATCCATGGCCGGATCTACTGTCACGATGCCGGCTGGCAGGAAGTGGATCCTCTGTGCCAGAGAGGGATTGGCGTGGACCGTGCTAGTGGACCGGTTCTAAGCCACTACTGGTTTTCACCAGAGCCCGCCGCAAAGCGGGATGGTCTTGCTGCGGCGGTAGTGACCAGGTCGTATCCACTAGCAACGGCTCACCTCTCTGGCTGCTGAAGATAGGCGCGGTACAAGGGAGTAGGCAAAAGCAAGGTCGGACGTAGCAGAAGGTCGGGGCAGGCAGCAAGGATCGTAGTCAGGGGCAACGGCAGAAGGTCTGGAAACACAGGCAAGGAACACACAAGGAACGCTTTCACTGGCACTAAGGCAACAAGATCCGGCAAGGGAGTGCAGGGGAAGTGAGGTGATATAGGGAAGTGCACAGGTGAACACACTGATTGGAACCACTGCGCCAATCAGCGGCGCAGTGGCCCTTTAAATCGCAGAGACCCGGCGCGCGCGCGCCCTAGGGAGCGGGGCCGCGCGCGCCGGGACAGAACAGACGGAGAGCGAGTCAGGTAGAGGAGCCGGGGTGCGCATCGCGAGCGGGCGCAACCCGCATCGCGAATCGCATCCCGGCTGGCAGCGGAATCGCAGCGCCCCGGGTCAGAGGACGTGACCGGAGCGCTGCCGCGGGGAGAGTGAAGCGAGCGCTCCGGGGAGGAGCGGGGACCCGGAGCGCTCGGCGTAACACATACCTTGTCTCCGGGAGCAAAAATGGGGGGAGTTCTTCTTTTTTTATCAGCAAATCTTTTCATCCGGGATGAAGCCTGTAAAAGTGAATTTTGGGTTTCTTTCCATATGGTGGAAAGATCACGAGTCACTTCATTCACAGCGGGCAAACCAGAGGGCAAGGGAGTAGGGAGGGGAGGAAGAGGGTGACGGCCGTACACCACGAAAAATGGGGATTTAGCAGAAGATTCGGAGACTCTGAAGTTGTATGAGAATTCGGCCCATGGTAGAAGATCTGCCCAGTCATCCTGGCGGGAGGAAACAAAATGCCGTAAATAGTCACCCAGGACCTGATTAATTCTTTCTACTTGCCCATTGGATTGGGGATGATAAGAAGAAGAGAAGTTTAATTTAATCTTGAGCTGTTTACAGAGGGCCCTCCAGAATTTAGACACGAATTGGACGCCTCTATCCGAGACGATATGCGTGGGCAAACCGTGAAGGCGAAAAATGTGTACAAAAAATTGCTTTGCCAACTGAGGCGCTGAAGGAAGACCAGCAAGAGGAATAAAATGTGCCATCTTGGAAAATCGATCAACGACAACCCAAACAACTGTGTTGCCACGGGATGAGGGCAAGTCCGTAATAAAGTCCATACCAATCTGTGACCAAGGCTGTTCAGGAACAGGCAGAGGATGAAGGAGACCAGCAGGCTTCTGGCGAGGAGTCTTATCCCGGGCACAGACAGTACAGGCCCGCACGAAATCAACAACATCAGTCTCCAGAGTCGGCCACCAATAAAATCGAGAGATGAGTTGCAAGGATTTTTTGATGCCCGCATGGCCTGCGAGGTGGGAGGAGTGTCCCCATTTGAGAATCCCGAGACGCTGGCGTGGAGAAACGAAGGTCTTCCCTGGAGGAGTTTGCCTGATGGAAGCTGGAGAAGTGGAGATCAGACAGTCCGGAGGAATGATGTGTTGCGGAGAGACCTCTACTTCAGAGGCATCAGAAGAACGAGAGAGGGCATCGGCCCAAATGTTCTTGTCAGCAGGGCGAAAATGGATTTCAAAGTTAAAACGGGCAAAGAACAACGACCACCTAGCCTGGCGAGGGTTCAGACGTTGGGCAGACTGAAGATAGGAGAGATTCTTGTGATCAGTGTATATGATAACTGGAAATTTTGATCCCTCCAGCAGGTGCCTTCATTCCTCAAGCGCCAATTTAATGGCCAGTAGTTCTCGATCACCAATGGAGTAGTTTCTCTCCGCCGGAGAGAAGGTCCTAGAAAAAAACCACAAGTAACAGCATGCCCGGAAGAATTTTTTTGTAGAAGGACAGCTCCAGCTCCCACAGAGGAGGCATCTACCTCCAATAGAAAGGGTTTAGATGGGTCAGGTCTGGAGAGCACGGGAGCAGAAGAAAAGGCAGACTTGAGATGTTTAAATGCGTCTTCCGCTTGGGGAGACCAGGACTTAGGATTGGCATTTTTCTTGGTTAAAGCCACGATAGGGGTCACAATAGTGGAGAAGTGTGGAATGAATTGTCTGTAATAATTGGCGAACCCCAAAAAACGTTGGATAGCACGGAGTCCGGAGGGGCGTGGCCAATCTAAGACGGCAGAAAGTTTATCTGGGTCCATTTGTAGTCCCTGGCCAGAGACCAAGTATCCTAGGAAAGGAAGAGATTGACATTCAAAGAGACATTTCTCCATTTTGGCATAAAGTTGATTGTCCCGAAGTCTCTGAAGAACCATGCGGACATGCTGGCGGTGTTCTTCTAAGTTGGCAGAAAAAATCAGAATATCGTCCAGATAAACCACAACACAGGAATATAGGAGATCACGAAAAATTTCATTAACAAAGTCTTGGAAGACGGCAGGGGCGTTGCACAGGCCAAAGGGCATGACCAGATACTCAAAGTGTCCATCTCTGGTGTTAAATGCAGTCTTCCATTCGTCCCCCTCCCTGATGCAGATGAGATTATAAGCACCTCTTAAGTCCAGTTTGGTAAAGATGTGGGCGCCTTGTAGGCGATCAAAGAGTTCCGAGATAAGAGGTAAGGGGTAGCGTTTTTTTACCGTGATTTTATTAAGTCTGCGGTAATCAATGCAAGGGCGTAGGGAGCCATCTTTTTTGGACACAAAAAAAAATCCAGGTCCGGCAGGAGAGGAGGACTTGTGGATAAACCACTTTTTCAAATTCTCCTGGATGTACTCCGACATGGCTAGAGTCTCTGGAGCAGACAGAGGATAGATTCTGCCCCGGGGTGGAGTAGTACCCGGGAGGAGGTCAATAGGACAGTCATAAGGCCTGTGAGGAGGTAAAGTCTCTGCTTGCTTTTTGCAAAAAACATCAGCATAGTCCATATAAGCCTTAGGAAGACCGGATACCGGGGGAACCACAGGGTCACGACAGGGAGTACTGGGAACCGGTTTAAGACAGTCCCTGAGACAAGAAGTACCCCAGTTCTTGATTTCTCCTGTGGACCAATCAAGGGTTGGGGAATGGCGTTGAAGCCACGGTAATCCAAGAAGAATTTCTGAAGTGCAGTTGGAGAGGACCAATAATTCAATTTTTTCGTGATGGGGTCCGATGCACATTAGGAGACATTCCGTGCGGTAATGCACGGTACAGTCCAATCTTTCATTGTTAACAGAATTGATGTAGAGGGGTCTGGCAAGACTGGTCACCGGGATGTTGAACCTGTTGATGAGAGAGGCCAAAATAAAATTTCCTGCAGATCCGGAATCCAAGAAGGCCATAGCAGAGAAGGAGAAGGTAGTAGAAGATATCCGCACAGGCACAGTAAGGCGTGGAGAAGCAGAGTTCACATCAAGAACAGTCTCACCTTTGTGCGGAGTCAGCGTACGTCTTTCCAGGCGGGGAGGACGGATAGGACAATCCTTCAAGAAGTGTTCGGTACCGGCACAGTACAGGCAAAGATTCTCCATGCGGCGCCGTGTCCTCTCTTGAGGTGTCAAGCAAGACCGGTCAACTTGCATAGCCTCCACGGCGGGAGGCACAGGAACGGATTGCAGAGGACCAGAGGAGAGAGGAGCCGGGGAGAGAAACCGCCTCGTGCGAACAAAGTCCATATCCTGGCGGAGCTCCTGACGCCTTTCGGAAAAACGCATGTCAATGCGGATGGCAAGATGAATAAGTTCATGCAGGTTAGCAGGAATTTCTCGTGCGGCCAGCACATCTTTAATGTTGCTGGATAGGCCTTTTTTAAAGGTCGCGCAGAGGGCCTCATTATTCCAGGATAATTCGGAGGCAAGAGTACGGAATTGGATGGCGTACTCGCCAACAGAAGAATTACCCTGGACCAGGTTCAGCAGGGCAGTCTCAGCAGAAGAGGCTCGGGCAGGTTCCTCAAAGACACTTCGAATCTCCTTGAAGAAGGAGTGTACAGAGGCAGTGACAGGGTCATTGCGGTCACAGAGCGGTGTGGCCCATGACAGAGCTTTCCCAGACAGAAGGCTGACTACGAAAGCCACCTTAGACCTTTCAGTAGGAAACTGGTCCAACATCATCTCCAAGTGCAGGGAACATTGCGAAAGAAAGCCACGGCAAAACTTAGAGTCCCCATCAAGTTTATCCGGCAAGGATAATCGTAGGCCAGAAGCGGCCACTCGCTGCGGAGGAGGTGCAGGAGCTGGCGGAGGAGATTGTTGCTGAAGCTGTGGTAATAGCTGCTGTAGCATCACGGTCAGTTGAGACAGCTGGTGGCCTTGTTGCGCTATCTGTTGCGACTGCTGGGCGACCACCGTGGTGAGGTCGGCGACAACTGGCAGTGGGACTTCAGCGGGATCCATGGCCGGATCTACTGTCACGATTCGGCTGACTGGAGGTGGATCCTCTGTGCCAGAGAGGGATTGGCGTGGACCATGTTGGTGGACCGATTCTAAGTTGCTACTGGTATTCACCAGAGCCCGCCGCAAAGCGGGATGGTCTTGCAGCGGCGGCAGCAACCAGGTCGTATCCACCAGCAACGGCTCAACCTCTCTGACTGCTGAAGATAAGCGCGGTACAAGGGAGTAGACAAGAGCAAGGTCGGACATAGCAGAAGGTCAGGGCAGGCAGCAAGGATCGTAGTCAGGGGCAACGGCAGGAGGTCTGGAACACAGGCTAGGAACACACAAGGAAACGCTTTCACTGGCACAAGGCAACAAGATCCGGCGAGGGAGTGCAGGGGAAGTGAGGTATAAGTAGGGAGTGCACAGGTGAGAATACTGATTAGGCCTGCTGCGCCAATCAGTGGCGCAGTGGCCCTTTAAATTGCAGAGACCCGGCGCGCGCGTGCCCTAAGGAGCGGGGCCGCTCGCGCCGGGACAAGACAGACGGGGAACGGGTCAGGTACGGGAGCCGGGATGCGCATCGCGAGCGGGCGCCTCCCGCATCGCGAATCGCATCCCGGCTGGGAGTGATATTGCAGCGCACCCGGTCAGCAGGTCTGACCGGGGAGCTGCGAATGAGAGGATGCTGCGAGCGCTCCGGGGAGAAGCGGGGACCCGGAGCGCTCGGCGTAACAGATATGTTCCCGGCAGCTAGAGAGGTAGGTCCACTCAGAGGCGCCAGCACACTCTCCCGGGCAGGGGAGGGAGCCACGCCATCTTGTGAGGCCCCCATAGCCGGGAAGAAGGCTGTCAATTTCATCAGGGTTCTTCTTCTTCAATCCTCGCTTACGGATCATCACCATGAGGTCCGGGTGTTCCCCAACAGGTACCGATCAATCTCCGGGTTGCTGAGCGGGTAGAAACGCAATGTAGCCGCTTATAGGCCTAGGGTACAGCGGAGCACAAGCACTATGCGACCGCCGCCATGCGCTGCCAGACACGCCCCCCAATTGCTGCTTTTTTTTGTCACATTTTAATAAAATAAAAAAAAGTGATTAAAAAGTCAAATATAAACAAAAGTGGTACCTATAAAAACTTTAGACCATGGCGCAAGAAATGAGCCTGCATACTGCCCCGTGTACTGAAATGGGCAACTTTATTTTTTGATATGTTGTAGTATGTACTACAACATATCTCTAATATACTTTTATTATTATTTTTTTCATTAAAAAGGTTTAATTTACATTTAAAAACCAGCTACTGAAAAAGGACAGATTTTTTTGGAGTGGCAATCAGTTCTTTTTCAGTTAGGCTGCACTCGCTCCCTGCCTGTCAATCAGACAGGCGGGAGCGAGAGCATTGGCTCCCCGGCCACTGGCTGGGAGGCCACTCCTCCCGCACATCGCCGCCGCCGCCTCGTTGCCGCCGCTGTCCCTGCACGCCCGCTGCCGGACTCTGCAGTAACTGCAAGTGTAATAAGGGAACGGGGTATGCGGGCGGGGGGGGGGGGGGGAGGAAGGAACGGGCTAGTGCAGTAGCGGGGGGGGGGGGGGAACGGGCTAGCAAAAAAAAAAAAATAGCATGGTGGGAGCTACCCTTGAAAAATGATAAAGTTATAGGTGGGCAAAATAGGGCAATTTCAAACATACTAATTTTGTTAAAACAGTTTGAGATTTTTTTTAAGCAGTACAGTTATAAAAAAAAAAAAAGCATATAACATGGGTATGATTTTAATCGTGATGACCCGCATAATAAAAACATTTATTTTTACTGTAAAGTGTGCAGCGTGAAATCAAAACCTTCCACAATTTGCTAAATTGTGGTTTTCTTTTAAATTTCCCCACATAAATAATATTTTTTGGGTTGCGCCGTACATTTTATGGGAAAAAGAGTAATGGCATTACAAAGCAAAATTGTTCACGCAAAAACAAACCCTCATATGGGTCTGTGGATGAAAATATAAAAGAGATGATTTTTAGAAGGCAAGGAGGAAAAAACGAAAATGCTAAAACAAAATTGCCCTGGTCCTTAAGGTCAAAATGGCCTATATACCTGTTACGCCGAGCGCTCCGGGTCCCCGCTCCTCCCCAGAGCGCTCGCTACACTCTCCTCACTGCAGCGCTCCGGTCACATCCACTGACCCGGGGCGCTGCGATACCGCCTCCAGCCGGGATGCGATTCGCGATGCGGGTAGCGCCCGCTCGCGATGCGCACCCCGGCTCCCGTACCTGACTCGCTCTCCAGCAGTCCTGTCCCGGCGCGCGCGGCCCCGCTCCCTAGGGCGCGCGCGCGCCGGGTCTTTGCGATTTAAAGGGCCACTGCGCCGCTGATTGGCGCAGTGGTTCCAATTAGTGTTATCACCTGTGCACTTCCCTATATCACCTCACTTCCCCTGCACTCCCTCGCCGGATCTTGTTGCCATCGTGCCAGTGAAAGCGTTTCCTTGTGTGTTCCTAGCCTGTGTTCCAGACCTCCTGCCGTTGCCCCTGACTACGATCCTTGCTGCCTGCCCCGACCTTCTGCTACGTCCGACCTTGCTTCTGTCTACTCCCTTGTACCGCGCCTATCTTCAGCAGCTAGAGAGGTTGAGCCGTTGCTAGTGGATACGACCTGGTCACTACCGCCGCAGCAAGACCATCCCGCTTTGCGGCGGGCTCTGGTGAAAACCAGTAGTGGCTTAGAACCGATCCACTAGCACGGTCCACGCCAATCCCTCTCTGGCACAGAGGATCCACTACCTGCCAGCCGGCATCGTAACAGTAGATCCGGCCATGGATCCCGCTGAAGTTCCTCTGCCAGTTGTCGCTGACCTCACCACGGTGGTCGCCCAGCAGTCGCAACAGATAGCGCAACAAGGCCAACAGCTGTCTCAACTGACCGTTATGCTACAGCAGTTACTACCACAGCTTCAGCAATCATCTCCTCCGCCAGCTCCTGCACCTCCTCCGCAGCGAGTGGCCGCTTCTGGACTACGACTATCCTTGCCGGATAAGTTTGATGGGGACTCTAAGTTTTGCCGTGGCTTTCTTTCCCAATGTTCATTGCACTTGGAGATGATGTCGGACCAGTTTCCCACTGAAAGGTCTAAGGTGGCTTTCGTAGTCAGCCTTCTGTCTGGAAAAGCTCTGTCATGGGCCACACCGCTCTGGGACCGCAATGACCCCGTCACTGCCTCTGTACACTCCTTCTTCTCGGAAATTCGAAGTGTCTTTGAGGAACCTGCCCGAGCCTCTTCTGCTGAGACTGCCCTGTTGAACCTGGTCCAGGGTAATTCTTCCGTTGGCGAGTATGCCGTACAATTCCGTACTCTTGCTTCAGAATTATCCTGGAATAATGAGGCCCTCTGCGCGACCTTTAAAAAAGGCCTATCCAGCAACATTAAAGATGTTCTGGCCGCACGAGAAATCCCTGCTAATCTACATGAACTCATTCACCTAGCCACTCGCATTGACATGCGTTTTTCCGAAAGGCGTCAGGAGCTCCGCCAGGATATGGACTCTGTTCGCACGAGGCGTTTCTTCTCCCCGGCTCCTCTCTCCTCTGGTCCCCTGCAATCTGTTCCTGTGCCTCCCGCCGTGGAGGCTATGCAGGTCGACCGGTCTCGCCTGACACCTCAAGAGAGGACACGACGCCGCATGGAGAATCTCTGCCTGTACTGTGCTAGTACCGAACACTTCCTGAAGGATTGTCCTATCCGTCCTCCCCGCCTGGAAAGACGTACGCTGACTCCGCACAAAGGTGAGACAGTCCTTGATGTCTACTCTGCTTCTCCACGTCTTACTGTGCCTGTGCGGATATCTGCCTCTGCCTTCTCCTTCTCTACTGTGGCCTTCTTGGACTCCGGATCTGCAGGAAATTTTATTTTGGCCTCTCTCGTCAACAGGTTCAACATCCCGGTGACCAGTCTCGCCAGACCCCTCTACATCAATTGTGTAAACAATGAAAGATTGGACTGTACCATACGTTTCCGCACGGAGCCCCTTCTAATGTGCATCGGATCTCATCACGAGAGGATTGAACTTTTGGTCCTCCCCAATTGCACTTCTGAAATTCTCCTTGGACTTCCCTGGCTTCAACTTCATTCCCCAACCCTGGATTGGTCCACTGGGGAGATCAAGAGTTGGGGGCCCTCTTGTTCCAAGGACTGCCTAAAACCGGTTCCCAGTAACCCTTGCCGTGACTCTGTGGTTCCTCCTGTAACCGGTCTCCCTAAGGCCTATATTGACTTTGCGGATGTTTTTTGCAAAAAACAAGCTGAGACTCTACCTCCTCACAGGCCTTATGATTGTCCTATCGACCTCCTCCCGGGCACTACTCCACCCCGGGGCAGAATCTATCCTCTGTCCGTCCCAGAGACTCTTGCCATGTCTGAATACGTCCAGGAAAATTTAAAAAAGGGCTTTATCCGTAAATCCTCCTCTCCTGCCGGAGCCGGATTTTTCTTTGTGTCCAAAAAAGATGGCTCTCTACGTCCTTGCATTGACTACCGCGGTCTTAATAAAATCACGGTTAAGAACCGCTACCCCTTACCCCTCATCTCTGAACTCTTTGATCGCCTCCAAGGTGCACACATTTTTACCAAACTGGACTTAAGAGGTGCTTATAATCTCATCCGCATCAGAGAGGGGGATGAATGGAAAACGGCATTTAACACCAGAGATGGACACTTTGAGTATCTGGTCATGCCCTTTGGCCTGTGCAACGCCCCTGCCGTCTTCCAAGACTTTGTTAATGAAATTTTTCGTGATCTCCTATACTCCTGTGTTGTTGTATATCTGGACGATATCCTGATTTTTTCTGCCAATCTAGAAGAACACCGCCAGCATGTCCGTATGGTTCTTCAGAGACTTCGTGACAATCAACTCTATGCCAAAATAGAGAAATGTCTGTTTGAATGCCAATCTCTTCCTTTCCTAGGATACTTGGTCTCTGGCCAGGGACTACAAATGGATCCAGACAAACTCTCTGCCGTCTTAGATTGGCCACGCCCCTCCGGACTCCGTGCCATCCAACGTTTTTTGGGGTTCGCCAATTATTACAGGCAATTTATTCCACATTTTTCTACCGTTGTGGCTCCTATTGTGGCTTTAACCAAAAAAAATGCTGATCCCAAGTCTTGGCCTCCTCAAGCGGAAGACGCCTTTAAACGGCTCAAGTCTGCCTTTTCTTCGGCTCCCGTGCTCTCTAGACCTGACCCATCTAAACCCTTCCTATTGGAGGTTGATGCCTCCTCAGTGGGAGCTGGAGCTGTCCTTCTACAAAAAAATTCTTCCGGGCATGCTGTTACTTGTGGTTTTTTTTCTAGGACCTTCTCTCCGGCGGAGAGGAACTACTCCATCGGGGATCGTGAGCTTCTAGCCATTAAATTAGCACTTGAGGAATGGAGGCATCTGCTGGAGGGATCAAGATTTCCAGTTATTATTTACACCGATCACAAGAACCTCTCCTACCTCCAGTCTGCCCAAAGGCTGAATCCTCGCCAGGCCAGGTGGTCTCTGTTCTTTGCCCGATTTAATTTTGAAATTCACTTTCGGCCTGCCGATAAGAACATTAGGGCCGATGCTCTCTCTCGTTCCTCAGATGCCTCTGAAGTTGAACTCTCTCCTCAACACATCATTCCTCCTGACTGCCTGATTTCCACTTCTCCAGCCTCCATCAGGCAAACTCCTCCAGGAAAGACCTTTGTTTCTCCACGCCAACGCCTCGGAATCCTCAAATGGGGTCACTCCTCCCATCTCGCAGGTCATGCGGGCATCAAGAAATCTGTGCAACTCATCTCTCGCTTCTATTGGTGGCCGACTCTAGAGACAGATGTGGTGGACTTTGTGCGAGCCTGCACTATCTGTGCCCGGGATAAGACTCCTCGCCAGAAGCCCGCTGGTTTTCTTCATCCTCTGCCTGTCCCCGAACAGCCTTGGTCTCTGATTGGTATGGATTTTATTACTGACTTACCCCCATCCCACGACAACACTGTTATTTGGGTGGTCGTTGATCGATTCTCCAAAATGGCACATTTCATCCCTCTTCCTGGTCTTCCTTCAGCGCCTCAGTTGGCTAAACAATTTTTTGTACACATTTTTCGTCTTCACGGGTTGCCTACGCAGATCGTCTCGGATAGAGGCGTCCAATTCGTGTCTAAATTCTGGAGGGCTCTCTGTAAACAACTCAAGATTAAATTAAATGTTTCTTCTGCATATCATCCTCAATCCAATGGACAAGTAGAAAGAATTAACCAGGTCTTGGGTGATTATTTACGTCATTTTGTTTCCTCCCGCCAGGATGACTGGGCAGATCTTCTACCTTGGGCCGAATTCTCGTATAATTTCAGAGTCTCTGAATCTTCCTCCAAATCCCCATTTTTCGTGGTGTACGGCCGTCACCCTCTTCCCCCCCTCCCTACCCCCTTGCCCTCTGGTCTGCCCGCTGTGGATGAAATTTCTCGTGATCTTTCCATCATATGGAGAGAGACCCAAAATTCTCTCTTACAGGCTTCATCACGTATGAAGAAATTCGCGGATAAGAAAAGAAGAGCTCCTCCCATTTTTTCCCCTGGAGACAAGGTATGGCTCTCCGCTAAATATGTCCGCTTCCGTGTCCCTAGCTATAAGTTGGGACCACGCTATCTTGGTCCTTTCAAAATTTTGTGCCAGATTAATCCTGTCTCTTACAAACTTCTTCTTCCTCCTTCTCTTCGTATTCCTAATGCCTTTCACGTTTCTCTTCTTAAACCACTTATCATTAACCGTTTCTCTCCCAAATCTGTTCCCCCCACTCCTGTTTCCGGCTCCTCGGATATCTTCTCCGTCAAAGAGATTTTGGCATCTAAAAAGGTCAGAGGGAAAACTTTTTTTTTAGTGGATTGGGAGGGTTGTGGTCCAGAAGAGAGGTCCTGGGAACCTGAGGACAATATCCTAGACAAAAGTCTGCTCCTCAGGTTCTCAGGCCCTATGAAGAGGGGGAGACCCAAGGGGGGGGGTACTGTTACGCCGAGCGCTCCGGGTCCCCGCTCCTCCCCGGAGCGCTCGCTACACTCTCCTCACTGCAGCGCTCCGGTCACATCCACTGACCCGGGGCGCTGCGATACCGCCTCCAGCCGGGATGCGATTCGCGATGCGGGTAGCGCCCGCTCGCGATGCGCACCCCGGCTCCCGTACCTGACTCGCTCTCCAGCAGTCCTGTCCCGGCGCGCGCGGCCCCGCTCCCTAGGGCGCGCGCGCGCCGGGTCTTTGCGATTTAAAGGGCCACTGCGCCGCTGATTGGCGCAGTGGTTCCAATTAGTGTTATCACCTGTGCACTTCCCTATATCACCTCACTTCCCCTGCACTCCCTCGCCGGATCTTGTTGCCATCGTGCCAGTGAAAGCGTTTCCTTGTGTGTTCCTAGCCTGTGTTCCAGACCTCCTGCCGTTGCCCCTGACTACGATCCTTGCTGCCTGCCCCGACCTTCTGCTACGTCCGACCTTGCTTCTGTCTACTCCCTTGTACCGCGCCTATCTTCAGCAGCTAGAGAGGTTGAGCCGTTGCTAGTGGATACGACCTGGTCACTACCGCCGCAGCAAGACCATCCCGCTTTGCGGCGGGCTCTGGTGAAAACCAGTAGTGGCTTAGAACCGATCCACTAGCACGGTCCACGCCAATCCCTCTCTGGCACAGAGGATCCACTACCTGCCAGCCGGCATCGTGACAATACCCCTCCTCAGCCTACAGGAAGCTTTAACCCCTTCAGTGATAAAATCACACAGGATCCTAGTGCTTTGTTGTAGAATACTGCAATGGGATTGGGATCCCACAGGTCCCGCAGGACCCAATATAAAATGTGCGGGAACGGGTGCTTTTTAGTCTTGACAGGGCGATCACAGAACATACATCGGATCCTGCAAAATCCTCCACAGTGCCGCAAATTTCTGAAATGCCACAGGGCTGATAAAATGGCACAAGAGGGTGATGAAATTGCACAAGGGGCTGATGAAATGGCACAAAGGGGTGATGAAACGGCACAAGGGGTGATGAAACGGCACAAGGGTGATGAAATGGCACAAGGGGTGATGAAATTGCATAAGGGGGTGATAAAATAGCATGAGAGGGGTAGTAAAATAGCACAAGGGTGTAATGAAAAGGCACAAGGGGGTGATGAAATTGTGGTGTCGGGGTGTGAGGTGCAGGGTAGATGCAGGGCAGATGTTATGGCCCAAGGGGCAGATCGTATTAACCCCTTCTAGTCGTGATGCCAGGGCGTGGTTTTGCCTTAACCACCCGAAGGTAATACCACTGATCCTGGGTTAGGCAGGGGCAATGAAGACACCAACGCCAGATTAAGGATAACAGCAGCTTTACTGAGGCAGGACAGGTGATATAGTCTTTACAGTACAGCCAAATATCCCAGGGAGGTGACCAGTGACACAGGGGGACCTCGCAGGCTTGCTGGGACTTGTAGTAGTTAGACTGACTTTAGTGCAGGCCACGGTGACTACAGATGGATTTGACTTGACAGAGAGGGTGACTGACAATAAGAAGACTTGACTTACTGATGACCGACTTGTGGCTGCAGGACTATAGGCTTGAGGCCTCCAATGCTCTGGACACTGACACTGAGACGACTACACTGGACCTCAGCAGAAGTAGCAATGTGCTAAGAGAGCGATTGCAACCCCTCCCCTTGTTATATAGGGGGGCTGTGCAAGGAGCCCATAGGTCACTTGGAGGGTCACCTGGTCACTGGAGCCCTCTGGGTAACCATCATATGGTACAAACATTAAAGCAATAGTACATTAAATGAGGCAAACCTATATACATAATGGGGTATGCTGCAGGGGAGCCCTGGGAACATGCACAGACTCTGCCTGACAGGGCAGAAGGACATCGGGCAAGGAATCCTGGGAATGTGGGAACACGGGTAGGCGGGATGACCCTGAATCACATGCAGCATGCAGCCTATCAGCTGCCAGCCATCTCTGTGATGTCACAGCCCTATATAATCGGCAGCCATCTTGCAGCCAGTCACTTCAGCCTTTTATTGCAGAGAGATAGAGAGGGACAGACAGGAGTGTGTGTTGCATAGAAAATCATTTTTACAGCAGCGATTCATCTCCCAGTCACTACAGTGTTCTATTGCAGAGAGGGACAGAGAGTAGTGTGTTGCACAGTGTGTTGCGCAGAACAGCAGCGATTCACCTCAAGCCCAAATCCTGCCCAGAAGCACTGATAGGGAAGGGAGTGAGATTGAGAGAAAAAGTACACAGCGACTGTGTGCTGCAGCACTGGTGTGTACTGCTGGTGTTGTACACAAATACTGTTTTAAGCATACTGGAGTGCATTGTCCTCCCCTCATAAGTGCATAAGTGGTGTACTATTTTGTTCCTGTTAAAGTCTTAAGGGCCTAGATACTGTGAAAGGCCAGGCAAAAGTACACACCGGTTGGTGTTGTAGACAAATTCTTTTTTTTGCGTCCTGAAGTGCATTGTCCTCCCCTCATAAGTGCATACCACCTACGTACATATCAGTGGTGTACTATTTTGTTCCTGTTAAAGTCTTATGGGCCTAGATACTGTGAAAGGCCAGCCATAAGTACAAACCTGCTGGTGTTGTAGACAAATACTGTTTTAAGCATACTGGAGCGCATTGTCCTCCCCTCATAAATGCATACCACATACGTACATCTAAGTGGTGTACTATTTTGTTCCTGTTAAAGTCTTATGGGCCTAGATACTGTGAAAGGCCAGGCAAAAGTACACACTGGCTGGTGTTGTACACAAATACTTTTTTAAGCATACTGGAGGGTTTTGTCCTCCCCTCATAAGTGCAAACAAAATACGTACACCTCAGTGGTGTACTATTTTGTTCCTGTTAAAGTCTTAAGGACCTAAATACTGTGAAAGGCCAGCAAAAAGTATACACCTGCTGGTATTGTAGACAAATACTGTTTTAAGCGTACTGGAGCGCATTTTCCTCAGAGTTACCCTCACTCAGGTTTACGGAACGGACTGTTGAAGAAATTTCTACAACTTAAACTGCCCCCCTTTTAAATCCACCCTTGATGACCTTGTCACATATAATACTACCTCTTTTTTTTATAGCACTTTTATCACAGATTTGTGTTTTTGCCCTTGTATGTTCTGTAATCAGGGCTGTATCTCTGATGAGGCGAGTGAGGCGATCGCCTGAGGTGCGCTGTGGCAAGGGGGAACAAGGGAGGTCCAGCACACATTACACTGATGCATTGATTCCCAAACAGGGTGCCAGGACATTCTGGTGGGAAATATGGCACTAACATTTTTTGATTTTTCTGCCCAGGCCTGTGCACCTGTGAGTCACAGGCGTGCAAGCCAGCCGGGAGGGAAGTCTGTGTGCAGTGCCGGGATGGGTGATGCTGTACCTCCAATCCTCATGTATCCTCCCTCTCATGTGGAGAAGCTCTGGACTCTGGATTCTCCATGGTCCCTCAGTAGAATTATGTGGATGGAGGGAAGGAGCAGGGGCAGCGCTGACAGAGGCCTACTCAGCTTCAGGTAGTGCACCCCCACCCTTCTTTTACTCCTCTACACCTCTCTGTCACCCCTCATAACCTCTCTGTAACCCCCGGACACCCCTCTGTTATCCCATACACCTTTTTGTCACCCCTCTACACCCTTCTGTCACCCCTCTAAACCCCTCTGTCTCCCCTGTACACCCCACGGTTACCCCGTACACCCCTTTGTCACCCCTGTATCCCCCTCTGCACCCCTGTCTCCCATGTACACCACTCTGTCACTGTGTGGGGTAATGCAGGAGGCATTGTATGTGCTTGTGGGGAGGGGGGGGGGGGCGGCTGGAAGCATTTGAGTGAGGCTGGAAACATTGGGGGAGATTTATCAAAACCTGTGCAAAGGAAAAGTTGCCAAGTTGCACATAGCAACCAATCATATTTCTTTTTTCATTTAGCAAAGGTCTTGTGCGTTGTGGGAAGGCTGGTGCCATTGTGTTTGGAGGAGGCTGGAGTCATTTGTAGGGAAAAGGGGAGGATAAATCTGGAAAGTGCAGAGCCTAATTCTAATATGTTTGTGTTGCAGGTTCCATGATGTCCTGTGCCAGATGGGGAATAAAAAAAAAAAAGAATGACTATGATTATTTGGTAAGGGCGTCCCGCTAATTTTTTTTCCCAAGGGGGGCCCCAAGCCAATTTTCTGTTCTCGCCTCAGGAGCAAAAAGAGCAGCTTATAGGACAGCTCTGTCTGTAGTGCACATCATGTAACAATGTTTAGCACTTAGCTGATCGCTGTTATTTTCTGTTCTTGCCTCAGGAGGAAAAAGAGCTAGCTACAGCTCTGTCTGTAATGCACATCATGTAACAATGTTTAGCACTTAGCTGATCGCAGTTAATTTCTGTTCTCGCCTCAGGAGCAAAAAGAGCTAGCTACAGCTCTGTCTGTAATGCACATGATGTAACAATGTTTAGCACTTAGCTGATCACTGTTATAAGAGCTTTGTAGTTTGCAGACTTGGTTTAAAGATATTTTATAATTCATGAAAAGTGACTTGTAAATTTTTTAATAACATTTAAAATAATTTAAATAAATAATTGCTATACATAAAAGCCAGAAAAGAAGTCCAGAATGGAAGGTAACTCTTGTCACTACATTCTCATGGCATGAAGGACATTTCCAAAAGAATCTGCATGTCATACTGAATAACAGTATTATTTCACTAACCCAGCACATACCCTATGCATGTTACAGCAAGGCAAAGAGTTCTACACTCATAATGAAGCTCTCTGTAGGCCAGAAATAGCTGTTTTTAATAGCAATTTGCCGCAAATAAATTTAGACCAAAACTAATTTTTGGGGAAAATTCTGCGAATCGTCCGAATCAAATTTTTCTCATCTCTAATAGGGGGTAATGAATTAGCACAAGGGGGTGATGAAATGGCACCAAAAGTAATGAAATGGCACAAGGGTGTGATGAAATTGCACAGAGGGGGATCTCTTTAAAAGCTGTGATAAAACGTTTGCGGGAGCGGGTGGGATTGGAAACACATGAACAATCCCTGGTGGTAACAGTGTTCTCAGTGGTTCGGTGATACACCTGTAATATCATGGTAACCGGCTGGATCCCACCTTTGAGTTAAATGGGCACTGTCATTACAAAAAACTTTTGAGATGTCATAGAGACAGATCAAAAGCTTTGATGGGTCAGGGTCTGACTGTTTAAGCAAATAAAAAAAATTGTAATATACACTCACTGACCACTTTATTAGGTACACCTGTTCAACTGCTAGATAACACAAATAGTTAATCAGCCAATCACATGGCAGTAACTCAACGCATTTAGGCATGTTGACATTGTCAAGACAACGTGCTGAAGTTCTTACAGTGCATCAGAATGGAAAAAAAAATAGATTTAAAGAGTACCTGTCATCAACTAAACGGTTCCTAATCCCCCCCCCCCCGATCTGTCCCTGACACTCACTAACACTATCCCTGCCTTTATTTCCACTTAAAAATGTTCATAAATACCTTTCCCCCCTCACTATGGCTGCTCAGTTCTTCTGCTGTGTGCGAGGGAGGAAGGGGGAGTGGCCCGGCAGGCGCAGCGTCATCTGAAGCCTAGCTGGGCTCACTTCCGCCTTTCTTCCTGCGATCCCTCTCGGGATATATGTATATATATATATATATATATATATATATATATATACAAGAAAAAAGAAAGATAGCCAGCACAACAGCCTAATACACGGGTGCACGCTGCCATGGCATCAGAGTATACAAAAAAAGAGGATTGCAGCAGCACACATTGGTCAAAAAAATTGAGGCTCTTAGCGCACTTTTTGATCAAAACATGTCCCCCATCCACCACGGGGAGGTGGTCTCATTTAGGATGGGACCCTAGCACAAATTCTGAGCCTAACACTCAACTATCCACTCACCTCTGCTGGGCATATAGCCTCTGACTGGGTGACATGCTGGATCCATTTAAAACTCCACCTGTGAGAAAGGGGGAGGGGTGCACAGCTAAAGAGGGTGCCATTTCCCCCTGAATTGTACATACAAGAAAAAAGAAAGATAGCCGGCACAACAGCCTAATACACGGGTGCACACTGCCTTGGCGTCAGAGTATACAAAAAAAGAGGATTGCAGCAGCACACATTGGTCAAAAAAATTGAGGCTCTTAGCGCACTTTTTGATCAAAACGTGTCCCCCATCCACCACGGGGAGGTGGCCTCATTTAGGATGGGAACCTAGCACAAATTCTGAGCCTAACACTCAACTGGCTCAGAATTTTTACTAGCTTCCCATCCTAAATGAGGCCACCTCCCTGTGGTGGATGGGGGGACACGTTTTGATCAAAAAGTGCGCTAAGAGCCTCAATTTTTTTGACCAATGTGTGCTGCTGCAATCCTCTTTTTTTGTATACTCTGATGCCATGGCAGCGTGCACCCGTGTATTAGGCTGTTGTGCCGGCTATCTTTCTTTTTTCTTGTATGTACAATTCAGGGGGAAATGGCACCCTCTTTAGCTGTGCACCCCTCCCCCTTTCTCACAGGTGGAGTTTTAAATGGATCCAGCATGTCACCCAGTCAGAGGCTATATGCCCAGCAGAGGTGAGTGGATAGTTGAGTGTTAGGCTCAGAATTTGTGCTAGGTTCCCATCCTAAATGAGGCCACCTCCCCGTGGTGGATGGGGGACACGTTTTGATCAAAAAGTGCGCTAAGAGCCTCAATTTTTTTGACCAATGTGTGCTGCTGCAATCCTCTTTTTTTGTGTATATATATATATATATATATATATATATGTATATATATATATATATATATATATATATATATATATATACAGTACAGTCCAAACGTTTGGACACACCTTCTCATTCAGAGTTTTCTTTATTTTCATGACTATGAAAATTGTAGATTCACACTGAAGGCATCGAAACTATGAATTAACACGTGGAATTATATACATAACCAAAAAGTGTGAAACAACTGAAAAAATGTCATATTCTAGGTTCTTCAAAGTAGCCACCTTTTGCTTTGATTATTGCTTTGCACACTCTTCGCATTCTCTTGCTGAGATTCAAGGGGTAGTCACCTGAAATGGTTTTCACTTCACAGGTGTGCTGGTGTGGAGGAGGAGGTGTGATGGTGTGGGGGTGCTTTGCTGGTGACACTGTTGGGGATTTATTCAAAATTAAAGGCCTACTGAACCAGCATGGCTACCATAGCATCTTGCAGCGGCTGCTATTCCATCCGGTTTGCGTTTAGTTGGACCATCATTTATTTTTCAACAGGACAATGACCCCAAACACCTCCAGGCTGTGTAAGGGCTATTTGACCAAGAAGGAGAGTGATGGGGTGCTGCGCCAGATGACCTGGCCTCCAAAGTCACCGGACCTGAACCCAATCGAGATGGTTTGGGGTGGGCTGGACCATAGAGTGAAGGCAAAAAGGCCAACAAGTGCTAAGCAACTCTGGGAACTCCTTCAAGACTGTTGGAAGACCATTTCAGGTGACTACCTCTTGAAGCTCATCAAGAGAATGCCAAGAGTGTGCAAAGCAGCAATCAAAGCAAAAGATGGCTACTTTGAAGAATCTAGAATATGACATATTTTCAGTTGTTACACACTTTTTTGTTATGTATATAATTCCACATGTGTTAATTCATAGTTTTGATGCCTTCAGTGTGAATCTTCAATTTTCATAGTCATAAAAATAAAGAAAACTCTGAATGAGAAGGTGTTTCCAAACTTTTGGTCTGTACTGTACATATATATATATATATATATATATATATATATATATATATATATAAGTGTTTCACAACCATGGTGCCTCCAGCTGTGGCAAATCTACTACTAGCAGCTGACTGTAATATTTTTTGGGGGCTTTAGAAGACCTCGATCAGAGATATGGACGGCAGACCCGATCCTCATTCAGAGCAGCGCTGCACTGACATATTGCCAGCACGCGTCAGCTCTCCTTCTCAGGCAGGAGGAGCCTGATGATGTGGTCAGCCATGTCAGGATCGCACTCTGCTCTGCTGCGTGCACAGGGTGTGCTCCCGCCTGTCTGATTGACATGCAGGGAGCACCTTGTGCGTCACGTGTACCGGCTGCAGTCTGAGATTTCGGACTCATGCCAGGCATGAGTCCGAAATCTATAAAAGACTAGCGGCCGGTCCATCTAGAGAGACCCTTAGTGGTAGCTTTTTCAAACATAAAATTCACTATTCAATATAATTTTCTTTTTTTTTAATTATATGCATTTAGAAAAGTGTTTCAAATGCATTAAGGTGAAACATATCAAAAGTTTTTTTGTGACAGGTACTCTTTAAGTGACTTTGAATGTGGCATGGTTGTTAGTACAAGATGGAATGGTCTGAGTATTTCAGAAACTGATGATCTACTGGGATTTTCATGCACAACTCTCTCTAGGATTTACAGAGAATGGTCCAAAAATGCTTTGTTGATGTCAGAAATTAAAGAGGAATGGGCAGACTGGATGACAGAAAAGCAACAGTAACTTAAATAACCACTGGTTACAACCAAGGTATGTAGAATACTATTTCTGAAGGCACGACACATTGAACCTTGAAGCAGAAGGGGCTACAGCAGGAGAAGACCATACCGGGTGCCACTACTGTCAGCTTAGAGCAGGAAACTGAGGCTACAATTCACACCAAAATTGGACACTGGAAGAAAATTGCCTGGTCTTATGAGTCACAAAGACTGAAGGCAATTCTGAATGCAAAAGGGAGTCTGACCCGGTACTAGCAAGGTGTACCTAGAAAGTGGAGAGTGAATGTATCTTACCAGAGAAAAATCCCTCTATCTTTATTTATCAGGTTTCTGTTCCCGTCCTAAACTAATCATTCACTCAAAAATGTCTTCCAAAAAGTACAGATTCACGGTAGAAAATCTGGAATCTATTCATTCTAAATGGTTCATATGTTTACAATGAAAATTACACAACAATGGTGATTGGCCACTTTCCCTTCATAATACTGCATTTTGTGAATGTTCGGACATGTTTCTTCATTCTCTCAAAATTGTTTACAAGCCACAAACAATAGAGATTGGCATATTAAACAGTTTTAGTATTATTGATGCCACTTATCCTACTATAAAGCATGAATTTTGGCATAACCATTGTGCGCCAAGTGCATGGGTAACCAATCATTATAAAGATAATAACACGTAAGATTTATTGGATACCGTAAGTAATTTCTCATCGGGAGAAATCTTCTGCGTGCCGGAATTGCCAATGTGGGCAAGTTTAAACTGGTAGGCACATAAATGCAAAACTTAAAGCAGCCTCGCCCATCTTTCAAGATACAAGGAAGTTTTGCCAGTCTCTGGAAACAGCCAATGTACTCTGCCTATTCCTATTGCAAAGAGCACATCTACAGCCCTTATTTATTGCCTTTACATATACTCTAAGGGGGAATTTATCAACTGGTGTGCACCTGCAAAATTGCGTGCACAGTTTTTTTTATTTTGCACATTGACAAAATTATCATCTAATTTTTTGTTATTTATCACCTGTGCAAAAAAATTTGCTCAGGACTTGTTCGCTTTGAGGGTGTCAGTGCATTACAGACCAGGGCAGCTCAGCCATCGTGAGGGTATTGGTAGACTGAAGGCCAAAGCACCTTGTAAAAGAAGTGCATGCAAGCAGCTGTGAATAAAGGTAATGGCTGTAAGAGGAATCGTTGAAACTGTAGTTACATAGTAATTCTGCCCACATCAAGCCCTGGCAGCATCAAAACAAAGGTACTGTAAAGAGCTGTGCAAGATACTGAAAATCATAAATAACTGTTACCGAGCTATGGTGGCATCACCTATAAGGCATTCAGACACATATAGGCGTATTACTACAAAAGACAATGGCCACTATACTTACCTTTCTTACTCCTATGCCCTCTTCAGTTCTAGGAGCCAACATACTGGGTCCTGATTCTGTGAAGATCAGCGCCCTGGAACCCAGCGCTTAAGAGGTAGTAAAGTATGTAAAGTAATGTATGCAGTGAACTGATTTGGGTTCAGAATTTTGTATGTGGAGTATCATCTGAGATCTGATATATTTAGGGAATTGATCTGGGGTCTAAATTTGTTTTGGTTTCTGGTTTGGAGTCTGAAATTATTTAAGGATCTGGGAGTTTGAATTCATTTCAGGATCTGATCTAGGGTATGTATTAATTATGAAGTCTAGCATTTACATTCATTTTGGGAACTAGTTTGGGATCTGTATTCATTTAGTGTTGCTCGCGAATATTCGCAATTCAAATTTTATTCACGAATATCGCATATTATATTTGCGAATATAGCACTATATATTCGAAATTACGAATATTCACATATTTTTTTCATAGTACACATCACAGTGATCATCCCTCTCTGCTTCCAGATTGTGTGGTCTAAAGAAGGCTCTAATACTACTGTGTGAGACCGCCGGGCGAATATTTGCATTGGCGAATATTCGCAAATATTGATCCCTCCCTTCTGCTGTTTCTATCAAGTAACACTGGTATACTTGCTATAAAGGTCATAAATTTTCAATTATACGAATTTTCGCATATGCGAAAAAACCGGGAATATTACGTATATGCAAATTTAGCGAATATATGACGAATATTCGTCCATACATTCGCGAAATATCGCGAATTCGAATATGGCCTATGCCGCTCAACACTAATTCATTTTAGGGTTTATATTGCTATACTGACTGGTGTAAAAATGTTCTCATATCAACCTGTATGAGGCTGCTGACTGCCAGGTACAGGATGAGTAGTAGCGGTGCTGGACTATAGTATGACTATATGTCGGTATGCTTACCGTATTTTTCGCCGTATAAGACGCACTTTTTCTTCCCCAAAACTCGGGGGAAAAAGTCGGTGCGTCTTATACAGCGAATACACCCCTATCGCGGCGGTCCCTGCGGCCATCAGCGGCCGGGACCCGCGGCAAATACAGGACATCACTGATCGCGGTGATGCCCTGTATTAACCCTTCAGACGCGGCGATCAAAGCTGACCGCCGCGTCTGAAGGGAAAGTGACACTAACCCGGCTGTTCAGTCGGCTGTTCGGGACCGCCGCGATCTCACCGCGGCGGTCCCGAACAGCCCGACTGAATAGCCGGGTTAGTGCTTACAGGACACTGGGAGGGACCTTACCTGCCTCCTCGGTGTCTTCTCCGTTCAGGGATCCCCTGTATGCTGGCGCTCTCCTTCCTCGTCATCACGTTGTCGCGTACGTGCGTCGCCGTGCGTAACGACGTGACGGCGGCGACGGAGAGCGAGGATACCCGGCCGGCAGCAGAGATGTTCCAGAGCGACAGGGACACGGCGACAGAGATGGAGCGACATCCAGGGCAGCGGTGACGGGTCTGGAGCGGCGGGGACACGTGAGTATTACCTCCTATACCAGTGGTCTTCAATCTGCAGACCTCCAGATGTTGCAAAACTACAACTCCCAGCATGCCCGGACAGCCAACGGCTGTCCGGGCATGCTGGGAGTTGTAGTTTTGCAACATCTGGAGGTCCGCAGGTTGAAGACCACTATTGGGTTCAAAATCTTAATTTTTTTTGATTTTGCCCCTAAAAATTGGGTGCGTCTTATACGCCGGTGCGTCCTATAGGACGAAAAATACGGTATATGAAATTGCAGCAATGTCACCATGATATGCCCTAGAAGAAGGAGCCATGTACACCGTTTTGCTGCTAGAAAAGAAGTGGAAGTATGTTCGAAACGTTACCTTTTATGGTTGAATAAATCTCACAACTTTTATTACTGGAGTGCCGCTTCTCGTCTCTCTGTTTGCATTATTTACTCTGTGGCACTTTTGCACTATTTACTTTGGCACTTTAGTTTAGTGCAGTACAGTATTTGGGGACATTGACCAACATGTTGGCTACATTATTAGGTATATGACAGGGTGACACTATACTGTATAGTGAGTGCGGATGGTCTGGGAGGGCATGTATCTAAACAAGTCTGTGTGACCAACCCTACAGAGGTGAGTCATCTAAAAGAAGTTGTGAGGATGGTCTGGGCCAGATAGGGAAGAAAGGTAAAGCAAGGGACTCCAGTCAGAGAAGATGTTACCTGTGAGTCACTGGATTTTATTGTTTATTTTGCCTTTAGCACCATTTGATAAGTATTTTATTAACTTGTTCAGGCTAGAATACGGTAAAAAAATATTCCTCATACCGCCTTGTATGGTATCTGACCACTATATGATTATTGTACTCATTCTCTTAACAACACCGAAAGGAAATATGATTCATGGCCTATCCTTAGGATAGGCAATTAATTGCCGGTGGGCAGGGTGCCAACATCCAGCACCCATACCGATCATCTGTTTGGTGCCTGCACTACACAGTGAGAGGAACCAAAAGCAATCATATTAGCCCAGTAAACCAAACTAACATTTGGTGATAATTTTGGTATTCTTACAGTATTTTATTCCCAGAAATAGTATGGTGGTGTTAGTTGGCATTCTATGGTGGTAATATGTACTCACTGTTTTTTATTATTATATTTTTTTTATTATTTTTATTATTAGTGGGTACAGATAATCTATGGGTGCTTATCCTATTTCTGGTACATTTTAAACTGTATTTTTTTATTGAGCATATGACTATTGGGGAACACAATCTACACCCCTGAAGAAAACACAATCTACACCTCTGAAGAAAACACAATCTATAGTAAACCTCTGAAGAAAACACAATATACACCCCTGAAGAAAACACAAGCTACACCCCTGAACAAAACACAATCTACACCCCTGAACAAAACACAATCTACACCCCTGAAGAAAACACAATCTACACCCCTGAACAAAATACAATCTACACCCCTGAAGAAAACACAATCTACACCCCTGAAGAAAACACAATCTACACCCCTGAAGAAAACACAATCTACACCCCTGAACAAAATACAATCTACACCCCTGAACAAAACACAATCTACACCCCTGAACAAAACACAATCTACACCCCTGAACAAAACACAATCTACACCCCTGAAGAAAACACAATCTACACCCCTGAACAAAACACAATCTACACCCCTGAAGAAAACACAATCTACACCCCTGAACAAAACACAATCTACACCCCTGAACAAAACACAATCTACACCTCTTTGCACTATAAAGCAACGCCTTGTGTAGATTCTGTTCTCTTCATTCTTTTAATTCTTTTTAATGAGTTCTTATAGTGAATATAGAAAAACAAATTTGTGCAGCTCACAGCTAAAATGTCCGAGGCGTATGTGGTTATTTACCGATACCCAACGGTCAATGGAAATTAGTAATATAAACATAATAACCACACCTCAAGGACACCACCATTAAAAATGATGCATAATGTTAAAGAATAAAGAATTTATAGAGAAAAGAGCGGGCTTCAATTTCACAGAAAATGTATTACATAAAAATAATAAAATTACACACACATATTAAAACAAGCACAAATGGTTCTTTCCTACCACTGGGCTACTAGTGGTGGATATGTTAAAGCAATAACAGCAGTGTTACTGTATATTGCAATAATTGGATCTTATACTAACTTGCTCATACACAATATAATGCTGTTCTGCTAGATCAGCAACTACTACTCCGACAATCCAATTCCAATACAGGAAAGAGAAGATCCATGGTAAATGGAAAAGGTTCTTGCAACTTTATTTGGAATCCATTTGGTGGACGGTATAAATTGTTAAACTCAAGAAGTACCTCTCAGATCCCACGAAAAAAAAAAACTGTTATATGTTACTAGTACCTTGTCCTGATCATGTACACATAATTTTTATGTCTCCATCACCCATAGTTCGCTAAAAATTGCATATCACAGCTGCTCAGGGAGAGGGGGGGGGCATCTCTGGCATGTACTGTGATGACGCCTCCCCCTCCCTCACTCTGCCTACAGCTTTTGCAAAGCTATAACTCCAAGCATGTCCAGACATCCTTTGACTGTCCAGGCATGCTTGGAGTTGTAGTTTTGCAACAGCTGGAGGCACATGATTGGTAAAACTCTGTGTTACAGCAGTGTTGCTGCAGGCTGTGTTCCTCCTGCAGCCTTGTCAATCAGCCATCTTGTGTCCATGACCCTTGGACACGCTCATGCTGTCTGTTTGACATTATTATCTGATATGGCAAAAGGGGATCAGAGGGATGGGGAATAATGGCACAAGGGGATTAAGATGGAGGGGGGAATAATGGCACAAGGGGATTAAGATGGAGGGGGGGAATGGTGCAAGGGGATCAGAGGGAGGGGGGAATAATGGAACAAGGGGATTAAAATGGAGGGGGGAATAATGGCCATTAATTGTGCCATTATTCCCCCCTCCCTCTGATCCCCTTTTGCTATTATTTCTATCCACCTAGAAACTCATGGTGGATCTGTTCCCGATGGAGCGTGCTTTCATGGTCAGCCTACTTTCTGGAAAAGCTTTAGCCAGGCCTACTCCTCTCTGGGATCGTAGACATCCGGTCTTCTGGAACCAGTCGACCTTCCTTGCAGAATTCCACAATGCATTTGAAGAACCCGTGCGAGCCTCCTCTGCCAAGACGGCTCTTCTGAACCTCTGTTAAGGGAACTCCTGCATTGGCGACTATGCTGTTCAGTTCCGCACACTTGCCTCTGAACTTGCTTGGAACAACGAGGCCTTGTGTGCTACCTTCAAAAAAGGACTTTCCTCTCGAATCAAGGATGCTCTCGCTGCATGTGATTCTCCAGCTAACATGAGCAAACTTATCCATTTAGCCTCTCGAATTGATGTGCGATTTGACGAGAGGCAGGAAGAACTTTCTTTGGAGAAAGAACCTGCCCGAACACGGCGAATACCTCGTCTGGCCCCTGTGTTCCAACATCCACCTCTACTGTCTTCTTTGCCTCCTGCCGAAGAGACTATGGAAGTGGACAGTTTTCACTTAAGGCAGCAGGAAAGATCCCATCGACGCAATGAGAATTTGTACCTATATTGTGCCAGTCCGGAGCACTTTCACAAAGACTGTTCTGTACGTCCTCTGTGTCCAGGAGAACGCTCTCACCTTGGACAAGTAGGAGTGGCATCCCTAGATGTGAATACTAGTGTTGAGCGGCATAGGCCATATTCGAATTCGCAAATATTCGTGAATATATGAACGAATATTCGTCATATATTCGCGAATATTCGCATATTCACAATATTCTCGATAATTTACGCATATGTGAAAATGCACACATGCGAAAATTCACATAAGCGGAAATTCGCATATGCGAAAATTAGCATATGCACATTTTCGCATATGCGAAAATTCGCACGCCAGTCTCACACAGTAGTATTAGAGCCTTCTTTACACCACACAAGCTGGAAGCAGAGAGGGGTGCGAATATTCGTGAGCAACACTAGTGAATACTACCTCTCCTCGCTTGACCACCCCAGTTCTTGACCACCCAAGTTTTTTCCTCTGCCAAGAATTCTTTCATTGCTTCTGCGTTTTTGGACTCTGGTTCCGCTGGCAACTTCATTGGTGCCTCCCAGGTCCATAAACACCGTCTTCCAGTGAAGCGTCTTATCAAACCCTTTTACATTTCTTCTGTTAATGGACAAAATCTAAACTGTAAGGTGCAATTCCACACTGAACCCCTCGTCATGCAAGTAGGGGATTTGCATAAGGAAAAAATTGAGTTTTATGTGCTACCACATTGTACTTCGGAGCTTCTTCTTAGTCTTCCTTAGCTTCAACGTCCTTCTCCACAACTTGACTGGAAATTTGGTGAAATCCCTTGTTGGGGACAATATTGCCAAGTTCATTGTCTTGTGCCTCCTCTTAGGCCTGCTAATAAAAGCTTCAGAACCAAGGCATAATGTTTCTCCTGTGATATCTTCTGTGCCTGTTAAACTTGGACATAAAGTTTTGAATTGGGGACATTCTTCTTTGCCAGTTGGTCCCTTAGAAGACTCCACGACAGAAACCTGCACGTCCCTTATAGCCTTTGCCCATTCCAGAAACCCCTTGGTCTCATGTATTGGGGAACTTTCTGAGTTCCAAAAAAGAGGGGGAGACCAAAGGGGGGAGGGGTACTGTAACATCTGCGCTCCGGCCAGACACGCTGGCCGGGAGCGCTCTCTTGTCATGTCCCCGCTGCCGGCGGGGCTGGGATTCGCAGCATGGGACGTGCCCGCATGCGAATCCCAGCCCATCACTCACCTCCCTGGTCTTACTGTCCTCGCAGCCCTGGCACGTGCCCCCGCCTCCTAGGGCGCACGCGCTGGAGCTCTTACATTTAAAGGGCATTACTCATTTTATTAAGTGTTTACACCTAATAAGTATCAGCTCCTCCCTTTGTTCCCTGCCGGATCTTTGTTGCCTTTGTGCCCTAGAGAAAGCTTCTGTGTTCCTGTGTTCCTGATCCTTGTTCTGTTACCTGACCCTGCACCTGTGCCGCCTGCCCTGACCTACTGCTACCTTGACCACGTCTTTCCAGTTTCCTTTTGTGCCACGCCACATCCCAGCAACCTGTGTGGACGAGTTGTGCCAGAGGTAGCAACCTGGGTGCCGCCTGCTGCAGCTAGACCATCCCGCAGGCTCTAGTGAAAACCAGCGGCACCTTAGACTCTCCTCCCTGGCACGGCTCACATCATCACCCACACAGGCCCAGAGGATCCACCACCTGCCATGACCCGTTACAATATATATATGTATATATATATATATATATATATATACACATATACAAAAACCATCCCTCCCTTCATCCTTCCTATACACTTATTTTTTCACTTTTTTTTTTTTATATTACCCGGTGTCCCATGGCCTGCATGTCCCTGCGCATCCTGTGGCCTGCCCAGGTATGCAGCGCATCTCAGAGTCCCGTTCGGTGGGACCGCACTGATGTGTGACATCCTCCTGCACTGTGCGATACCTCCACGCAATGTCAGGGAAGGTCACACGTCTCCCTGGCAACCACGCAGCTCCTGCGGCCGCAGTACTATACAGAGGGCTGCCGCGGTCATTCTCCGCTGTGCGCTGACAAATACTGGCCAATGCAAGGCCGGTATTTGTCAGCGCATCGGCATACCCCTGCACAACCTGTGGTGTACCTGTAGGGATACGCGTACCCCTGTGATAGAGGGTCTGAGAGCAGGGACCCTCTTAGTGGCTAATGCAGAACAAGGTCCTCAGCTGTTGCAAAACTACAAATTCCAGCATGCCCAGACAGCCAACGGCTGTCCGGGCATGCTGGGAGTTGTAGTTTTGCAACAGCTGGAAGCACCCTGTTTGAGAAACACTGAAATAGGGACTGATTCCCTTGAACAGGGAGCTGGTAACATCCAGTTGTCAATTTATAACTACATTTTCCCTGTTAAATGATAAAGGAAGAGTATAACACTAAGTTCTATGAAAACAGCCTCCAAAATTCTAAATTCTTTTAGAAATGCATTTATTTAGGGATACAGACCCATCAGGGGGGCTAACAATTTATATTTAACTAAAAATTTGCAAACCCCTATATGGCTGAATTTTATGTGTTATTATTTGTTATTATTATATATAATAATAATAATGATGAAGATGATGATGAATAATAATATAATAATAATAATTATTATTATTATCATCATCAATAATAATAATGATAATAATAAACATCATCATTATTTGTATTATAATTTTTTCTTTTTTTATTATAATTTATTATTATTTTATTACTATTAATAAACATAATAATAATAAATATTATTATTATTATTATTATTAGAGATGAGCGAACTTACAGTAAATTCGATTCGTCACGAACTTCTCGGCTTGGCGGTCGCTGATTTTTCCTGCATAAACTAGTTCAGCTTTCAGGTGCTCCGATGGGCTGGAAAAGGTGGATACATTCCTAGGAAAGAGTCTCCAGCCCACCGGAGCACCTGAAAGCTGAACTAATTTATGCAGAAAAAGTCAGCGACCGCCGAGCCGAGAAGTTTGTGACGAATCGAATTTACTGTAAGTTCGCTCATCTCTAATTATTATATTAATTTATATTAATAATAATAATAATAATTATTATTATTATTATTATGTGTGCAAGCAATTGAAAAACAGAGCCATGATTTATATTGTTAGGCTAAGTTCACACAGCCAGCCGTTCAGGGTCCATTAATCTCTTTTTTTTTTTGCACCAAACGGACCCAAAACAGGTCGGAGCACAACTGACACCGCCGGGTCCCATTGACTTAAACGGGCTCCATTGGGTATCTTACAGGAGTTAAACGAAAAAAAAATAAATAAATAGGACATGCAGTATTTTTTTTCTCCGCTCGACTCCCAACCTTCCGACGGTCCAACCCTTGGAGCTCCCTTTACCGGAGCACTCCGTACTGGTTCTATATAAACAACCATAACCTATAATAGCCTAAAAACTACTCCTCTCTCTACCTGAATCATAAAAATAAAAAAAGAATGTCTGCCGGGTGTCCTGTGTAAATCACTTCTGTATACCGCCACACCTCTCAGCCTCCTGTGTTGCAAATAGAGATGAGCGAACTTACAGTAAATTCGATTCGTCACGAACTTCTCAGCTCGGCGGTTTCTGACTTTTCCTGCATAAATTAGTTCAGCTTTCCGGTGCTCAGGTGGGCTGGAAAAGGTGGATACAGTCCTAGGAGACTCTTTCCAAGGACTGTATCCACCTTTTCTAGCCCACAGGAGCACCTGAAAGCTGAACTGATTTATGCAGGAAAAGTCAGCAACCGCCGAGCCGAGAAGTTCGTGACGAATCGAATTTAGCGTAAGTTCGCTCGTCTCTAGTTGCAAACAATACTCCTGCAGTTCTTTCCTAGCACTTGCAGATCCTCACATGCCTCTAACCAGCCATGAATCACATAGCTGCCAGTAGGGGGAGCTCTTGCCTATAGACTCTGAGGACTCTCTAAAACAGACACCCACCACAAAAAAAAAAAAAAAAAAAATATTACAGATAAAGTTGTTGAAACTTTTCCTTAAGTGGTTGCAAAGTATGCTGGGAGTTGTAGTTTGAAGTCAACTTCCCTGCTGCCTGGGACTTATACGACTGAGGGAGAAGACTGCAGGTGAGTGTATGTTGTGGCCATCAAAGATCTGGCTGTAGGGCAGTGTTATGTGGATGTTGTCTCAGTTTAACCCATTGTGCAGGGACATGAAGGCTTGTAGGTTGGGAGGTGTGGGTGCTGTAGTATCAGGCAGCCCTCAGGAGCTGCACTTCCTATACAAAGTGTCTATGTTTAATTTATTAAGTGAAGGCAGGGTGGCTGGCGGATGTAGTTAAAATATATATATATATATATATATATATATATATATACTCTGTTTCCTGTCTGCTGGCAGCTGGGTGTTCATGTATTCATTAGCCATCACTTCACGCTAAGGAGCTTCTGCTTTTCCTGCTGCTTCTGTTACACTATATCAGTGGTCTCCAACCTGCGGACCTCCAGATGTTGCAAAACTACAACTCCCAGCATGCCCGGACAGCCGTTGGCTGTCCGGGCATGCTGGGAATTGTAGTTTTGCAACATCTGGAGGTCCGCAGGTTGGAGACCACTGCACTATATGTTCACACTGAGTAATTCCAATTGCTTATTCCTCTCAGCAGTGAAAAACCCAATAGAGTTTGGGCGCGTTCACAAGTACAGGATCCTGCGCAGATTTGTAGCTGCGGATTAGAAGCTGCGCTCAGTCATTTAGTTTGCATTGAAATCTGCAGCAGAAAATTCTGCGCATCAAATCTGCCTATGTCTGAACTTGCCCTTAAACTGTATTTCCTCTCCTCAGTTCACACTGAGGAATTTCTGACGCTGAATTCGGTTCCGCATGAAGAATGAACATGTTCTTTCTTCATGCGGAATCCACGTATTTGTCCCATTGAAGTCAATGAATTTTTTTGTTTTCTGGCCCAACGCCGTCCCGCACAGAATTTGCGCGGAAATTCCGCTTAAAAAATGAAAAGGGAAATTCTAATTGGTGGTTGTCGTCCAGCAAAAAAAAAAAAAAAAAAAAAAAAAAACATTGCCTCTTGTATTCCGCAGCTGAATTTTTAAGATATAAATCCTCAGTGTGAACAGAGTTATTGTTAATACATATCTTGTTTACCAGAACAGGATAAATATTTATAGTTTGTATATATTTGGTCGTGTCAAATGTACAGTACAATGTTTCACAACCGGTGTGCCTCCAGCAGTTGCAAAACTACAACTCCCAGCATGCTGGTAGTTGAAGTTTGCCAACAGCTGGAGGTACACTTGTTGCAGACACTGACTTTGGCCATGCTGGGAGGTGTAGTTTTGCAACAGCTGGGGGCACACAGGTTGCAAAACACTGACTTAGGGTATGCTGGGAGCTGTTGTTTTGCAACAGCTGGAGGCACACTGGTAATAGACACTTATTAAGGGCATTCTGAGAGTTGTAGTTTTGCAACAGCTGGAGGCACACAGGTTGGAAAACACTGACTTAGGGTATGCTGGGAGCTGTAGTTTTGCAACAACGGGAGGCGTATAGTTACAGACACGGCATGCTGGGAGTTGTAGTTTTTAAACAGCTGGAGGCACACTGGTTGGGAAACACTGACTTAGGGAATGCTGAGAGTTGTAGTTTTAAAAACAGCGGGAGGCACACTTGTTACAGACACTTACTAAGAGCATGCTGAGAGTTGTAGTTGTGCAACAGCTGGAGGCACACTGGTTACAGTCACTGACATGGCATGCTGGGAGTTATAGTTTTGAAACAGCTGGAGGCACAATGGTTGCAAAACACTGACTTAGGGCATGCTGGGAGTTGTAGCTTTGTTGGAGGCTTTGTTGGAGGCACACGGTACTGACACTGCATGTTGGGAGTTGTAATTTTGAAACAGCTGGAGGCACACTGGTTGCAGACACTGACTAAGCACATGCTAGGAGTTGTAGCTTTGCAACAGTTGGATACACACATTAAAGACACATAAATATGTCATTGTTTTTTGTTATAAAGTGACAGTGCCCCTTAAAGATCAGCATTTCATATGCTGGAGATAAAAGGAGTACTACAGTCTTAGGCTGGGTTCACACCACGTTTTTCAAATACGGTTACCGTATACGGTTTTCCGCTAAAAAACGTATGGCAAAAACCGTATGCAACCAGATACAACCGTATGACTCCAAATTAAAGCGTATACGGTTTTTCTCCGTATACGGTTCCAAAACGTAAGTACGGTTCTATCCGTTTGCATCAGTTTTTGCCAACGGTTTTGCTATTTTGTTGGAATTAGTTTTCCAGCAATTTAATAAAGTTACTATTGTTGTATTGAAATTCCTTCTGCGCATGTGTCAACTCCAAAAACGGATTAGAAAAACCGCGTGCAACCGTATTCTGAAATTCTGTGTATGGTTCTCCTAGACAACAATGTTAAAAGAACCGCATACGGTTCGCATACGGTTTTCCAACCGGAGGCAAAAACGTGGTCGACAGTGTTTTTGCCTACGGTTGAAAAATCGGCAAAACCGTATCCGAGGCAAAACGGATGCAACCGCACACAACATTTGGAATACGGTTTACAATGCATTCTCTATGCATACGGTTTCGGATATGGTCATATAGGTTTTTTTTTTTTTTGCGGAAAACCGTATACGGTTACCGTATTTGAAAAACATAGTGTGAACCCAGCCTTAGACACTTTTCCCTTATCCTGCAGGGGAGAGCCACGGCAGAGCCAGGGCCCCTACAGGAGACTGTGGGGGGTCCCGGCGGATAGAGGATAAGTGTCTAAGACTGCAGTACTCCTTTAATCTCCATCATATGAAATGCTGGTCTTAAACGGGCACTGTCACTTTATAAAAGCGGATAAGAGTCTATGGCTACAGATCCCTTTGAAGGGGGACTCCGCCCATAGACATCTTATCCTCTATCCAAAGGATAGGGGATAAGATGTCTGATTGCGGGGGTCCCCCACGATCTCTGTGCCGCATCTGGCATTCATTTAGAACGCTGGGTGCAGGTGGCGGGGGCCGTGATGCCACGCCCCTCGTGACATCACGCCACACCCACTCAATGCAAGTCTATGGGGGAGTGGCGGCAGTCACATCCCTCCCATAGACTTGCATTGAGGGGGTGTGGTGTGACATCACGAGGGGCGTGGCCGTGACATCACGACCCCCGTCGCCCATACTGCTGAGCAGTGGAGTACCCCTTTAATGGTAAGTTAAAAAAAAAAAAATTACTTTTTTGACATGTCAGAAGTTTTGGTCGGTGGGGGGGGTCTGCCTGTGCGGACCCCAATCAGTCTCTAAAATTAAAGGGGCAGTAGTGAATCCGTATATTGCATTCAAACAAGTAACAAGCAGAGATGGAAGGATACAGTGCCCGTTCATTAGAGATAGGTGTGGGTCTCATCCCCCAGATAGCAATAGCATCATATTACAGTGTCTCCAAACCAGGGTGCCTCCAGTTGTTGCAAAACTACAACTCCCAGCATGCCCGGACAGCCGAAGGCTGTCCGGGCATGCTGGGTGTTGTAGTTTTGCAACAGCAAGTTGGAATGTATGCTCCCTTTGACCTTATTCACACGGCAGTGGAAAAATTCCACTAGGAAATTCTGTTGCAGCGGAGTCCTATTGTTTTCAATGGGATTCTGCTGCACCACACACATGGAGGAATTTCCGCAGCGGAAACATTTGCCGCCAGAATTCCGATTCCAACCTCTGTAGAAAGAACTGACATGTCTATTCCCTCTGCAAAATCCGCTCAGAAATGCATTGGCATCTATGAGACGGCGCATTTCCCATCAATCCTAGCTGTCTGCCAAATGTCTGCCTGGAAATTCGCTTTGCGAGCATAGGCGTACAGTGCCATAAATCCTCAGATTTGCGCAGTTTTTTTGAAGCGCTGGTATGTGGAAGTGACTTTCTACTTATGTCACTGAGACGGAGCGTGACCTCTCGCTAGTCGGGTGTCATTCCACATGTGCTGCACCTATATGAACTTTTGCTCCGTAGCCTTGCGGTTTGCACTTGTTTACATACGTCATGTGTATTGGGTAACACAGGGCAGACGTAAATACTGTACGTATATAGCATAGCATGCCATAACATATACGTGCACCCAGGGGTCACGTCCTGGGAAACAAAGGGGGAGATTTATCAAAACTTGGCAGGAGGAAAAGTTGCCCAGTTGCCCATAGCAACCAATCAGCTTGCTTCTTTCATTTTTAACAAGGCCTCTGCAAAATGAAAGTAGTTGTGGTTTCCCGGTACTGTACATGTACTGTACCTTGTGTGGTAAGTCCCCAAAGTCAGAGTTCCTCCGCCCTCATAGGAGTCTCTTAGTAGGATAACTCCTAGTCGCCTGTTCCTTCTTTAATTTTATGTATTTTTCGTATATTGTATAGTGTAAATATTCCTTCCAGGACCTTAGGTCACATGATTAATGATTATATTGTTCTGCTAAGGTTAAGGACCTTCCAGGTCAGGTGCTCATGTCACGTGATGTACCACAATGCTTTGTAATAGGACTGACAGGTTTGGGGGTCCAATAAGCTTTGAGCCTGCCCCTTGCCATATAAGGGCGCTGTTACCCAATCATCGCTCTCTTTCCCTCGGGATATGACAGCGAGCGGAACTCTGTGCAAATCTACCAGACAAATCTAGGCCTGAAGCCTGCTAACCTCAGCTGAATACAAAAACTCAATCCTAATCCTACGTGACTACTGAACCTAAATCAAACCCCTAAATCCAGTGGAACAGCGTAATCAAGCATCAAAGGTTATTCACTAAAAGGTCCCAACCAAACTTGTGAGGAGCCTAAAAATCCTCTGTAAAGACTGTTATTACATTTAACCTGCATAAAATCTGCAGTAAAGTTATATTCAGTTTACAAAAATTCCGGTTGTGGACAATCCTTTATTCCGGCCCTATCGTTCCTGGGATGGGTGGCGGTAGGATATATATATATATATATATATATATATATATATATATATATATATATATATATATACAGAGAGGAACCCGCACCCTGGCGTCATGACAGTTAACGGTTAATCTAACACCCTTTCATCACTGCACAGCTACACCATACCTACCCTACACCCCCAAGCTACCACATAGTGATCTGATTGGTTGCTATTGGCAACTAGGCAACTTCTCCTTTGAACAGGTTTTGATAAATCTCCCAAAATTTCCACTAAAGGGGGGACATTTATCATTGCATTTAGAGCTGTCTTGTTGTCTATATTTGGTGCAGTTTAGGTACAGTGTTTTTTTTTTTCCAACTTTTTTTGTGTCTTTTCAATTGGACATTCTTCTCAATGTTGACCTGCCGTACGCCATTTATCCTTTTCACTATGGGGGACATTTATCATTGCATTTAGAGCTGTTTTGTTGTCTATATTTGGCACAGTGGGGTTTTTTTGAGACTTTTTTGCGACTTTTCAAAGAGACATTCTTCACAGTGTTGAATTGGGGCACGTTCCCACTTAGCGTATACGCAGCATATTTCACGCTGCGCAAAATCTGCAGCAGCAGTGGGAAGTAAGCTGAGTATCCCTCACTCACCATACACACAGGGCCTTCTGGCGGCAGCCCTATGTGTGCAGTGAGTTTTGGAGGCACAAAACCATGCAGAGTTGTACAATTTGATAGTGGATGGCATACAGAGCAGTCACGATAGTCTAATAAGATCCTGAACATAGAGGCAAGTAAGTCTCCAAAATAATATTGTCAAACATTCCATATCCGAGCAGTGAAGGGTATAAATAGTGCAAGTGGCTAGCGCCTCCACGTCACTCATAAAGAGAACCATGTCCATCATGCATTCGACCTCTCCTAGAGAGGAAGGCCCTGGTATATTGACCTACATCTAACCCACCTCCCACCATACAAAAGTGTACTGTATCATAAAACAGAAACAAAATAAACTACTCCCCATCAAACAAAATACTCAACAAAGAAAAACTGAAAGAAAAGAAAGTATCCCCTAGCCAAACAAGAGGACATCCCCATCAGAACTCATAAGGTCAGCCCGCAATAAACAGAGGGGCAAAGGACCCCGAATACGGGATATTGAAAGATGAATAAAGGAAATAGGAGCTGACATAAAGAATAGACACAAAGGCAAAGAAAGAAGAGAAAGAGAAGTGGAGACAAGAAAAAAAAGGAGAGAAGAGAAGTCCGCTGCACTACCCCCAAACCACCACCACTGAGAAGTAATCTGAACCTACACCTCCACGCGCAACCTCCCCGATGTACCCGCCAGGGATGCCCTACAATACCAGGAAGAATGGCAAAAATCAGACATGAGTTTCGTGATGTCTTTGGGTGGATAGGCAAATTCAAGAACCTCCTCCAGTCTCTGAAAATCTTTCCTGCCCTACTTTCCGTATTACGCAAGGTCTCTAGCCTATGAATAAATAGAAGACCTTTCATAGTGTCTACAATTTGCGTCAGAGTGGGGACTTCCTCCTGTAACTAGAAACGCAATAAGCATTTAGCTGTGGACAACAACATGAGATGAACCCCTTTTACAGCAACTAAACTGCCCGTTGGATATTGTGATCCCCCTGGGTATGTAATGAAAGATCATACTCAGCCAGGTCAGAGGAACCTCCACCTGCCACACTTGTGTAATAAACTCCCCCACTTCTTTCCACATACCCAAGAGAGCGGGACACTCCCAGAGCATGTGTAGGAGACCCGCCTTCTCTAAGTAACATTTAGGACACCTTCGCAGGTAGTGTGCCAGAGCATCCCTATAAGAGAGATTGTAAGCATAGGTAGCTTTGTGTAAAATATGTAAATGAGTCTCTGTCCAGGTTTCACTAGTGGTTGCCTTCCTGACCTGTAAGAGACCCAAAAGCAATTTAGATTGGACATCTCAAACCTCCAAGTCCCTCTCCCAAGATTGGAATACAGTGTCACTCAATGAGTTGAGAGCCACTCACTTTAGGTGAGCGTATATGTCCGACAAAGACTAATGGCTCTCCTCCTCTCCCAGAAAAGTGTAAAACATCTTGTCAGTAGCATAGAAATTTTGGTAGCTTGGTAAGGAGTGCAGATAGGATTTTAACTCAAAGTACTGGAAGGCCTGCTGAGGCCGGAGACCATATTGGTCCAATAACACCTCCCAGGATAGCAGAGAGCCACCAGCATCCGAGAGGACATGTCTTACCTGTGTGATACCCGCACGAACCCAGAGAGTAAAACGTTTGTTTTTTCTTCCCTGAGTGAAAGAAGGTGAGTTACAGAGGGGCAGACCTAAGGACACAATATAGGGAAGCCCAAAGAGCTTCCAAACAGCATTCCAGGCAGCAATTGTGTCTTTCAAGAGGAGGCTCGTTTTAACAGAAGCAGGTAAGGCGCCATACGGAGTGTGTAGGAGAGCACCCAAATCCCACGGTGACGCCAGTGCCTCTTCCACGCACAAATTTTAAAACAAGAACGTATTCAGCATCGAGTCCCTGGCATGTCTGTGGAAAGCCGCCAAATTATACAGTCTGCAGACCCCCCTCAGATTTTGGAAGACATAGCTTTCGAAAAGCGATCCGAGGGCGCTTACCATTCCATAGGAAGGTAGTGAGGACTGCCTGCAGATGAGAGACATCCGAATGGTGTAGTAATAAAGGAATCATCTGCAGAGGGTAGAGGAGCCTTCCAAAACTAACCATTTTCACAAAGTGAAAAATAGAGATAAGGGCAGAGTCTGCCATCTTGTGAGATCTCTTAAGACACGTTGAAAAAGGGGAGTATAGTTAAGCTTGTATAAGGAATTAGGTTGTCGTCCCAGGTACAAGATATGGTTGTCACGATTTGGCTGGCTGGAGGTGGATCCTCTGTGCCAGAGAGGGATTGGCGTGGACCATGTTGGTGGACCGGTTCTAAGTTGCTACTGGTATTCACCAGAGCCCGCCGCAAAGCGGGATGGTCTTGCAGCGGCGGTAGCAACCAGGTCGTATCCACCAGCAACGGCTCAACCTCTCTGACTGCTGAAGATAGGCGCGGTACAAGGGAGTAGACAAGAGCAAGGTCGGACGTAGCAGAAGGTCAGGGCAGGCAGCAAGGATCGTAGTCAGGGGCAACGGCAGGAGGTCTGGAACACAGGAACACACAAGGGAACGCTTTCACTGGCACAATGGCAACAAGATCCGGCGAGGGAGTGCAGGGGAAGTGAGGTATAAGTAGGGAGTGCACAGGTGAAAACACTGATTAGGCCTGCTGCGCCAATCAGTGGCGCAGTGGCCCTTTTAAATTGCAGAGACCCGGCGCGCGCGCCCTAAGGAGCGGGGTCGTGCGCGCCGGGACAAGACAGACGGGGAACGGGTCAGGTACGGGAGCCGGGACGCGCACCGCGAGCGGGCGCCTCCCGCGTCGCGAATCGCATCCCGGCTGGGAGAGATATTGCAGCGCACCCGGTCAGCAGGTCTGACCGGGGCGCTGCGAATGAGAGGATGCTGCGAGCGCTCCGGGGAGGAGCGGGGACCCGAAGCGCTCGGCGTAACAATGGTTCATAGCAACCTCAACATCTAGAGCAGAAGACGCTCTGTGGTTCCTGTCACGATGCCGGCTGGCAGGAGGTGGATCCTCTGTGCCAGAGAGGGATTGGCGTGGACCGTGCTAGTGGACCGGTTCTAAGTTACTACTGGTGTTCACCAGAGCCCGCCGCAAAGCGGGATGGTCTTGCTGCGGCGGTAGTAACCAGGTCGTATCCACTAGCAACGGCTCAACCTCTCTGACTGCTGAAGATAGGCGCGGTACAAGGGAGTAGACAAAAGCAAGGTCGGACGTAGCAGAAGGTCGGGGCAGGCAGCAAGGATCGTAGTCAGGGGCAACGGCAGGAGGTCTGGAACACAGGCTAGGAACACACAAGGAAACGCTTTCACTAGGCACAAGGGCAACAAGATCCGGTGAGGGAGTGCAGGGGAAGTGAGGTATACATAGGGAGTGCACAGGTGAACACACTAATTAGAACCACTGCGCCAATCAGCGGCGCAGTGGCCCTTTAAATCGCAGAGACCCGGCGCGCGCGCACCCTAGGGAGCGGGGCCGCGCGCGCCGGGACAGGACCGATGGAGAGCGAGTCAGGTACGGGAGCCGGGGTGCGCATCGCGAATCGCATCCCGGCTGGAGGCGGTATCGCAGCGCACCCGGTCAGTGGATCTGACCGGGGCGCTGCAGTAGCGAGGGTGTAGCGAGCGCTCCGGGGAGGAGCGGGGACCCGGAGCGCTCGGCGTAACAGTACCCCCCCCCTTGGGTCTCCCCCTCTTCTTGGAGCCTGAGAACCTGAGGACCAGACTTTTGTCTAGGATATTGTCCTCAGGTTCCCAGGATCTCTCCTCAGGACCACAGCCCTCCCAATCGACCAAAAAAAAGGTTTTCCCTCTGACCTTCTTGGAGGCCAGTTTCTCCTTTACGGAGAAGATGTCCGAAGAGCCGGAAACAGGAGTGGGAGAAACAAGTTTGGGAGAGAAACGGTTGATGATGAGTGGTTTAAGAAGAGAAACATGAAAGGCATTAGGAATACGAAGAGAAGGAGGAAGAAGAAGTTTGTAAGAGACAGGATTAATCTGGCACAAAATTTTGAAAGGACCAAGATAGCGTGGTCCCAATTTGTAGCTGGGAACACGGAAGCGGACATATTTAGCGGAGAGCCATACCTTGTCTCCGGGAGAAAAAATGGGGGGAGCTCTTCTTTTCTTATCAGCAAACTTCTTCATACGTGATGAGGCCTGTAAGAGAGAATTTTGGGTCTCTTTCCATATGGTGGAAAGATCACGAGTTATTTCATCCACAGCGGGCAAACCAGAGGGCAAGGGAGTAGGGAGGGGGGGAAGAGGGTGACGGCCGTACACCACGAAAAATGGGGATTTGGAAGAAGATTCAGAGACTCTGAAGTTGTACGAGAATTCGGCCCATGGAAGAAGATCTGCCCAGTCATCCTGGCGGGAGGAAACAAAATGCCGTAAATAGTCACCCAGGACCTGATTAACTCTTTCTACTTGCCCATTGGATTGAGGATGATAAGCAGAAGAAAAGTTTAATTTAATCTTGAGTTGTTTACAGAGAGCCCTCCAGAATTTTGACACGAATTGGACGCCTCTATCCGAGACGATCTGCGTGGGCAACCCGTGAAGACGAAAAATGTGTACAAAAAATTGTTTTGCCAACTGAGGCGCTGAAGGAAGACCAGGAAGAGGAATAAAATGTGCCATCTTGGAAAATCGATCAACGACCACCCAAACAACAGTGTTGCCATGGGATGGGGGTAAGTCTGTAATAAAATCCATACCAATCAGAGACCAAGGCTGTTCGGGGACAGGCAGAGGATGAAGAAGACCAGCAGGCTTCTGGTGAGGAGTCTTATCCCGGGCACAGACAGTGAAGGCCCGCACAAAATCAACAACATCCGTCTCCAGAGTCGGCCACCAATAGAAACGAGAGATGAGTTGCAAGGATTTCTTGATGCCCGCATGGCCTGCGAGATGGGAGGAGTGACCCCATTTGAGGATTCCGAGGCGTTGGCGTGGAGAGACGAAGGTCTTCCCTGGAGGAGTTTGCCTGATGGAGGCTGGAGAAGTGGAGATCAGGCAGTCAGGAGAAATGATGTGTTGCGGGGAGAGCTCTACTTCAGAGGCATCCGAGGAACGAGAGAGAGCATCGGCCCTAATGTTCTTATCGGCAGGGCGAAAGTGAATTTCAAAATTAAACCGGGCAAAGAACAGAGACCACCTGGCCTGGCGAGGGTTCAGCCGTTGGGCAGACTGGAGATAGGAGAGATTCTTGTGATCGGTGTAAATGATAACTGGAAATTTTGATCCCTCCAGCAGATGCCTCCATTCCTCAAGTGCCAATTTAATGGCCAGTAGCTCTCGATCCCCGATGGAGTAGTTCCTCTCCGCCGGAGAGAAGGTCCTAGAAAAAAAACCACAAGTAACAGCATGCCCAGAAGAATTTTTTTTGTAGAAGAACCGCTCCAGCTCCTACTGAGGAGGCATCAACCTCCAATAGGAAGGGTTTAGATGGGTCAGGTCTGGAGAGCACGGGAGCAGAAGAAAAGGCAGACTTGAGCCGTTTAAAGGCGTCTTCCGCTTGAGGAGGCCAAGACTTAGGATTGGCATTCTTCTTGGTTAAAGCCACGATAGGAGGGACAATGGTGGAAAAATGTGGAATAAATTGTCTGTAATAATTGGCGAACCCCAAAAAACGTTGGATAGCACGGAGTCCGGAGGGGCGTGGCCAATCTAAGACGGCAGAGAGTTTGTCTGGGTCCATTTGTAGTCCCTGGCCAGAGACCAAGTATCCTAGGAAAGGAAGAGATTGACATTCAAACAGACATTCCTCCATTTTGGCATAAAGTTGATTGTCTCGAAGTCTCTGAAGAACCATGCGGACATGCTGGCGGTGTTCTTCTAGGTTGGCAGAAAAAATCAGAATATCGTCCAGATACACAACAACACAGGAATATAAGAGATCACGAAAAATTTCATTAACAAAGTCTTGGAAGACGGCAGGGGCGTTGCACAGGCCAAAGGGCATGACCAGATACTCAAAGTGTCCATCTCTAGTGTTAAATGCCGTTTTCCATTCGTCCCCCTCCCTGATGCGGATGAGATTATAAGCACCTCTTAAGTCCAGTTTGGTAAAGATGTGGGCACCTTGGAGGCGATCAAAGAGTTCAGAGATAAGAGGTAGAGGGTAGCGGTTCTTTACCGTGATTTTATTAAGTCCGCGGTAGTCAATGCAAGGACGTAGGGAGCCATCTTTTTTGGACACAAAGAAAAATCCAGCTCCGGCAGGAGAGGAGGATTTGCGGATAAACCCCTTTTTTAAATTTTCCTGGATGTACTCAGACATAGCAAGAGTCTCTGGGGCGGACAGAGGATAAATTCTGCCCCGGGGTGGAGTAGTGCCCGGGAGGAGGTCAATAGGACAGTCATAAGGCCTGTGAGGAGGTAGAGTCTCAGCTTGTTTTTTGCAAAATACGTCAGCAAAGTCCATATAGGCCTTAGGGAGACCGGTTACAGGGGGAACCGCAGGGTCACGGCAGGGAGTACTGGGAACCGGTTTAAGGCAGTCCTTGAAACAAGAGGTACCCCAGCTCTTGATCTCCCCTGTGGACCAATCCAGGGTTGGGGAATGGCGTTGAAGCCACGGAAGTCCAAGGAGAATTTCGGAAGTGCAATTGGGGAGGACCAAAAACTCAATTTTTTCATGATGAGGTCCGATGCACATTAGGAGAGGCTCCGTGCGGTAACGTATGGTACAGTCCAATCTTTCATTGTTAACACAATTGATGTAGAGGGGTCTGGCGAGACTGGTCAGCGGGATGTTGAACTTGTTGATGAGAGAGGCCAAAATAAAGTTTCCTGCAGATCCGCAATCCAAGAAGGCCATAGTAGAGAAGAAGGTAGATGCAGATATCCGCACAGGCACAGTAAGACGTGGAGAAGCAGAGTTGACATCCAGGACTGTCTCACCTTTGTGCGGAGTCAGCGTGCGTCTTTCCAGGCGAGGAGGACGGATAGGACAATCCTTCAGGAAGTGTTCGGTACCGGCACAGTACAGGCAGAGATTCTCCATGCGGCGTCGTGTCCTCTCTTGAGGTGTCAGGCGAGACCGGTCAACTTGCATAGCCTCCACGGCGGGAGGCTCAGGAACGGATTGCAGAGGACCAGAGGAGAGAGGAGCCGGGGAGAAAAAACGCCTCGTGCGAACAAAGTCCATATCCTGGCGGAGCTCCTGACGCCTTTCGGAAAAACGCATGTCAATGCGAGTGGCCAGATGAATGAGTTCATGTAGGTTAGCAGGAATTTCTCGTGCGGCCAGAACATCTTTAATGTTGCTGGATAGGCCTTTTTTAAAGGTCGCGCAGAGGGCCTCATTATTCCAGGATAGTTCAGAAGCAAGAGTACGGAATTGTATGGCGTACTCGCCAACGGAAGAATTACCCTGGACCAGGTTCAGCAGGGCAGTCTCAGCAGAAGAGGCTCGGGCAGGTTCCTCAAAGACACTACGAATTTCCGAGAAGAAGGAGTGTACAGAGGCAGTGACGAGGTCATTGCGGTCCCAGAGCGGTGTGGCCCATGACAGAGCTTTCCCAGAGAGCAGGCTGACTACGAAAGCCACCTTAGACCTTTCAGTAGGAAACTGGTCCGACATCATCTCCAAGTGTAGGGAACATTGTGAAAGAAAGCCACGGCAAAACTTAGAGTCCCCATCAAATTTATCCGACAAGGATAGTCGTAGACCGGAAGCGGCCACTCGCTGCGGAGGAGGTGCAGGAGCTGGCGGAGGAGATGATTGCTGAAGCTGTGGTAGTAGCTGCTGTAGCATCACGGTCAGTTGAGACAGCTGATGGCCTTGTTGCGCTATCTGTTGTGACTGCTGGGCGACCACCGTGGTGAGGTCGGCGACAACTGGCAAAGGAACTTCAGCGGGATCCATGGCCGGATCTACTGTCACGATGCCGGCTGGCAGGAGGTGGATCCTCTGTGCCAGAGAGGGATTGGCGTGGACCGTGCTAGTGGACCGGTTCTAAGTTACTACTGGTGTTCACCAGAGCCCGCCGCAAAGCGGGATGGTCTTGCTGCGGCGGTAGTAACCAGGTCGTATCCACTAGCAACGGCTCAACCTCTCTGACTGCTGAAGATAGGCGCGGTACAAGGGAGTAGACAAAAGCAAGGTCGGACGTAGCAGAAGGTCGGGGCAGGCAGCAAGGATCGTAGTCAGGGGCAACGGCAGGAGGTCTGGAACACAGGCTAGGAACACACAAGGGAACGCTTTCACTAGGCACAAGGGCAACAAGATCCGGCGAGGGAGTGCAGGGGAAGTGAGGTATACATAGGGAGTGCACAGGTGAACACACTAATTAGAACCACTGCGCCAATCAGCGGCGCAGTGGCCCTTTAAATCGCAGAGACCCGGCGCACGCGCGCCCTAGGGAGCGGGGCCGCGCGCGCCGGGACAGGACCGATGGAGAGCGAGTCAGGTACGGGAGCCGGGGTGCGCATCGCGAGCGGGCGCCACCCGCATCGCGAATCGCATCCCGGCTTGAGGCGGTATCGCAGCGCACCCGGTCAGTGGATCTGACCGGGGCGCTGCAGTAGCGAGGGTGTAGCGAGCGCTCCGGGGAGGAGCGGGGACCCGGAGCGCTCGGCGTAACAGTTCCCTTTGCCCAGGTAAAGGAGTTGAGACTTCAACACATTTACCTTTGTAGCCAGAGTAAGTACCGAAAGGGGCCAGGACGTCAAGCACATCGTGTAGCTGGATATTAGGGGAGCCCATAAATAACAGCATATCATCAGCAAAACACGCTAACTTCAATTCCCGGTCACCTACCATGATACCTCTATAGATTGGAGAAGAGAGAAGATGCACCGCTAGCGGTTCTGGGGCAAGGTCAAACAAGAGGGGGGACAGGGGGCCGCCCTGTCTCGTGCCCTTGTGTAAATGGATGTTGTCGGATAGGAAGCCAGGCGTGTAGATTCTGGCTAAGGGTGACATGTACAGGGCATCCACAAAAGTTTGGAAGGCACTTGAGAACCCAAAGCAGTTGAGGACACTACGCAGCCAGGACCAACTCACATTATCGAATGCTTTTTCCGCATCAACAGCCAATAGGCCCGCCGGGTCTGCGCAGTATCCTCTCCTGCCCGTCACATCCAGAGCTGCCAGGACCGATGTTAGTCACTCCGGATCTGCCTTTGACAAAACCTGACAGATGTGATCCCAGGAGGCCCGAGAGAATATTTGCCAACCTATTGTCCATAATTCTGGCCAACAATTTGAGATCCTGCTTTGATTAACGACACGGGCCTGTAAGATCCAGGATTATCCGGCGGCTTCCCTTGTTTGTGAAGGACCTTGATATACGCGGTGTTACATAGTTACATAGTGTTACTAGAGGCCTTAATGGGCTCCCCCTTTTAGAATTAAAAAGAGATGCCAGGGGAGACAAAATATCTGTCTCTAAAGCTTTATAGAACTCCCCAAACCCCCCCCCCCCCACAAAGCCATCAGGTACGGGTGCCTTTCCTGAGGAAAGAGATTTTATACATGAGGAAACCTCTTCAGTATTTATCTGGGAATTAAGTAAGGCGATATCCTCCTCAGCAACTTTAGGAAGGGACAACGCATCTAGGAAGAGCCGTTCACCCTTTGCATCCACCTCCACATTAGCGTATAGGCGCTTATAGAACTGTTGAAGAACGGAGTTGATGGCTTTGGGGTGAGTATTCATGACTCCTTACTCATCTATTAGTTCCTTAATAAATTCCCCTTTTCTCTTCGGTTTGGACATGCACGCAAATAACTTGCCTGCCTTGTTTCCAAATTTAAAATAATCCACAGACCTCTGATCCCTGAAAATGTTGTCCCATGTTTCCATGCTAGCTTCGAAGTCCCTTTTAACCCCCACCCATAAGTCCTTATTAGCAGTTGAGGGTGAACCAAGGAGGGTGGTATAGACCTCACGCAATTTAGCAGTAGCCGCCACATAGGCAGACGAACACTTCTTTTTTGAGGCAACATAGGCAACGATATGGCCTCGCAATACTGCCTTTGCTGTATCCCAGAATAAAGCCAGTTTATCAGCAGAGGAAGCATTGGTGGAAACGTATTCCATCCACCATTCTTTCAGCTGAGCAAGAAAATCCTCATTAGCAGCCGGAAAACTTATGCAAATAGGGGCGTGATCAGAGATGACAAGATCAGAAATGAGTCTCTCCTCTACCCTCGACAGCAGGTCCTGAGAGGTTAATACATAATCAATCCTAAAAATGCGTATACTCAGGACCCATGGGATTAAAGTGTCTCCACACATCCGTCAGTGATGTGGATTCCGTAAATAGGAGTAAAGAATCGTCCCCTCTGGAGCTCGACGAGATGCAAACTCTGAGTACTGTGTTGAGATCGCCCTCAACTACTATGTTATGGGTACCGTCCTGTAGTAATTTGGCCTCTAGGGAAGAGAAAAAGGCAGGATGAGAAACATTCAGGCCATAAACATTATAGACAGATACTCTACACACAGGTGTGTCTAGGAGAACATGTAATAGGCGACCTTCAGTGTCCGCATCCAACGAGAGTACCTAATATTGCAGTCTCTTATGAAATAAATTCAACACACCCGCTTTGCGATTGTCAGAGGCAAGTAGGTGTTTTTTTTTTTTTTTTTGCAATAACGCTATATCACCGTCCAGTTTTTTCAGATGCCTAAGGACCATACGTCTTTTGGCAGGAGATTGGAGACCCTTGACATTCCATGTCATTATTTTCATAATGTACTACTAAACGGAAGGGAGGGACATGACATGAACACCAGCAGACAATCGAATGGGGCGATGCAGCAAAGGAAAAGAAGAAAAGAAAAAAGGTAAGGGGAGAATGGAGAGAAAGGAAAAAAAGCCATTAACACACAGAAGAGAGCAGGCCACAAACAAAAAAACAAAAAACAAGCCAAACCTAAGGCACACCCAGAACCCAAGTAAGACCCAACAAAATTGGGCCTCAGCAGTGTTGAAGACCATAATGGACCTCACTTCTTCCGCGTACCTCTCAGGCACGACCCGTAGCAAGTGCAATATGACTAGGACATAGGAGAAAGGTAGTGGGGTAGTCCCGAAAGAACTGAGAAAAAATAATAAATGAAATGAAATAGCCCCTCCATCACGATTTCCTTTTCAGGGCCGGAACAGCTCCCAGGATCAGCATCCGAATAACATCAGCCAGGTAAGAATTAGAAACCAAAATAGAACAGAAAACCAAACAAAAGAAAAAAAATATAGCACCATAAGGCGCCGTTTCTCTCAATCAGAAAGGGTGAAAGACCATGCAAATGAAGTGCTTCTCACTGGAATCCTGAGGTGACAGGTAAGTTCAGTTCAGGTGGGTTGCAGAGGCACAGAAGAGCAGAAGTTTCTGACCCCATAGTATCAATGGGGTTTGCAACTTCTTAAAGGTGCACAGTATGCATTCCTTGTCGGCATAATTCAGGTATTTGAGGATAACTTGGCAGGGCTTAGGTTCCTTAGCTGGTGACTGAGCCGACAGATGCAGTGATGGGCCTATTCTATGCGCCCTCTTGACTGTGCAGGCAATATTGAGACCCAGTGCCTCGGGAATTTCCTTAGCACACAATTGAGCTAGATGGTTCAGGTATAATGGATTCAGGCAGTCCTTCTATGTGGAAATTGCGCATCCTGGAGCGGTACTCCAAGTCCTCCACCTTTTTCTTTTAAAAACTGGTTCGAGCAACTTAAGAATCGTACCATGGCATTACTGGCACCCACCTTATCTTCCAAACAGCAGACCCTCTGCTCCAATTCAGTAAGCTGAGTAGCATGCGAAGACACTTCTCTCTGTAGCTGCGTAATAGATCTGGCCACTGCTTCCTCCACCGAGGCCTTTATTTAGGGCAGCAGGACCCGAGCCACCACCTCAGCCATGCTCCTATATTGATCATCTCCGATGCCTGACCTCCTTTGCTGCTCCTGCTGGCAGTCTGTGGCTTCCTAAGTGTCCATATGAGTCCCAGCCATCTGGGATGAGGGCAATGAGGAGCTGCCACAGTGTGAGGCGGCATTCCATTTTGGCAGACGTCATGCACTCTGCAGAGCGGGATGTGGGCGGGTCCGGTCCGGCGTCCCCACTGTGGCGGAGAAACTTCTCCATACAGTGTCGGGAGGCAGTAGCACTGACGGGTGCACTAAGAGGTACCCCTGCTGCAGGTATGAATGTCCGAGATGGAGAGTTTAGTGGGGTTGGGAGCAGAGCTCTGCACCTAGCTGCCAGAACCGGAAGTCAGCTTGGTCCATTTAGCATTGTAGGTGATGCATTTTTACACTTTTTTGTTTGCTGGTAATGTTTAGGTGCACCAAATTTATTAAATGGATGCAGGACTTTTGTTAAATTTTGTGCAGGTACACATTCCTGGATTTTCTCCGGTTTATTAATTGCGCAGAATTTAGTGACCATTTAATCCTGCTGTGCAAAGATCTGCGGCTTTATACAAATAGATGACCACTGCATAGTAAAAAAAAGGTTAAATGGCATACTGCAAGTTAACATTGAGAAGAATGTCTACCGGTATTTAAAAAACTGAAAAAAAAGTCGCAATAGCCTAAACTGTGCCAAATATAGTCAACAACTCTGAATATGGCAACCAGAGTTGGGATCCTTCCCAACTCTGGTTGCCATATTCAGAGTTGGGAAGGATCCCCCTGGTATGGGACAATTGGCATCTGTATCATTGGGGTTTTTCACCTTCCCTTTGATCCACACAATGTTGTTTAAGCGACAATAGATCAAAAAACTACATTCCCCAATCTGTACACATGGTTTCCTGACTGCCGCTCCTATCGTGGGTACAGACAAGTCTTTGTTCACAATTTTATATATATATACATTGCACAGCACAAAACAAAAAAAAAATACTAGATAAACCTATCATGTTGATGAAAAAAGGGGTCACATGGTAGAACTAGATAAAGGACAATTGGTAATACATGAAATGGAATAATAACAAACATCCAAAGTAAACTCAAAAAGCCTTATGGCTCACCCCAAAAATTTGTTGGATACTTCTACTGGATACAGGGTACCCTAAGAGTATGAATTATTGGGAAGATCTACTATATATTATTTTTTTTTGTTTGTTTGTTTTTTTTATCTTATTATGCACAGTTTTAAGTATTGATGTGTAACCCTGGTTCAGTATCTTATGTACATTTTATTATTACATACTCCCTGTTCCCACCTTTTCTTGTGGATGCTGGATTTACTTTGGATGTTCGTACTTATTGCATTCCATGTATTATCAACTAACACGTTCCACACTTGACCATATTTCTGCATCATGATTGTTTTGTTTACTATATTTAAAGGGGTAGGGATAAGATGTCTGAATGCGGGGGGCCTGCTGCTGGGACCCCCTGTGATCTCTGTGCAGCAACAAGCCTTCTCTGCCGGGCTGCTGCTCAAATCTCGAAAACCTCTGTGTTTCCGGGACTGGAGACGTGATGTCACCTCACGCCCCCTTGTGACGTCATGCCACGCCCCCTCCATTCAGGTCTATGGGAGGGGGCCAGGTGGTGGAGGCTGATGAGAACACGGGCATGGTTCAGTCCAGGTCAGGCACAGGAGGTCAGCAAGAAACAACTGAATCAGGAAACCGTCTTAGGCTGGGTTCACATCACGTTTTCTCCCATAGGGAGCGCATACGGCAGGAGCTAAAACCTCGCGCTCCCGTATGCCTTTCTATGCGCTCCCGTATGTAATTAATTTCAATGAGCCGGCCGGAGTGAAACGTTCGGTCCGGTCAGCTCATTTTTGCGTCGTATGCGCTTTTACAACCGGACCTAAAATCGTGGTTGACCACAGTTTTAGGTCCGGGAAAAAAGCGCATACAGCGCAAAAATGAGCTGACCGGACCGAACGTTTCACTCCGGCCGGCTCATTGAAATGAATTACATATGGGAGCACATAGAAAGGCATACGGGAGCGCAAGGTTTTAGCTCCCCCCTGCCGTATGTGCTCCCGTATGGGAGAAAACGTGATGTGAACCAGCCCTTAGGTAGGGAACCCAGCAGACCAGAACAGACACTTTCACTAGTAGACAAGCTACAATATTGCTCAGGCATGTGGAGTAGCGTTATATAGGTGGTGCCTGGCAGGGATTGGAGGAGGACATTAAAAAGATGGTACATCCCTAAGGGGTTCACCGGAAACTGTTGTCGCCTGCAGCGGGGAGAAGGAGTTGAGCAAGCATCTCAGCCAAAGTAAGCAATGGGACACCCTGCACGATGGTGGTTGCCAGCAACCGGCATCACACTGTCTTGTATGTGCATGTTCTTATGGATTGACAATAAAGTTTAAAATGACATTTGGAGGTGGCCAATTTATCATCTATGCAAATATGTAATATGTGAAGAACAGCCATTTTTTTGGAAGTCAACATTAGCTTCCAAAAACAGTGTGTGAACATGGCATATGAATCCCATGTTGAATCATTTGACCACAAATGGAATTTGCAATGCATTTACCCCTGAGTGCTGCCAGCAGTGGAATGTCCTCCTACCTTTGTTACATGACATTCATTGGATCCTTTATAATTGTGATATATGTCTCATTGTTTCAGTGAAACTGTTTTAGCTTTGTTCCAATCTATTGAATGAAGGTGGATGCACTCGACTAGTTAGCATATAAGAATTGGAACCTTATTTATCTACCTATTGTTCAGGCTTCCTGACTCTCTCTTTATTCTCTAAGGCCTTTGTATAGATCTTATACACTTTATAATATAGGAATTATTAAAGATGTTGCTTTTTTAACTTGTTAAGATATTAAAGAGGTACTCAAATTTTTAAAAATCACAATTTTTTCAAAAATCAACTGGTGCTAAAAAGGTAAACAGATGTGTAAATTATGTATAGAAAAATATTGCCCGGACCTTCCAAGGTAGTGTGATTGATTAAATAGACAATAGATAACTGGGTCGTACTCCAATAATAATTCAATGGTTATTTATTTAAAATGTATAGTGCATTACTCCTCACAGGGCCCTTGTGAGGAAAAACACATATAATGAATGTACAAGATTAAACGATCTTAAAATGTAAAAATATTAAAAAGTATCACTGGCATATAAGATAGCTCTATGTAGACAAATTCATATAACGTCTTTACGGTATTGTGAAGATGCAGTATAAATGTCCTTTTGTGTGGCAATTATAAATCAAAGTGGATACTCTGTTACCGATCCGGGATGATGTGGCTCTGTCAGCTCCCGTGCCTAGATATCACAGTCAGCGGTCTTGGATGGTGCTGTGGCTTTAACTCTCAAGATCCAGGTGTTATGCGGTGGTGGTCGTCCCAGGCTGGTGGCACTGGCAGGCGCCGATGGTGGAATCGCCGGGAGACCGTGCACTGGCAAGCGCCGATGGTAGATTTGTCAGGAGACCAAGCGCTGGCAGGCGCTGATGATATCGATCTCCTCACCGCTGGACTTGGAAGCCGGAGACTACACGCTTCCACCATCGGCGCCTGCCAGTGCCACCAGCCTGGGACGACCACCACCGCATAACACCTGGATCTTGAGAGTTAAAGCCACAGTACCATCCAAGACCGCTGACTGTGATATCTAGGCACGGGAGCTGACAGAGCCACATCATCCAGGACCGGTAACAGAGTATCCACTTTGATTTATAATTGCCACACAAAAGGACATTTATACTGCATCTTCACAATACCGTAAAGACGTTATATGAATTTGTCTACATAGAGCTATCTTATATGCCAGTGATACTTTTTAATATTTTTACATTTTAAGATCGTTTAATCTTGTACATTCATTATATGTGTTTTTCCTCACAAGGGGCCGTGTGAGGAGTAATGCACTATACATTTTAAATAAATAATCATTGAATTATTATTGGAGTACGACCCAGTTATCTATTATCTATTTAATCAATCACACTACCTTGGAAGGTCCGGGCAATATTTTTCTATACATATTTCGTTATTTTTTGCAGCTGTGGTATAGTTGCATGCCCTGTTGACCTCAGGTAGGGTTTACACATTAATTGTGAGCTGCACTTGCACCTTTTTTCCTTTTCTTCTGATGTGTAAATTATGTCTATTTAAAAATCTTAACCCTTCCAGTACTTATCAGCTGCTCTATGCTTCAGGGGAAGTTATGTAGTTCTTTCCAGTCTGACCACAGTGCTCTCTGCTGACACCTATGTTTGTGTCAGGAACTGTCCAGAGCAGGAGAAGTTTGCTATGGGGATTTGTTTCTATTTTGGAAAGTTCCTGACAAAGACAGAGGTGGCAGCAGAGAGCACTATGGTCAGACAGAAAACAATTCCAGAAAGAAATACAACTTCCTCTGGAGCATACAGTAGCTGATAAGTACTGGAAGGATAAAAATTTTAAAATTGAAGTAATATACAAATCTGTAGATAAATATAATGAACAAATTATATGACCAGTCCTCAAGGATATTGAAAAGAGTGAAAAAGAGAGAATAGAAAGGAAGAAGCAAAAAGATGGAGATAAAAGATGTGGACAAATTGACAGATAGTAGATCACAAATAAAAGTGAGAAGTATAGGGAAATTAAACTGATGCTGACTACAGTAATCCTATCTTGATTACTGTGATAATAAAAATTTCTGCAAAATAAAACTTAAACAGTCATGTACATTTATTAAGTGAAAATAATAATGAAATAATATTAAAACACCTGGGCAGGGCCATTGCCCAGGTATTAGAAATATGCTTAAAAAAATTAACTTATAAAATGATAGATTGCCAACCTTATTATAAAAATAATTGTTTATAACATATTGTATATAAGATAGCAGCCAATGACCAAAGTCAATGTGATAGTTCTAGTCTATTTTAGCAGCCACAGTAGTTGGTATTGTCCATCTCATGAAGCCAATGTACTGTATTGGTAACAAAATAGATACAAAGTGTCCGTTAAATGTAGCAGATGAGATGAGCGATACAGTGATGCCTCCCACTTTACTTCAAATAACGATCACAGTATAGGACATTCAGAGCGGTACCTTATTTGTAGTCTTCACCGTGTTGCACGGCAGCTGACTGTCTCCGGAGCAGCAGACTCCTGGAGACTGGGATGAATCAGCGCCCGCACGGACTAAAACAAGGGCAACCACCAACCTGGCATAGGTGCAGGGGTTCCTCCGGGAAGGCGTAAGTGGAGGTACGTTGGTCCCAAATGATGCACTATTGTTCTCTGTGATGTATAGAGCCGGCATCCATTATGAAGCAGTGGTTAAATGGAGTTATGCTGGGCACTATTCGCCCGTCGGCCTAAGGAGTAGCGATCGGCTGTGAGCCGGCGTCCTCGTGGTGTGAATAGCGCGCTATTCAATAGTGGGCCACGAGTCTGGGTACCGCAGCGCTGGCAAGGCGGTATTGGCTGACTTGGTGGCTGATGTAAACAAAAGATGGTTGTGGCAATGCTTAACCCCTTCAGGACCAAGCCCATTTTGGCCTTAAGGACCAGAGCGTTTTTTGCACATCTGACCACTGTCACTTTAAACATTAATAACTCTGGAATGCTTTTAGTTATCATTCTGATTCCGAGATTGTTTTTTCGTGACATATTCTACTTTAACATGGTGGTAAATTTTTGCGGTAACTTGCATCCTTTCCTTGTGAAAAATCCTAAAATTTGATGAAAAATTAGAAAATTTTGCATTTTTCTAACTTTGAAGCTCTCTGCTTGTAAGGAAAATGTATATTACAAATAAAAAAATTTTTTATTCACATATACAATATGTCTATTTTATGTCTGCATCATAAAAGTGACGAGTTTTTACTTTTGGAAGACATCAGAGGGCTTCAAAATTCAGCAGCAATTTTCCAATTTTTCACAAAATTTTCAAACTCACTATTTTTCAGGGACCAGTTCAGGTTTGAAGTGGATTTGAAGGGTCTTCTTATTAGAAATACCCCACAAAAGACCCCATTATAAAAACTGCACCCCCCAAAGTATTCAAAATGACATTCAGTCATCATTTTAACCCTTTAGGTGTTTCACAGGAATAGAAGCAAAGTGAAGGAGAAAATTCACAATCTTCATTTTTTACACTCGCATGTTCTTGTAGACCCAATTTTTGAATTTTTACAAGGGGTAAAAGGAGAAAATGTATACTTATATTTGTAGCCTGATTTCTCTCGAGTAAGCACATACCTCATATGTCTATGTAAATTGTTCGGCGGGCGCAGTAGAGGGCTCAGAAGGGAAAGAGCGATAAGGGGATTTTGGAGAGTACGTTTTTCTGAAATGGTTTTTGGGGGGCATGTTGCATTTAGGAAGCCCTTATGGTGCCAGAACAGCAAAAAACCCTCACATGGCATACCATTTTGGAAACTAGACCCCTTGAGGAACATAACAAGGAATAAAGTGAGCCTTAATACCCCACAGGGGTTTCACGACTTTTGCATATGTAAAAAAAAAAAATAAAAAAATTTCCACTAAAATGTGTGTTTCCCCCCTAATTTCACCTTTTTGCAAGGGTTAATAGCAGAAAATACCCCCCAAAATTTGTAACCCCATCTCTTCTGAGTATGGAGGTACCCCATAAGTTGACCTGAAGTGCACTATGGGCGAACTACAATGCTCAGAAGAGAAGGAGTCATATTTGGCTTTTTGAGAGCAAATTTTGCTCGAGGAGCATGTCGCATTTAGGAAGCCCCTAAGGTGCCAGAACAGCAAAAAAAAAAACACATGGCATACCATTTTGGAAACTAGACCCCTTGAGGAATGTAACAAGGGGTACAGTGAGCATTTGCCCCCCACTGGTGTCTGACAGATCTTTGGAACAGTGGGCTGTACAAGTTTTCATTTTCATGGACCACTGTTCCAAAGATCCGTCAGACACCTGTGGGGGGTAAATTCTCACTGCACCCCTCATTACATTCCGTGAGGGGTGTCGTTTCCGAAATGGGGTCACATGTGGGGTTTTGTTTTTTTTGCGTTTGTCAAAACCGCTGTAACAATCAGCCACCCCTGTGCAAATCACCTCAAATGTACATGGTGCGCTCTCCCTTCTGGGCCTTGTTGTGCGCCCCCAGAGCACTTTGCGCTCACATATGGGGTATCTCTGTAGTCGGGAGAAATTGCGTTACAAATTTTGGGGGGCTTTTTTCCCTTTTACCTCTTGTGAAAATGTAAAGTATAGGGCAACATCAGCATGTTAGTGTAAAAAATAAAAAATTTTTACACTAACATTCTGGTGTAGACCCCAACATTTCCTTTTCATGAAGGGTTAAAGAAGAAAAAGCCCCCCAAACCTTGTAACGCAATTTCTCCCGAGTACAGCGATACCCCATATGTGACCCTAAACTGTTGTCCTGAAATACGACAGGGCTCCAAAATGAGAGCGCCATGTGCATTTGAGGCCTAAATTAGGGATTTGCATAGGGGTGGACATAGGGGTATTCTACGCCAGTGATCCCCAAACAGGGTGCCTCCAGCTGTTGCAAAACTCCCAGCATGCGTGGACAGTCAACGGCTGTCCGACAATACTGGGAGTTGTTGTTTTTCAACAGCTGGAGGCTCTGCTTTGGAAACAGTGGTGTACCGGACGTTCTTATTGGGGGAGGGGGGCTGTGTAGGGGTATGTGTATATGTAGTGTTTTTAACTTTTTATTTTATTTTGTGTTCGTGTAGTGTAGTGTTTTTAGGGTACAGTCACATGGGCGGGGGATTACAGCGAGTTTCCCAGCGCAAAATTTGCTGCATCTCAAGATGCGAGAAACCCACTGTAAAAGCCTCGCCCATGTGAATGTACCCTGTACATTCACGGGGGTGGCGGGGCGGGGGGGGGGGGGGCTTGGGGGGGTTGCATCAGCTGTTGCAAAACCACAACTCCCAGCATGCATGGTCTGTTAGTGCATGCTGGGAGTCATAGTTTTGCAACAGCTGGAGGCACACAGGTTAGGAAACACTGAGTTAGAAACAATGTTTCCCAACCAGTGTGTCTCCAGCTGTTGCAAAACTACAACTCCTAGCATGCCCAGACAGCTGAAGGGCATGCTGGGAGTTGTAGTTCGGCAACATCTGAAGGGCCAGATGTTGCTTAACTAAAACTCCCAGCATGCCTGGACAGTCAGTGCATGCTGGGAGTTGTAGTTTTGCAACAGCTGGAAGAGCACAGATTGGAGACCATTATACAATGGTCTCCAAACTGGGGCCCTCCAGATGTTGCAAAACTACAACTCCCAGCATGCCCAGACAGCCAAAGGCTGTCTAGGCATGCTGGGAGTTGTAGTTTTCAGACTCCTAGAAGCAGCAGTGAAGATCTTCACTGCTGCCTCTGAGGAATACATACTTACCTGCCGGTCCCGTCGCTGCTGGTCCACGTGGCCGGTCCTGCCGCTGATCCTCGGTCCTGCCGCTGCTCCAGGTAAGTCCGCCGGTCCCCACGTGTTCCCCCCGTGTGCCGCAGGTCCCCGCGAGCCCCTGCAGCCTTCGTCCCCCGTTCTGCCCGACTTCCATGGGCGGGCAGTGCGGGGGATCTGAACTTTCACCCCAGATCACTGTGATTGGTCCACAGGGACCAATCACAGTGATCGCTGACCAGGACCATCAATGGATGGCCCTGGGGGTGAAGCAGAAGTTGTCCCCTGCTGGAAACAGCGGGACTTCTGCCAGTTAACCCGTGTGATGCTGCGCATCGCCGGGTTAACTGCATGTCATTTATAAACGCCGGGATGCGCGAACGCACTGCACAACCCGGCGTTTATATATGACATTCTGCGGGAAGGGGTTAAAGATTGAGGCTAAACGCGTTTCACCACAATTGTGGTATTCCTCAGTAGCCTTAATACATTAGAAAAAAGTTTTTCAGGTGTTTTAATATTATTTCATTATTATTTTCACTTCATAAATGTACATGACTGTTTAAGTTTTATTTTGCAGGTATTTTTATTATCACTGTAATAAAGATAGGATTACTGTAGTCAGCATCAGTTTAATTTCCCTATATTTCTCACTTTTATTTGTGATCTACTATTTGTCAATTTGTCCACATCTTTTATCTCCATCTTTTTGCTTCTTCCTTTCTATTCTTTCTCTATTTCACTCTTTTCAATATCCTTGAGGACTGGTCATACAATTTCTTCATAATATTTATCTACATATTTCTTGGTCTTGGGGTAATCAGACCTTACCAGTTAATCTCAGGCTATTTATTGATTGAGCTGCACTGCCCTTGATTTTATTATATAATTTACAAATCTGTTTACCTGTTTTAACCTTTTGGCAGCAGTTGATTTAAAAAAAAAATGTGTTTACCACCGGAGTACCCCTTTAATTTAGGGCTTTACAAATTTGTTTTGAATCTAGGAGCAGGCAAAAAAGTTAGGAGCCAGGATTCCTTTACATTACCAGTGTGATTAATTTTTATGCTGAAAGCTGTAGTTTCTACCGGTACTACTTTTCCGCAGTATTGACCTTTCGATCACTTTTTATTCATTTTTTCAAGGGTGTGATGTGACTAAAAATCAGCAGTCTTGACTTTTGCGTTAACGCTGCTGACCAGGTGTGGTCAGAAATATGATCATTTAATAACTGGACTCACCAATAAAGAAACAGAACTTGGCCGCACATCCACAGCTTGCACTATGATCTAATTGCTTCTCAGCATACTTTCAAAACCAAAAACCGAATTAAATAATTGTACAATTCCAAATTCAGCAAAACAAAAAATAAATGAATATAAATAAATATATATATAGACTTTTTTAGACTCTTCTGCCCCCCCCCCCCCCAGAGAACTTTTATAAACAATTGTACGGTTGCTTATATAGATTACTGTAATCCATAAACATTGCATTGAGGGGGGTTATCCAGGAATCGAGAAACAGAGCTAATTTTTTACAAAACCGCTCCCTGTCTGTCCCCAGGTTGTGTGTGGTAATACAACTTGGCTCCATTCACTTCAATGACACTAAGCTGCAGAACCACACCCAACCTGGAGACAGACAGAGAGCAGTTTTTGAAAGAAATTAGCTCTATTTTTCGAATACTGGATAACCCTGTTAACCCCTTAAGGACTCCTTTTTGCACTTTTGTTTTTTCCTCCTTACCTTTTAACCTCTTAAGGACCCAGGACATACGGGGACGTCCCCGCACCCTGGGCCTTAAGGACCCAGGACGTCCCCGTACGTCCTGGCGTTTTCCGGTTTCTGCCCCTCGCCGGGCAGAGATCGGAACCGGATGCCTGCTGAAATCCTTCAGCAGGCATCCAGGGCAAACGCCGAGGGGGGCCATGTAGGGGAAATCGCCCTTGCGATCTGCGGCGATACAGGGCTGATCGGGTCTCTGGGACCCGACCGCCCGGTAATTTCGCATGATCCCGACTGTCACAGACAGCCAGGACCATGCTGGAGTATAGGAGCGAGGTGGCAAGCCTGCCACCTCCTCCTATACCCTGCGATCTGCCGGTTAGTTAACCGACCAATCGCAGGAGGGGGGGGGGGGGCGGTTACTTCCTCCCGTCCTGCCCGGCCCCTAAAAGTCCGGAGAGGACCGGAGGAAGACCGGAGGACGCGGCGGGGGACGGGGGAGTGCTGGGGACCGGCCCCGGTACTTACCTCGTCCCTGAAGACCCGGATCCAGACGATGAAGATGGCGGCGGCGGCGACAGGTGAGTATATCTTCAGCCGCGGTCGGGCCCTTTACAGCAATGCACGTCGCCGTAAAGCAACATGCATTGCTGTAATAGGACCCTGTAAACTACAACTCCCAGCATGCCCAGACAGCCCTTGGCTTCTGGGCATGCTGGGAGTTGCAGTTTTGCAACTTCTGGAGGTCCACAGTTTTTGGACCACTGTGCCCTTCCAGATGTTGCAAAACTACACATCCTCAGCATGCTCTTACTGTCCAGGCATGCTGGGAGTTGTAGTGCTGTAACATCTGGCCCTTCAGATGTTGCAGAACTACAACTCCCAGCATGCCTGGACAGTTTTGGCATACTGGGGGTTGTAGTTTTGCAACATCTGGAAGGGCACAGATTGGGAACCACTGTATTAGTGGTCTGCAAAACTGTAGTCCTCCAGATGTTGCAAAACTACAACTTCAAGCATGCTGGGAGTTGTAGTTCGGCAACATCTGGCTCTAAAGATGTTGCCGAACTACTACCAGCATGTCTGAAAATGTTTGGGAGTTGTGGTTTTGCAACAGCTGGAGGCACACTGGTTGGGAAATATTGTTTCCTAACTCAGTGTTTCCCAACCCGTGTGCCTCCAGCTGTTGCAAAACCACAACTCCCAAACATTCTCAGGCATGCTGGGAGTAGTAGTTTTGCAACAGCTGGAGGTCCCCCCCCCCTGTGAATGTACAGGGTACATTCACATGGGCAGGGGGCTTACAGTGAGTATCGGGCTGCAAGTTTGCAATGCAGCAAATTTTGCGCGGCAGCTCAAACTCGCTGTAACCCCCCGCCCGTGTGACTGTACCCTAAAAACACTACACTTACACAAAATAAAATAAAAAGTAAAAAACACTACATATACACATACCCCTACACAGCCCCCCTCCCTCCCCAATAAAAATGAAAAACGCCTGGTACGCCACTCTTTCCAAAATGGAGCCTCCAGCTGTTGCAAAACAACAACTCCCAGTATTGCCGGACAGCTGTTGACTGTCCAGGCATGCTGGGAGTTTTGCAACAGCTGGAGGCACCCTGTTTGGGAATCACTGGCGTAGAATACCCTTATGTCCACCCCTATGCAAATCCCTAATTCAGGCCTCAAATGCACATGGCGCTCTCACTTTGGAGCCCTGTCGTATTTCAAGGCAACAGTTTAGGGCCATATATGGGGTATCGCCGTACTCGGGAGAAATTGACTAACAAATCTTGGGGGGCTTTTTCTCCTTTCACCCCTTATGAAAAGGTGAAGTTGGGGTCTACACCAGCATGTTAGTGTAAAAAAAAAAACTTTTTACACTAACATGCTGGTGTTGCCCTATACTTTTCATTTTGACAAGAGGTAAAGGGGAAAAAAGCCCCCCAAAATTTGTAACGCAATTTCTCCCGAGTACGGAGATACCCCATATGTGGGCGCAAACTGCTCTGGGGGCGCACAACAAGGCCCAGAAGGGAGAGTGTGCCATGTACATTTGAGGTGATTTGCACAGGGGTGGCTGATTGTTACAGCGGTTTTGACAAACGCAAAAAAAACAAAACCCCACATGTGACTCCATTTCGGAAACTACACCCCTCACGGAATGTAATGAGGGGTGGAGTGAGAATTTACACCCCACAGGTGTCTGACAGATCTTTGGAAGAGTGGGCTGTGCAAATTAAAAATGTTGTACAGCCCACTCTTCCAAAGATATGACAGACACCAGTGGGGGGTAAATGCTCACTTTACACCTTCTTACGTTCCTCAAGGGGTCTAGTTTCCAAAATGGTATGCCATGTGGGGGTTATTTTGCTGTCCTGGCACCATAGGGGCTTCCTATATGCGACATGCCCCCCGAGCAAATTTGCTCTCAAAAAGCCAAATATGACTCCTTCTCTTCTGAGCATTGTAGTTCGCCCGTAGTGCACTTCAGGTCAACTTATGGGGTACCTCCATACTCAGAGGAGATGTGGTTACAAATTTTGGGGGGTATTTTCTGCTATTAACCCTTGCAAAAATGTGAAATTTGGGGGGGAAACACCTTTTAGTGATTTTTTTTTTTTTTTTACGTATGCAAAAGTCGTGAAACCCCTGTGGGGTATTAAGGCTCACTTTATTTCTTGTTACGTTCCACAAGGGGTCTAGTTTCCAAAATGGTATGCCATGTGTTTTTTTTTTGCTGTCCTGGCACCATAGGGGCTTCCTAAATGCGACATGCCCCCGAGCAAAATTTGCTCTCAAAAAGCCAAATATGACTCCTTCTCTTCTGAGCATTGTAGTTCACCCATAGTACACCTCAGGTCAACTTATGGGGTACCTTCATACTCAGAAGAGATGGGGTTACAATGTTTGGGGGGTATTTTCTGCTATTAACCCTTGCAAAAATGTGAAATTTGGGGGGAAACACACATTTTAGTGAAATTTTATTTTTATTTTTTTACATATGCAAAAGTCGTGAAACTCCTGTGGGGTATTAAGGCTCACTTTATTCCTTGTTACGTACCTCAAGGGGTCTAGTTTCCAAAATGGTATGCCATGTGGGGGATTTTTGCTGTTCTGGCACCATAGGGGCTTCCTAAATGCAACATGCCCCCGAAAAACCATTTAAAAAAAACGTACTCTCCAAAATCCCCTTGTCGCTCCTTGGCTTCTGAGCCCTCTACTGCGCCCGCCGAACACTTTACATAGACATATGAGGTATGTGCTTACTCGAGAGAAATTGGGCTACAAATATAAGTATACATTTTCTCCTTTTTTCCGCTTGTAAAAATTCAAAAATTGGGTCTACAAGAACATGCGAGTGTAAAAAATGGAGATTGTGAATTTTCTCCTTCACTTTGCTGTTATTCCTGTGAAACACCTAAAGGGTTAAAACGCGGACTGAATGTCATTTTGAATACTTTGGGTGATACAGTTTTTATAATGGGGTCATTTGTGGGGTATTTCTAATATGAAGACCCTTCTAATCCACTTCAAACCTGAACTGGTCCCTGAAAAATTGTGAGTTTGGAAATTTTGTGAAAAATTGGAAAATTGCTGCTGAGCTTTGAAGCCCAGTGGTGTCTTCCAAAAGTAAAAACACGTAAATTTTATGATGCAAACATAAAATAGACATTGTATATGTGAATAAAAAAAACATTTATTTGGAATATCCATTTTCCTTACAAGCAGAGAGCTTCAAAGTTAGAAAAATGCAAAATTTTCAAATTTTTCATAAAATTTTGGGATTTTTCACCAAGAAAGGATGCAAGATACCACAAAATTATGTTAAAGTAGAATATGTCACGAAAAAACTATCTCGGAATCAGAATGATAACTAAAAGCATTCCAGAGTTATTAATGTTTAAAGTGACAGTGGTCAGATGTGCAAAAAATGGCCGGGTCCTGAGGTGTAAAATGGCTGGGTCCTTAAGGGGTTAAAAATCATAACCCTTTCAATTTTCCACCTAAAAATCCATATTATGGCTTATTTTTTGCGTCGCCAATTCTACTTTGCAGTGACATTAGTCATTTTACCCAAAAATGCATGGCGAAACGGAAAAAAAAATCATTGTGCGACAAAATCGGAAAAAAAAACGCCATTTTGTAACTTTTGGGGGCTTCCGTTTCTACGCAGTGCATATTTCGGTAACAATTACACCTTATCATTATTCTGTAGGTCCATACGGTTAAAATGATACCCTACTTATATAGGTTTGATTTTGTCGCACTTCTGGAAAAAATCCTAACTACATGCAGGAAAATGTATACGTTTAAAAATGTCATCTTCTGACCCCTATAACTTTTTTATTTTTGCACGTACAGGGCGGTATGAGGACTCCTTTTTTGCGCCATGATCTGAAGTTTTTATCGGTATGATTTTTGTTTTGATCGGACTTTTTGATCACTTTTTATTAATTTTTTTAATGGTATAAAAAGTGACCAAAATACGCTTTTTTGGACTTTGGAATTTTTTTGCGCGTACGCTATTGACCGTACGGCTTAGTTAATTATATATTTTTATAGTTCGGACATTTACGCACGCGGCGATACCACATATGTTTATTTAATTTTTTTTACACTGTTTTATTTTTTTTAATGGAAAAGGGGGGTGATTCAAACTTTTATTAGGGAAGGGGTTAAATGACCTTTATTAACACTTTTTTTTTACATTTTTTTGCAGTGTTACAGGTCCCATAGGGACCTATAACACTGCACACACTGATCTCCTATTCTGATCACTGGCGTGTATTAACACGCCTGTGATCAGCATTATCGGCGCTTGACTGCTCCTGCCTGAATCTCAGGCACGGAGCAGTCATTCGTCGATCGGACACCGAGGAGGCAGGTAAGGGCCCTCCCGGTGTCCGATCAGCTGTTCGGGACGCCGCAATTTCACCGCGGCGGTCCCGAACAGCCCGACTGAGCAGCCGGGATACTTTCAGTTTCACTTTAGAAGCGGCGGTCAGCTTTGACCGCCGCTTCTAAAGGGTTAATACCGCACATCTCCGCGATCGGCGATGTGTGGTATTAGCCGCGGGTCCCGGCCGTTGATGAGCGCCGGCACTGAAGCGATATGATGCAGGATCGCGGTGCGATCCCGCTTCATATTGCGGGAGCCGGCGCAGGACGTAAATATACGTCCTGCGTCGTTAAGGGGTTAAAGGAATACTCCCCTTGAATTTTTTTTTTTTTTAGATGAACTGGTGCCAGGAAGTTAAACAGGTTTGTAAATTACTTCTATTTAAAAAATGTTATTCTTCCAGTACTTATCAGCTGCTGTATGCTCCAGAGGAAGTTCTTTTCTTTTTGAATTTCCTTTCTGTCTGACCATAGTTCTCTCTGCTGACACCTCTGTGCCTTTTTGGAACTGTCCAGAGTAGGAGCAAATCCCCATAGCAAACCTATCCTGCTCCGGACAGTTCCAGAAATGGACAGAGGTGTCAGCAGAAAGCGCTGTGGTCAGATTGGAAGAAGCATACAGCAGCTGATAAGTACAGGAAGGATTAAGATTTTTTAATAGAAGTAAATTACAAATCTGTTTAACTTTCTGGTCCCAGTTGCTAAAAAAAAAAAAAAATTTCCCCAGGGCAGTACCCTTTTAACAATAAAATGACAGACGTAGGAGTGATCTTTGTTCCTCATTATGTCATGTCAGCTGTAGATAGCAGCTGGTGGTTGCCGGGTATGTTTCGGCTCTGGCTCCTGTCATACTTCCGCACCCGGCCCATGATGTAAATACATGTCGTGGGCCAGAATAGGTTAAGCTATCCAACCCTCTTTATCATGGGGAAGATCTGTGAAAGAAACAAAGGGAGGGTCCACTAGTTGCCCCTCTTCCTCCCATGGGATTTTGGAAGCTATTTTGGCCACCTGCTGCTCTGACCACCGCTGTACCTGATTAGAAGGCCAAGGAAGATAGCTTTCTGACCGGGATGTCCTCCTCTGCTTCCCCAGTAACACATAACTTCTACTGAGCCGGACGTGCAGAGCACCCACTGAAGCGGCTTGTTACTCTTCCCCCTGGTCAGACATACCAACTGCGATGAAATGGGTAGTGTTGGGCACAATCTGAGGCAGCTGTGCAAAGGGACCAGCTGCAGCATCCTCCTAATGGAAAGGTCTGGCAAAAACCTAGGAGCCAAAACAATATTTTTAGACCATGGCGACCTGGCACCTGGCATTTGTCTAGCCTGCATTTTTCTTTGCACACTCAAATTGTTTTTTAAGGATACTACTAGCTGAGTTCCCGGCGTTGCCCGGTTTTTCCTTCCTAAACCTTGTGGGGAGGAAAATAAACAAAGGAGGAAACTTTTGACTTCATATCCCGTCCTCATATATTGTTGTCATTTCCCATCCTCATATCCCGACCTCCTATCCCGTCCTGATATCCCGTCCTGATATCCCGTCCTCCTATGCCGTCCTGATATCCCGTCCTCCTATCCCGTCCTCCTATCCCGTCCTCCTATCCCGACCTCCTATCCCAACCTCCTATCCCGACCTCCTATTCCTACCTCCTATCCCGACCTCCTATCCCGTCCTCCTATCCCGTCCTCCTATCCCGTCCTCCTACTATCCCGTCCTCCTATCCCGTCCTCCTATCCCGTCCTCCTATCCCGTCCTCCTATCCCGTCCTCCTATCCCGTCCTCCTATCCCGTCCTCCTATCCCGACCTCCTATCCCGACCTCCTATCCCGACCTCCTTTCCCGTCCTCCTATCTCTACCTCCTATCCCGACCTCCTATCCCGACCTCCTATCCCGACCCGTAATATGTGTACCAGGTATTGAAATATCTCCTGCCGTACGGAAGTTATGTGGGAACATACATTTCCCATTGATTTGCATGGGACTTTAAACAAAAACTCCGACCCTCACAAATGGGGGTAGTTAGGGGTTAAATTAACTATCCTATATTTTAAGTGGACATATAAGTAACATGTGACCAAGTATTATCGAAATATCTCCAGTCATTGGGAAGTTATGCATCTATGTATATAAAACTCAATGTATGTATGTGTGTATGTATGTGTGTATGTATGTATGTGTGTATGTATGTATGTATGTATGTATGTGTGTATGTTCCAGCATCACGTCCAAACGGCTAAAGATATTAACATGAAACTTGGCACACATGTTACTTATATGTCAACAACAAACATAGGTAGGTGATTTAACCCTTACTCACCCCAATTTGGCAGGGGCGGGGTTTTTGTTTAAAGTCCTAAACAAGTCTATGGGAAATATATATTACTGCATAACTTCCAAATGGCTGGAGATATTTCGATAATACTTGGTCACATGTTACTTATACGTCCACTTAAATATAGGATAGTTAATTTAACCCTTAACTACCCCCATTTGTGAGTGTTGGGGTTTTGGTTTAAAGTCCCATGCAAATCAATGGGAAATGTATGTTCCCACATAACTTCTGTACGGTTGGAGATATTTCAATACCTGGTACACATATTACAGGTCGGGATATGAGGATGGGATGGGAGGACGGGATGGGAGGACGGGATGGGAGGACGGGATGGGAGGACGGGATGGGAGGACGGGATGGGAGGTCGGGATGGGAGGTCGGGATAGGAGGTCGAAATAGGAGGACGGGATATGAGGAAGGGATAGAAGGACGGAATAGGAGGTCGGTATGGGAGGATGGGATAGGAGGTCAGGATAGGAGGACGGGATATGACAACAATATATGAGGACGGGATATGAAGGCAAAAGCTTCCTCCTTTGTTTATTTTCCTCCCCAAAAAAGGATTTGGAAGGAAAAACCGGGCAACGCCGGGTACTCAGCTAGTATATATATATATATATATAGACTTGTGTGGGACTTTAAACAAAAACCCCGACCCTGGCAAATGGGAGTGAGTAAGGGTTAAATCACCTATCCTATGTTTGTTGATGACATATAAGTAACACACTTACATTGAGTTTTATATATATATATATATATATATATATATATATATATATATATATAGATTTACTTTTTTTTTTGCTGATATCTTGATCTTTGTAAAGTTACAAACCTATTTTATTTTACAAATGCATTTTATCCTTAATCGGCAAAGAAACTGACTTTTTATTTGCCAATTACGGACAAAAATGCATGCAATAAAACATGTCTATACATTGTGCGATGTGTGAACTTAGCCTTATTTAATTTTTATTTTCTTTTCCTGTCTAATGGTTTTCTTATCCTACTCTACATCAATCCTACAACCTTTTGCACAGATTCTGTGTGTGAGACCTTCAGTACCTGCACTTCTTGTAAAATTGTTTCTATTCAGCTCAGTGAAAAGGTAAAAATAATCCCACGGGTCAGTTTACGAGTTTTAACAAATTGACATATTGTCCATGTAGATAGACCGAGGAATTTTTTAGAATTTTCTTAACCTTTGTCAAGGCTTTGCTTCAACCTTTCAACCTAATCTCAGCCCTCCTGTTCTGACATTCTAGATGTGCACCCAGGGCTGGTGCAAGGATTTTTACCACCCTAGACGAAAATCATTTTCCCGACCCTTTACCTTGCCCAATGGCTCCACCCTTTGAAACGCCCCACCTTATTACTGCGGTGACACACTGTAACAAACCTCCTCCTCATATAATCTCCTTACTATTGGGGTGACACACTGTAACAAACCTCCTCCTTGTAATCCCCTTATTACTGGGGTGACACACTGTAACAGACCTACTCCATGTAATCACCTTATTACTGGGGTGACACACTGTAACAAACCTCCTCCTCATGTAATCTCCTTATTACTGGGGTGACACACTGTAACAAACCTCCTCCTCATGTAATCTCCTTACTACTGAGGTGACACACTGTAACAAACCTCCTCCGTGTAATCACCTTATTACTGGGGTGACACACTGTAACAGACCTACTCCATGTAATCACCTTATTACTGGGGTGACACACTGTAACAAACCTCCTCCTCATGTAATCTCCTTACTACTGGGGTGACACACTGTAACAAACCTCCTCCTCATATAATCTCCTTACTACTGAGGTGACACACTGTAGCAAACCTCCTCCATGTAATCACCTTATTACTGGGGTGACACACTGTAACAAACTTCCTCCTCATGTAATCTCCTTACTACTGGGGTGACACACTGTAACACACCTCCTTCACATGTAATCTCCTTACTACTGGGGTAATGGTGCGGGGCGGGAGTTGGGGCGGATTTATGGAGGCGCGTGCAATGTCAGGATGCTGGAAGTACCTGGCCTGCCTGTCTGCCTCGGGGGTGGCACTGCGCTCCTCCAGCAGGCTGAAGAATGCAGATTATTATGGGACTGGGGGAAGGGGGGTGCAACGGTGCTGCTGGCTAGATGGTTGCTTTGAATAAGCAGCAGGTACTTCGGATGCTGGCTACTAACTTTCTTGCAACAGGCACAGCGGCGCCCCCATCAAGAGGGCTCCCTATGCAGCTGCCTATTTTGCCTATAGGCAGAACCGGCCCTATAGGCAGAACCGGCCCTGCGTGCAAAATTCTTTGTCTTAAGAAACTCAGACAAGGTGACCTGAGAACAATTTAACCCTTCTTGTCTAAGTTTGACTCAGATGCGGAGGTGGACGCCTAAATGAGTGCAATAGGTTGGTGGAGACGAATGAAAAACAAATATTTCCCAGCAACGGCGCTTCTCCAGCGTAAAAAATAATTTATTAATAAAGCTTGGTTTATGTGAAAGAATTTGCACATTTAACAAGTTTCAAGTTTGAAATGAACTCTTTCTCAAGTGTGCATGCACTTGAGAAAGAGTTCAGTTCAAACTTGAAACGCGTTGAATGTGCAAAAATAGTTTTTTTCAATCGTCTCCACCATCCTGTTTCCACAGCCAAAGCTCCAGAGGGTATGCGGCTGTTCCAGGGCTGCTGACTAACACTGCATTACACGATACGCCATTGGAGATGTTGTGCTCTGACCGCAGCCTATTCTGGTAAGCGGATTGCTTGAATTCTACTATACTCCTATTCAATTGGTTAATGCACTAGGAGCGTGCAGTACACGTATATTTCTACTTACCTTCCCATGTTAACTACATAAAAAATGTGCATACTGTACCATGTGCTATATGTAGGTTTGACCAAATGGATTGGTGAAATTGAGAAGAGTTATGAGTGGTTAAATAGTTATACAGTAGATCAGGGATCAGATTCCTTTTTAAACATTTTTCGAAAAAGAGAATATATGGGAGAACTGATCGGGTTTAAACAGGTTCTCAGATGGAATTTTTTTTTTTTAAATCAACCGGTCCCAAAAAGTTAAACAGATTTGTAAAAAATTACTTTTATTTAAAAATCTTAATCCTTTTAGTACTTATCAGCTGCTCTATGTTCCAGAGAAAGTTGTGTAGTTCCTTCCAGTCTGACCACAGTGCTCTCTGCTGACGCCTCTGTCCATGTCAGGAACTATCCAGAGCAGGAGAGGTTTGCTATGAGTTCCTGACATGGACAGAAGTGTCAGCAGAGAGCACTATGGTCAGACTGGAAAGAACTACACAACTTCCTGTGGAGCATACAGCAGCTGATAAGTACTGTAAGGATTAAGATTTTTACAAATCTGTATAACTTTCTGGTATCAGTTGATTAAAAAAAAAATGTTTTCCACCAGAGTACCCCTTTAAGATTCCCGGGGGGTCTGAGTAGTTCAGAATATTTCACATTTGGAGACTATTAGGAAGACAAGTCACTCATTCATTGACATGGCCATATTGACTAGGTCCAAGATTCACGATGAATCAGAAAAGTTCTATGTGATTCATGTTTAGAGAATCAATGGAAAAGTGAGTTTTTAAAGATTTACTCATCCGTACAGATAATAGAATTGATCCTGATCAAGATTCACCGTGCATCAGAATGGCTCAATGTCATTTATCTTTGACGAATCAATGAAAAAAAGAGTTTTTTTAACCATTACCGAAACTTATCAGAAAAAATGATTTTGAGTTTCCGGCTTGTAGATGGATGAATCCTGCATAGTCTGTACAGGTCAGCGCTGACTCCTGCTGTGACTACCTGGTGAGAATGGGGCTGGAAGGTCCTACTATAATCTCTAATGGTTGTTAGATCACAAGAATACTGGGGAAGTGTGGGGGTGTGATGAATATTTACTTTATATTCAATTTTTAATTTCCCTTTGAGTGGGCACAAGCTAATATTAGAGCAAATAACCCTGGGTTCACCTTCCTTGACTCTCTATAATGCATGGAGACCTTAAAGGGGTACTCCACCCCTAGACATCTTTTCCCCTATCCAAAGGATAGGGGATAAGATGTCTGATCGCAGGGGTCCCGCCGCTGGGGACCCCCGCAATATAGAATGCGGCACCCACCTATTTCTGCTCCGGAAGTGCTGGAGGGTCTAGGTCCCGACCACCGGAACGGAAGTCCGTGACATCACGACTCCGCCCCCGTGTGACGTCACGCCCCATCCCCTCAATGCAAGTCTATGGGAGGGGGCGTGACGGCCGTCACGCCCCCTCCCATAGACTTGCATTGAGGGGATGGGGCGTGACGTCACACGGGGGCGGAGTCGTGACGTCACGGTCTTCCGTTCCGTTGGTCGGGACCCAGACCCTCCAGCGCAGTCACGCCCCCTCCCATAGACTTGCATGGGCCGTGACGTCACACGGGGGCGGAGTCGTGACATCACGGATTTCCGTTCCGGTGGCCGTCACGCCCCCTCCCATAGACTTGCATTGAGGGGATGGGGCGTGACGTCACACGGGGGCGGAGTCGTGACGTCACGGTCTTCCGTTCCGTTGGTCGGGACCCAGACCCTCCAGCGCAGTCACGCCCCCTCCCATAGACTTGCATGGGCCGTGACGTCACACGGGGGCGGAGTCGTGACATCACGGATTTCCGTTCCGGTGGTCGGGACCCAGACCCTCCAGCGCTTCCGGAGCAGAAACAGGTGGGTGTTGCATGCTATATTGCGGGGGTCCCCAGCGGCGGGACCCTCGCGATCAGATATCCCCTATCCTTTGGATAGGGGATAAGATGTCTAGGGGTGGAGTACCCCTTTAACAGAAGCAGGACACAGCTTTCAGAATCACTTTTTCTAATCTTCTAAACTGAAGAATTAACCCTTAAAGGGGTACTCCACTGCACACATCTTATCCCCTATCCAAAGTATACCGCTTACCCCTGGGCCGTTCAATGTGGAGAAGGGCGACAAATCAAGCCCAAAATGAATTACACATAGTTTGGATTCTGAAGACCAGTTTCTAAAACTCTGGCTTCCATTGCTGACACTGCAAGGAAAACTAAAGCAAGGTCTTGGTATTCGAGGTGAATCAGATACTGTCCATGCTGATCAGGCAGTGATCCTGAGCTGTGTGTATTTTTTGGTGTCACAAGTTGACCCTAAAGTTGCATTTGAGGAGGCCGAGCTTTCTTCCAGCCTTCTTCATGCCTCCTTGGTGCGGGCGGCGTACAGGAGTAGCGATATTTCAGCAATATTGCTATTTTCGTGCAAAAATATTTCTTTAGAGCATGTACCCCACTGGAACACCTCCGTACATGACCCTATGTGTGAATTTAGCCGAAGAATGGGATTATGGGCATAGATATTTTTCACTTCCAGCATTGACGTGGCAATAGTACAGTTGTAGACGTTTTCTTTAGATTCCAGACACTTGATCCCTGAGTTGTATGAGTTATGTATGTGAAATACTTGAAATACCTTGTAGCGTAAAATAACCCAGAATTTCCCATGTGGGTCATTATGGACTTTGTGCAATCGCAGTGAGAAAATCATTGCAAAACATGCACACCTCTATGTGAGTAATATATAGGAGCATCCATCTAAATAGGGCACAGGATGGGGTGTATTTTTAAGGGGAGACATTACCAAAGTCACAATTGTAAAAAAAAAAGTATTAAAAATTAAAAAACAAAATTGGGCCTGGCCTTCTATTATTCCTTATGTCCATACAAAATTTATGTTTTCATAAAGACAAACAGCCTCATTAAAAAAAAAAAATCCAAGGGCACATTATGTATTGGTTCTTTGCTAAACCAATATCATAGAGCAATATATATATATATATATATATATATATATATATATATATATATATATATATATAGTATGTATATAGATTACAGTCCATGCAATAGAAGAAAAATGGCGCAGCACTCAAAAAGATGCAAAAAAAATAACGGTGAGTATATTCCATCATGTCCAACAAAGAAAGCGATGTTTCAGTTCCTCAATGGAGCTTTTTTCAAGCATGCTTGATAAAAAGCTCCATTGAGGAGCTGAAACATCGCTTTCTTTGTTGGACATGATGGAATAAACTCACCGTTATTTTTTTTGCATCTTTTTGAGTGCTGCGCCATTTTTCTGATATATATTATAGATTCTGTATATAAGTTAACCATGTTTTAGTGTACTTTTTGCACTTTTTGTCAGCAATCTCCTTTGTATGGTGTGCAGTGAGTTCAGAGTAAGGAGATCTGCATAGATCTTTTTGTGTAATAGGTTAATTGGAAAGGTGGTGTCACACACAGGCCCTGATTTACTAAAGGCCCTGATTTTCTCGGTTTATGCGCCTAAATTTTCGTTGCACCATCTGAGCGATTAATTCTGCGCCCAAATTTTACACCGCACAACCTACACTTTGGAAAACACTTGAGTGTTTTTTTATTACAAGAAAATGGGCGTGGTTAACAAAAAAATGGGCGTGTTCCCAACAAAAAGCAGAAATTACTTGGAGTACTTCCCAAAAAAATCCTGAAAAAGCGTGAGTTTGGCTCACAGAATAACCGACAGTCAAGAGGATGTGTAAAAACTACCAAAAGTGAGTGATTTTGGCAAGGGCACAGCTTAACGTGGTGGGGAGTGCTTAAAATATTTTCTTTTTTTTTCATTGTTTTACAGTTCTACACAAGGATTTTTAGAATATGCAAAGCATTTTAAACTTTAAAATATGCCTTTAATTGTGTGTGTATATATATATATATATATGTGTGTGTGTGTATATATATATATATATATATATATATATATGTGTGTGTGTGTGTTTTTAAACTCCTATATTAGATAGTCTAAGTCCATTTACATTTTTTTTGTTCTATTTTGTTGCTTAATTCCCGTTAAATCTTGTGTTTTGCTTGTCTGGTTTGGCACATGCTATTGATGATTTGTATTCTATATGTTTTTTAGTTTTTTTCTTTTAACTCGGAGTCTGTGCGACACATTTTCCCGTGCGACACAAAAAAAAACATGCGACAGGAAATGAACCGACACGTGCAACACATTAGTAAATCATTTCCCAGAAAAAGAGGAGTGAAAGTCTAAAACACTCCAGAAAGAACACTCGGATTTTAGTAAATCAGGGCCATTGTGTCAGATCCTGCCCCTTCATATATTTTATAACTTTGTATTCAGTTACTATTTCACAATGAATATTTACATGAGAACAAAACTCATGTCTGTAATATGAGATAAGAGACATCAGTGATCGTTTACCTGATGGATTATAAGTAATGATACCATTGTTGATATATACTCACTTCCGCCTCTTGGTTTAGTGCGGTGAGTTTATTTACTTGTTACGTCACTTCTCAGATTTTTTTAGTGTCTCATCCGAAATAAGGCCACCTCTAAGTGGTGGATGGGGGACACGTTTTGATCAAAAAGTGCGCTAAGAGCCTCAAATGTACTTTTCTAGTTTATATAGCAGTAATGCAATTCAGTATATTCCATATCTACAGAACTCATGTGCCTCATGCATTAGCATTTCTATTGCAGACTTTGTCAATTCAACTAGTGAAAATGTGGCGGGGTGTGAGGTGCAGGGTAGATGCAGGGCAGATGTTATGGCTCAAGGGGCAGATGGTATTAACCCCTTCTTGTCGTCACGCCAGGGCATGGTTTAGCCTTAACCACCCGAAGGTAATACCGCTGATCCTGGGTTAGGCAGGGGCAATGAAGACACCAACGCCAGATTAAGGATAACAGCAGCTTTACTGAGGCAAGACAGGTGATACAGTCTTTACAGTACAGCCAAATATCCCAGGGAGGTGACCAGTGACACAGGAGGACCTCGCAGGCTTGCTGGGACTTGCAGTAGTTAGACTGACTTTAGTGCAGGTCACGGTGACTACAGATGGACTTGACTTGACAGATATGGTGACTGACAATAAGATGACTTGACTTACTGATGACCGACTTGTGGCTACAGGACTTTAGGCTTGAGGCCTCCAATGCTCTGGACACAGACACTGAGACGACTGCACTGGACCTCAGCATACAACAGAAGAGAGAGATTACAGCCCCTCCCCTGGTTATATAGGGGGGATGTGCAAGGAGCCCATAGGTCACTTGAGGGGGTCACCTGGTCACTGAAGCCCTCTGGGTAGCAATCATGCGAAACAAACATTAAAGCAACAGTACATTAAATCAGGCAAACCTATATACATAATGGGGTATGCTGCAGGGGAGCCCAGGGGACATGCAGGGACTCTGCCTGACGGGGCAGGAGGACAGTACGAGGCCATATCATCCTGTACTGGGACATCACAAAATGTTTACCATTGTTGCCCAGGGGTTGTGTTGGGTGTTAAAACTTGTCCTCCCTCATTCAAGTAAAGGGGCCTGAGGTACAGTACCTGAATTATTGTTGTAATGTCCCAGTACAGTACATGGTCCTGTGCTACCTTTAGGCCCTGTCAGGTAGAGACCCTCAGTGACCTGGGGGCTCCCCTGCAAGGTCTCCCCCTGTTGTTTCCAGAATGTTGTGTATACTGCTTTAATGCCTAGACAGTCTCCTAATGTATCGGTAGTACAAAGGACCTGTGGGAGGTCTAAAGGACCTGTGTAAGTCTGTCACATGTTATGTTATGCAGTCACATGATTTGTTGTCACATGTTCTCCCAGAGAGCACCAGCTTAACCTATGACCCGCAGCTTGACCAATGGGCTTTAGTCCAGCCCCCACTATATAAAGGGGCGGCCATTAAAATTCACTATTTTCTCTTCTGCTGCAAGCAGCTCATGGAGATCAAGTCTTTGCTGAGGAACAGTTAACACCAGAGATCTCAGGACAAGTGATCAGCATCTGGAAGACCCCAAAAGCCACAGTCATTCCAGTAAGTCTCAAGTCTATGTCTGCTGTCACTGAAACTAGTCAAGTCCTGCATATAGTCAAGTCCAATCTCAAGTCAAGTTAATTAAAAGTATATTGGTTCAGCAATCTGCGAGGTCCTTCTGGGTCCTGGCAACCTCTCTGGGAAATCTGGCCTTAGCAGTGAAGATAATTCCATCTGTCTTATACTCAGTAAAGCCTCCGTTTGACCATAACTGGTTGTGGACTCTCATTTTACTACTAGCAACTGGGATAGCGGAGAAACCGGGGGTATGGTGTTCCGGAACCCTAAAACCACACTGGCGTCACGAACACTAGGGGTTAACAACATCTTGCCCCCGGGGTTAATATCATCTGATCCCACCGCTCACACCACTACACCCGTGGTTCCGCCATACACCCGTGGGTTACCACATTGTAATTTAGTGGCACTATTAAAAAAAAAAAAACTTTTGACATGTCACACAAAGATTGGCCGGGGTGTCAGTGCTGAAACCCCACCCAATTGCTAAATATAACCGTGAGTCTGTGCACTTCTCACCCTGGCTCTCCTGTAATGAGTCAGATTGGGCAGCAGACCGGGGGAAAAATCACACAGCCAGGTGCCTCTTACTGCTACATTTGGCAAACAGTGGGGGGCTCAGCACGGAGACCCTGACGGATCAAAACTTTTGGCATGACAGTTTTTCAAAATGATAGGTCCACTTTAAGGCACTGCTCAGGAAATGGATTTGTACAGCAGAATTGCACTTTGATTCGCATGTCGATTAGCCCGATAAAGTTTTCTCACATATTTTGTGTTAAAGGGGTATTCTGGCCTTAGACATCTTATCCCCTATCCAGTGGCCATCACGCCCCTTCCCATCGACATTAATGGAGGGGGTGTGGCGTGATGTCATGTCTCCGTCTCTGGAGCAGCGCCCGGCACAGAATGCTGAGTGCTACATGGAGATCACAGGGGTCCCAGCGGCGGGACCCCTGCAATCACACTTCTTAGGGGATAAGAATACCCCTTTAAAAAGCAACCTGGAATGTATTTGTTTTTCTGTATGAACAATGGCCCCGAGACCCATTGATGCGTATCTTAAAGAGATATTTTGTCTAAACACTTGCAGTGTGACCTATGACTTTAGGTGTCTCTCGAGTTCATACAGTCGCTGGGTTTCTATTTCCAAGCAGCTGAACTGGTTTTACCTTTTCAGATAGAATCGACAATGAGAAGTTTTCATTACCTCCCGATACCTGCATAGACCAGTGTAGCCCCGTCCTATACTGAATTATTATATTATATTTTAAATATTACACATATATTATTATGGCAAATATTACACAACCGATGCGTTCTGTTCTATATATATAACTAATGCCTGATAAGATTTTGACTTCTACTTGCATGGATTCCAAACTTTTTAAATAACTACTACAACTACTACTTTTGTAAAAGTTTTGTACTGTATGTATATATATATATATATATATATATATATATATATATATATATATATATATTATTACAAAAAGTAAGGCAGCACATCCAAAATGAAGGTAGGTGCAAGCTGGTCCAAGGGGCCCCGGTCCCAGGGTCCAAGTAAGGTTATCCACAAAAAGTTGACCGCAGCACACAAGAGTATTAAAACAAAAACAAAAAAATGTGGTCTATTCCATGAGCAAAGAGTTCATGGAATAAACCACATTATTTTTGCTTTAATACGCTTGTGTGCTGCGGTTAACTTTTTGTGTGTGTATGTGTATGTATATATATATATATATATATATATATATATATATATATATATAATATATATATTATTGAATATCCTTTGGCCGCCTGAGCATTCTGGGAGTTGTAGTTTTGCAACGTGTGGAGGGTCACAGTTTAGAGATTACTTTTATAAGCCAATGTTTCCCAATTGGGGTGCCTCCAGCTGTTGCACAACTACAACTCCCAGCATGCCTGTCTATTGAATGGAAGCACATGGCCATTGACTAAGTAAAGGTTTCATGTACTAACCCATTGACTTTCCATCTCTTCTTGCTTCTTTAGATTTGTCAATCTCGTGCTATTTTAAGGAGGAAGAAAACGCTGCGTAACACTGCGGTCACAAGTTCCTTCTCATGGCATCTATAGATCCTTATCAGTATATAATAGTAAGTGTGTCTCTCTTGTGTTACATTTAGTCTTTTGCTATGCAGTTTCACTCAAGTTTGCATAAACAAAACCACGTAAAGGATTAAAGGGGTATTCCAGTGAAAAAAAAAATAAAACTTTTTTGGGGATCAACTGGCTCCAGAAAGTTTAAACAGATTTGTAAATTACTTCTATTAAAAAAATCTTAATCCTTCCAGTACTTATCAGCTGCTGAAGTTGAGTTGTGTTTTTCCTGTCTGACCACAGTGCTCTCTGCTGACATCTCTTTCTGTCTCAAGAACTGTCCAGAGCAGGAGCAAATCCCCATAGCAAACCTATCCTGCTCTGGACAGTTCCTGAGACAGAGAGTGATGTGAGCAGAGAGCACTATGGTCAGAGAGAAAAGAACAACTCAACTTTAGCAGCTGATAAGTACTGCAAGGATAATATTTTTTAATAGAAGTCATTTACAAATCTGTTTAACTTTCTGGAGCCAGTTGATATGAAAAAAAAAATGTCTTTTACTGGAGTACCACTGAAAATAAGGGAATGAAATGCACGTGCATGGAGGGGAGCGAATGGATCCTCAATGTCTCATAAAACGTTTTACAAAAACACCAAGGAAGCTTATTGTCTGACTTGGTAGATTGTATTACACAGGAAATATTGGATGTGTTTTCAAAAATATGCACTAGATTTAAATAAATAAATAAAAAATGTATTGAATTGTCTAAACCAGCAGTGGTCTCCAAACTGTGGCCCTCCAGATATTTCAAAACTACAACTCGTAGCATGCCAATGTTAGCCAATTGGGGTGCCTCCAACTGCTGCAAAACTACAACTCCCATCATGCCCAGACAATTGTAGTTTTTTAGCATCTGGAGGGTCACAGTATAGAGATCACTGGGATATAAGCCAATATTCCACAATTGGGGTGTGTCCAGCTGTTGCAAAACTACAATTCCCAGCATTCCCGGACAGCCAAAGGCTGTCTGGGCATGCTGGGAGCTGTAGTTTTGCAACCTCTGGAGGGCGACAGTCTGGAGACCACTGGTCTAAGCCAAACTTTTCCAACCAGGGTGCCTCCAGCTGTTGCAAAACTACAACTCCCAAGATGCCTGGCCAGCATTTGGCTGTCTCTGCTTCCTGGAAGTTGTAGTTTTGCAACAGCTGGAGGCACCCTGTTTGGGAAACACTGGTCTAAGCTAAAACCCATTAAACGTTTCAGGAAACCATGCAAACAATGAAGGCTAGATGTTTCCTTTTTTCATACATGACCTCTATCTAGGTTCTGCAGAATCCATTTGTTTTCATGGACACCAGAGAATGATTGTAAGGAGAGGAGAAATGCAAACGTTTTATTTCCCGAACTATTCTCCAATCTTCAGGAAGTTTCTGCTACTCTTTATTGCACCACTTTTTATTACATCAGACCTTCCTCTTTTCATGCCTTTCTGCTGACCCTAATAATCAATCTAAGGCTAAGTTCACATATCATAACATTGACCCACATATTTTATACTCTAATTTTTAGGCTCATTATTGAGCCCCTTCATGGTACACATCTATTTCTCATTCTTCCCACTTCAGAGGACATGACCAGGGCAGTTACTTCAGTTACACACACAGTTACTTCCCCCCCTTACCTCTCTAGCCAATCATAGCACAGCACAACAACTCAGCCCTTACTGCTACTGTATGTCATGACATAATGCTGGTGAAATGCTCTGAAAAAGCTGACCCTGTGCTGAGTGATGAAGTACACTGTACAATACTATAGATGGCATGTGGGGGGGGGGGGGAGGGTTACTGTTAAACTGGGTTTGCAAGGTGCCATGTGAGCAAGAAACAGCAGCAGCAATGAAAGGGTTAAACTACTACCGCTTAGAAGCTAAAGGCAGGGAGAGAGGAGAGATTACACTGCTGGACTGTGGACATATAAATGTAGGTAACACTGCTATTCGCTTAATTGACAGCTGTCCTGAGCTTTATTGGTGGTGTGAGATAAGAGGGAAGCCTTGATTTACCTTGTAGGAACACAGTAGATTATCTTCAGCCGGCAGACTTACTTAACTTGCAAGTACACAGCTCAAGCTGACTCTTTGCACATAGTACTAGCTGAGCCCTTTCCCCAAATCCTGTTTTTTTTGTCCTGGGTCTTTGTTACTAGAGATTCCAGAGGAGAAATTAAAAAGTTGAACAAAAAAAGAAATATATCCTGGTAGACAAGATGCCCCTTTGAAGTTTCTTCCTGTAGAAGTGGTTGCTGCAAATACAGTGAAGGAGTTTAAGCATGAATGGGATAAGGATAAGGCTATCCTTCATATAAGATAGGGATAGGCATAAGGCTATCCTTCATATAAGATAGGGCTAGGCATAAGTCTATCCTTCACATAAGATAGGGATAACATAAGACTATCCTTCATATAAGATAGTGATAGGTATAAGACTATCCTTTATTTAAAATAGGGATAGGCATAAGGCTATCCTTTATATAAAATAGGGATGGGCATAAGACTATCCTTCATATAAGATAGGGATAGGCATAAGGCTATCCTTCATATAAGATAGGATCAGGGACCATTCATAGTATTCAGAATATTTGGCAGACTAGATGGGTTGAAGAGTTCTTACCTGCCAACGCATTCTATATTTGGTATTACATATGTCCGTTATACGTAATCCCAGCCTAAATCCCGACATAACTGATACCACAACAGATGACCACACGCATCAGTGGTCAACAGTTGTGTAGCATCCGGCGTCTATTGTTTCTGAACACGCTTCCCTGTTCGGCGCCGGTGCGGCGGGTCCAACCATCCAGCATTCAAACTGCGACACTGGATTAATGTGGACTGTCCCATAGAAATGTATGGGATCAGTTCTAGCATCAGTTTCCCTTCGACGCTGTAGAAAATGCCGGATGTCGGACATATATGAAGGAGGCCCCTGCTTCTATGTTTAAAAAAGGTGAACCGGTCTAACCCCGCCACCCTGATTCCTTTTCCTACATTATAGTAAAGTAGCTATTGAGTATCCGCTGACTCATTGGACTGACTTATTGTTTGCCTAATACTCTGGTAAGGATTTACATAGACAAACAATGTGTTATTTATACACGGCCCTCTATAAAGCTATAAAAAATGCCACCATGAATGAGACGAATCATAGCGGAAAATGTATTGTGCGGTATAATAATAAAACGCACTGATCTCATGTATGAGAACGATCACAGGGGGGGAAAAAAAATAGACTTGTTGCTTCTGGCAGATTCCACATTTAATTTCCTAAACTGCGAATGGAAAAAAAAATAATAAAAAAAAAGAAAAAAAATCACAATTGGTTTCAGACTCTTCATAGGTGAGGTCCAGTGTGGGCGAAAAAGTTTTAAATAGCATTTACAGCAAGTTTAATCCGGAAAGAAATGTTAATATAGATATTATTGGTCTTATTTGTATTAAAGGCCTCTGTACCAACCCACTCATTTTCATCAAAACCTGTGTAGAGTGGCACAGTTGCCCCTAGCAACCAATCAGAATGCTACTTTCATTTCTGTTAAAAATGAAAGAAGCAATCTGATTGGTTGCTATGGGAGTGTTGGGAGTTGTAGTGTTGTAACTTCTGGAGGGTCACTGTTTAGAGATTACTGGTATAAGCCGATGTTCCCCAATTAAGATGCCTCCAGCTGTTGCAAAACTATAACTCCCAGGATGCCCGGACAGCCTTCGGCTGTCCGGGCATGCTGGGAGTTGTAGTTTTTGCAACATCCGAAGGGTCAACGTTTAGAGATTACTGGTTTTAACCAATGTTCCCCAATTAGGGTGCCTCCAGCTGTGGCAAAACCACAACTCCCAGCATGCCCGAACAGCTAAAGGCTGGAGGGCCACAATTTGGAGACCACTGGTCTAAGCCAATGTTTTACAACCGTAGTGTCGCACAGTAGGTACAGCTGCCCTGAGCTTTATGGGTGGTGAGACATGAGAGGGAAGCTTTGATTTACCTTATATTCTTTCCTTTAGTCTCCTGGAGATAAGCTGTCTCCAAAGATGTCTGGCAGTACCGTTCTTCCCTCTCTACAGCTCTACAGAAGAATATCTTATTCGGTACCTAATCCTGACCATGTACATTTAATTTTTAGGTCTCTGTCACCGATATTTATTTTAAAAATACCTCTTTTCATTAGCTCACAGTGTTTGGAAATCCTCTCAGGGGGTGTCCCTTCCTTGTGGTGGTGGGAGCTGATTGGTGCATGGTGGTAGGGGGCGTGCCCCTCCCTTGTGATGGTGGTGGGAGGTGATTGGTGTTTCTGCTCATGCAGCCTTGTTCATGTGTCATCTCTTGTCCATGACTCATGGACAAGCCTGATGCTGCTGCAGGACTGGTTAATGTCCCAGTATGTATGGGGATTCTAGTGGTGGGATTTTCAGGAGCCATTTTCTTTATCCAATATTCAATTTTTTTAAACAACCATATTACAAAAGGTTTTCATCAGTAACAACATTTAAGGTTTTTGGATCTGACTGTGCCCATTTAACACCTTCCTGCAGAATGACTTATTTAAACGTCGGGTTATGCAGGTAATTCGCGCATCCTGCCGTTTATATAAGTCGTTCAGTTAACCCGGCGATGCGCGGCATCGCATGGGTTACCAAGCAGAAGTCCCGATGTTATCGGTGGGAGACAACTTCTGCAAGCCATCTCAGGACCATCTGTGAATGGTCCTGGTCAGCGATCACTGTGATTGGTCCCTGTAGACCAGTCACAGTGTCTCGGCTGACTGGGGGGGGGGGGTGAAAGTTCAGATCCCCCGCCCCTAGAAGTCCGGGCAGAGTGGGGGAATATCACCCCGAGAGCTGCGGGGGCCAAGTGGTGGAGAGGACCGGCGGCACTTACCTGAGGACCGGCGCAGGAAGCGGGGACCAGCGGCAGGCAAGTGGTTTAGGCATCGGTGGCGTCAGCATCAGAGGCAGCAGTGAAGATCGCTGTAAAGTGATCTTCAATGCTGCTTCTAGGAGTTTCAAACTACAACTCCAAGCACGCCCAGACAGCCTTTGTCCAGTGGTCTCCAATCTGTGCTCTTCCAGATGTTGCAAAACTATAACTCTCAGCATGCCCAGACAGTCCAGGCATGCTGGGAGTTGTAGTTCCTTAACATCTGGCACTTCAGATGTTGCCGAACTACAACTCCCAGCATGCCTGGGCAGTCTGGGCATGCGTGAAGTTGAAGTTTTGCAACATCTGGAGGGCTACAGTTTGGACACCACTACACAGTGGTCTCCAAACTGTTTTCCTCCAGTTGTTGCAAAACTACAACTCCCAGCATACCCTTCGGCTGTCTGGGCATGCTGGGAGTTATAGTTTTGCAACAACTGGAGGCACACTGGTTGGGAAACATTGTCTGTTTCCTAACTCTGTGTTTCCCAACCCCTGTGCCTCCAGCTGTTGCAAAACTATAACTCCCAGCATGCACTGACAGACCATGCAACAGCAGGAGGCACACGGGTTGGGAAACACTGAGTTAAGTAGCTAACTCTCAGTTTTTTGCATCCAGTGTGCCTCCAGCTGTTGCATAACTACAACCCCCAGCATGCACGGACAGGCAAAGGGCATGCTGGAAGTTGTAGTAGTATGCCTACAGCTGTTGCATAACTACAAGTCCCAGCATGCCCTTCTGCTTTCACTGCATGTTGAGGGTTGAAGTTTTGAAACAGCACAGGGTACATTCACACGGGTGGGGGTTTATAGCGAGTTCCTCACTGCAAGTTTAAGATGCAGAAAATTGTCCGCTGCAGCTCAAACTCCCAGCGGGAAACTCGCTGTGAACCCCCGCCCGTGTGAATGTACCCTAAAAACACTACACTACGCAAAACACTACATATACATATACCCCTACACAGTCCCCCCCCCCCCCCCAATAAAAATGAAAAACATCTGGTTTGGCACTGTTTCCAAAACAAAGCCTCCAGCTGTTGCAAAACAAGCACCCTGTTTGGGAATCATTGGTGTATAATACCCCTATGTCCACCCCTATGCAAATCCCTAATTTAGGCATCAAATATGCATGTTTCCGTACTCGGGAGAAATTGCCTAACAAATTTTGGGGGGCTTTTTCTCCTCTTACCCGTTATGAAAAGGTAAAGGTGAGGTCTACTCCAGCATGTTAGTGTAAAAAAAAAAATTAAAATTTTTTCACTTATTTGCTGGTGTTGCCCCATACTTTTCATTTTCTCAAGAAGTTAAAGGAAAAAAAAGACCCACAAAATTTGTAACACAATTTCTCCAGAGCACGGAAATACCCCATATGTGGACATAAAATGCTCTGCGGGCGCACAACAAGGCTCAGGAGTGAGAGTGCCATGTACATTTGAGGTGATTTGCACAGGAGTGGCTGATCGTTACAACGGTCCTGACATAAACACAATTATGGTACCATAAGGGCTTCCTAAATGTGACATGCCCCCCAAAAACCATTTCAGCTAAATTTGCTTTCAAAAATCCAAATGTGGCTTCTTCTCTTCTGAGCATTGTAGTGTGCCAGCAGAGCACTTGACGTCCACATATGGGGTATTTCCATACTCAGAAGAGATGGGGTTACAAATTTAGGGGGACATTTTCTCCTATTACCTCTTGTAAAAATGGTAAATTTGGAGAAAAAAATGCATTTTAGTGAAAGAAAAAGAAAATTAATTTACACATCCGACTTTAACGAAAAGTCGTCAAACACCTGTGGAGTGTTAAGGCTCACTGTACCCCTTGTTACGTTCCTTGAGGGATGTAGTTTCCAAAATAGTATGCATGTGTTTTTTTTTTTTTTTTTTTGCTGTTATGGAACCTAAATGCGACATTCCCCCTAAAAACCATTTCAGCAAAATTCACTCTCCACAAAATCCCATTGTTGCTCCTTCGCTTCTGAGCCCTCTAGTGCACCCACAGAGCACTTTATGTTCACATATGAGGTATTTCCTTACTCGAGAGAAATTGGGTTACACATTTTGGGGGGCTTTTTCTCTTTTTACCCCTTGTAAAAAATCAAAAGCTGGGTCTTCAAGAACATGTGAGTGTAAAAGAAAATTAAGATTTAGAATTTTCTGCTATTCCTGTGAAACACCTAAAGGGTTAATAAACATTTTGAATATCATTTTGTATACTTTGAGGGGTGCAGTTTATATAATGGGGTCATTTATGGGGTATTTCTAATATGAAGGCTCCCAAATCTACTTCAAATCTGAACTTGTCCCTGAAAAATTCAGATTTAGGAAAATTTTGTGAAAAATAGGAAAATTGCTGCTGAACTTTGAAGCCCTCTGATGTCTTCCAAAAGTTAAAACATGTCAACTTTAGGATGCAAACATAAAGTAGACATATTGTATATGTGAATCAATTTATAATTTATTTGGAATGTCTATTTTCCTCGCAAGCAGAGAGCTTCAAAGTTAGAAAAATGCTAAATTTTCAATTTTTGCAAGAAATTTTTGAATTTTTCATCAATAAATGATGCAAGTATTGTCAAAAATTTACCACTATGATAAAATAAAATATGTCACGAAAAAGTCAATCTCGGAATCAAATTCATAAGTAAAAGCATCCCAGAATTATTAATGCTTAAAGTGACAGTGGTCAGATATGCAAAAAAATGCTCTGGTCAAAATGGGCTTGGTCCTTAAATGGTAACTCTCATTAAAAATAATTTTTGCTATTGCACTCCTTATGGCAATTAAAAAATATTTCTAATATACTTTGTTTAAAAAAATTAAGTTTTCTATGTTTTATTTGTGCTTAAAAAAGCTCAAGAGCACATTTTCCCCCATTTCATACACAGACTTAGGACCGAAGTCCAAACACAGGAAGTGTAGCCTGGAGTGCTGAGGGGGGTGTGTCCAACCAACAGCATATGGCAGTTAAGTGTGAGAGGAGCTATGATTGGATGAGGCTGGACACACCCCCCTCAGCACTTGCTGTGTTGTTAGGAATATGAAACATGACCACTGAGGCCACTAATTGGTTACAGCAGTCACGAGCCATCGGGTTGTCTAGAAAGACCAGTTAGCTGATTGGATCTTGTACAAGGGATCGGCGCTGTATCAGATAGGCTTAATTGTTTTTATAGAATTCGGGGCCCATTTAATGCATAGATAGTAATAAAAAAAGGCCAGTCTTTCAAGAGCATATTACAGCTGATTTTTTCTTCTGTATGGCCAAGTGTTCCAACTTGGGTTTAATGGCCCAAACTTACTGCATCCTTGGATGCTGTGCGCTCAGGTCAGTAAAGGTTGGACTGAGACACTGGGACAGAATACACATTGGTGAAAGTGGCCTAAAAGTCCTTTAAAAAAGAAAAACAAAAATTTTATTTTTTTAACCTTTTTTTTCCAACTTTTCCACCCCCTCAGGTCGAACATCAGTATTCCCACAGATTTACCGTAACTGTCCTAAGAGCCACAAATGTTACCAAAGGAACCTTCGGTGATATGCGTAAGTAAGATTTATGCACTTCTATTCACATAAAAGGACAACTGCTCTGAGCCTTATGGGTGGTGAGAGATAAGAGGGAAGCCTTGATTTACCTTATAGGAACAAAGTAGATCTTACTCAGGGGATAGACTGTCTCAGCTTGCAGATACACAACCCAGGCTGTCTCTTGGTACATTGTACAAGCTTAACCCCTTAAGGACTGAGGGTTTTTCGGTTTTTGCACTTTCGTTTTTTCCTCCTTACCTTTTAAAAATCATAACCCTTTCAATTTTGCACCTAAAAATCCATATGATGGTTTATTTTTTGCGCCACCAATTCTACTTTGCAGTGACATTAGTCATTTTACCCAAAAATCTACAGCGAAACGGAAAAAAAAATCATTGTGCTACGAAATTGAAGAAAAAACGCTATTTTGTAACTTTTGGGGGCTTCCGTTTCTATACAGTACATTTTTCAGTAAAAATGGCACCTGATCTTTATTCTGTAGGTCCATACGATTAAAATGATCCCCTACTTATATAGGTATGATTTTGTCGTACTTTGGGAAAAAAGCATAACTTCATGCACGGAAATTTATACGTTTAAAATTGTCATCTTCTGACCCCTATAACTTTTTTATTTTTCTGCGTTTGGGGCGGTATGAGGGATAATTTTTTGCGGTACCATTTTTGTATTGATCGGACTTTTTGATCGCTCTTTATTCATTTTTTCATGATATAAAAAGCGACCAAGAATATGTTATTTTGGACTTTGGAATTTTTTTGCGCGTACGCAATTGACCGTAAGGTTTACTTAATGATATATTTTTATAGTTCGGACATTTACGCACGCGGCGATACCACATATGTTTATATATTTTTTTATTTACATGGTGTTTTTTTTATGGGAAAAGGGGGGTGATTTGAACTTTTATTAAGGAAAGGGTTAAATCACATTTATTAACTTTTTTTTTTACACTTTTTTTTTGCAGTGTTATAGCTCCCATAGGGGGCTATAACACTGCACACACTGATTGCCAGCACTGTTCACTGCAAAGCCATAGCTTTGCAAAGATCAGTGTTATCGGCGGTCGATTGCTCAAGCCTGCATCTCAGGCTTGGAGCAATCAATCGCCGAAGGGACGCGCCGGAGGAAGGTAAGAGGACCTCCGCTCGTGTCCCAGCTGATCGGAACACCGCATTTTCACTGCGGTGGTCCCGATCAGCCCCACTGAGCAGCCGGGCAGCTTTCACTTTCGTTTCAGACACGGCGTTCAACTTTGAACGCCACGTCTAAAGGGTTAATAGCATGTGGCACCGCGATCGCTATCGCGCGCTAAGAGCCCTGGGTCCCGGCTTCAGATACATGCCGGGACTGAACCAATATGACGGGAGCCGGCCAAGGACGTAAATATACGTCCTTGGTCGTTAAGGGGTTAAATAAGTTAATTTAAGATAAATGACTACTTCTAAATTAAACACAATGGTAAACCTATACTGGGACTATAGAACTTGAACTTACCTTCATAAATACTTTGATCATTATTCTTTCATTTCACAGTTGACACACCTGACCCTTACGTGGAGCTTTATATAGCATTAGCCCCAGATGGCAGAAAGAGAACAAAACATATAAACAATGATATTAATCCAGTATGGAACGAGTCTTTTGAATTTATTTTGGATCCCAACCAGGATAATATTTTGGAGGTATGGTGAACGTTCTGTCTTAGTAGATAATTCTACATAAAAAGGCTGCACGTGGCTGAGCTCCTCTCTTCTGGCATCTGCATGTTCCTGCACGTAACCATGAAATGACTCAAAAAGTCTGTGTCAGTAGGTGCTGGAATATCCACAACTCACGAATGGAACTCCTACCTTGTATAGTTTAAGACAAGTCATTTGTTTTCATATAATATCATTTGTTTAAAGAGGTATTCCATGAAAAAACATTTTTTTTTCATATCAACTGGCTCCAGAAAGTTAAACAGATTTGTAAATTACTTCTATTAAAAATCTTAATCCTTCCAGTACTTATCAGCTGCTGAAGTTGAGTTATTCTTTTCTGTCTGTCTCAGGAACTGTCCAGAGCAAGAGAGGTTTGCTATGGGGATTTGCTGTTACTCTGGACAGTTCCTGAGACAGACAGTGGTGTCAGCAGAGAGCACTGTGGTCAGACATAAAAGAACAACTCAACTTTAGTGACTGATAAGTACTGGAAGGATTAATATTTTTTAAATAGAAGTAATTAACAAATCTGTTTAACTTTCTGGAGCTAGTTGATGTGAAAAAAAAAGTTTTTTTCATGGAATGTCATGTGGGGCGTGACAACATGAGGGGGCGGGGCTATGTCACGAGCTCCCAGCGCCGGCTCCAGTGTTCAGAACAGTTTGTTCCAAACGCTGAGCAGGGGAGTACCCCTTTAATCTTACTTTATTTATTTATTTTATTTATTTAATTTCAAAAAATGTTCTCTTTCTCTGTGTTTTGCTTCTGCTTTCCAAGTATAGTTCTTATTTACCATTAATATCTAGTAAGCCCAATACTTTCTGAACCAGTTTTCTTACTTGGGGTTGTTTTTGTTCTTCCTAGGTGAACCTAATGGATGCCAATTATGTGATGGATGAAACTTTGGGCACAACAACATTCAAGATCACATCACTGAAGCCCGGAGAGAAAAAAGAGGTCCCTTTTACTTTTAATAAGGTAACGTGACTACTGGTTAATGATCTTTGTTATCACAATGATCAGTGGGGTTGAAGTCATACCTGTGAATCTACCCTCATACTCTAGTCATAAACATACACCAGTGTTCAGAAACTGTCGGATTCTATTACATCTAAAAATCTGCAGTATTTAGCTACATACTGTACATTCTACGTCTGTTCCCCACGATATTAAATTACTAGAGAAATACTGAGAGGCTTCAGAATTCCTTATTTTAACCATAAAGAAAAAAAAAAAAAAAACAAGCATAGGAGTAACAGAAAATATCTAGTGCACAACAGATCATCAAGGAGAGTCTTTAAAGGGGTACTCCGCCCCTAGACATCTTATCCCCTATGAAAAGGGTAGGGGATAAGATGTCTGATCGCGGGGGTCCCACACCTGGGGCACAAAGCGAACTTCGCTCCGTGCCATATGACTGGCGATGCGGGGCGGAGGCTTGTGACGTTACAGTCACAGCCAGGCCCCCTCAATGCAAGTCTATGCAGTCACGGCCCCTCCCATAGACTTGCATTGAGGGGGCGTGGTCGTGACGTCGCAATTGTGTCGTGACCGTGACTTCACTAGTCTCCGGCGCTGCACTCAACGCTCTAAACGAATGCCGGGTGCAGCAGGGAGATCCTGGGGGTCCCCAATGGCAGGACCCCTGCGATCAGACATCTTATTGCCTATCCTTTGGATAGGGGATAAGATGTATTTGGCCGGAATACCCCTTTAATGACATTTATACTGCCCCAACAACAGGTTCCCTTCTTACCAACAACTATGTTTCACTCTGATGAGAGAAAATATAGTTTAGAACCAAACCAGGACATAGGGTGAAGTGTCATCTGGGCGGTCCCTGACCGCTTCTCCTCACCTCCACCTCAGTTTGATCGACAGGTCTACATACCTTTACACAGTGGGGAAGCTAGGAACACCGTCAAGATGGCACCTCACTCCCTACCCCTATATACTCTGACATGCCGCAGCGTTCCAGAATAAAGCATAGCTATTTGTGATGAGGGAGCCCATCATGCTGCCTGTCGTTCAGTAACCAATATTTTGTGAAATAAAGTTTAAGATGATACAATCGCTATTGATTGTATTTTATATAAGGTATCAAGTCCTTCCTCACCGCGGGCTTGGGATTCTACATTATTGAGATATATATACAGCATCACTCTTTTACATTTTTATTATATACATGGTATCTATTGCTATGGGATAATTTACATCATTCTGTCCTCTATTAGGTTACAGAGGTTTTCCTGGGATTCTCGCTAGAAGAATGGTATGTATCATAAAAATGTATAAGTGTAAAAATGTGTTTTTTTATAATAATAAAATATTAAAGCAGTAGTCCAGTGGTGAACAACTTGTCCGACCGCTGGGGTCCCCCGCGATCTCTTGTACGGGGCCCCAACAGCCCGCGGGAAGGGGGCGTGTCGACCACCGCACGAAGCGGCGGCAGACACGCCCCCTCAATACAACTCTATGGCAGAGCCGGAGCGCTGCCTTCGGCAATCTCTGGCTCTGCCATAGCAATGTATTGAGGGTGTGTGTCAGCCGCCGCTTCGTGCGGTGGTCGACACCCGCTATCTGGCCGTAGAGCCTGGCCCCCGTACAGAGAGATCGCAGGGGACCCCAGCGGTCGGACCCCCCGCGATCTCAAACTTATAATAAGTTTTTCACCACTGGACTACCCCTTTAATGTATGTATCATACAGATATACAATCCTACGTGTTAATCAAATATTTCTTTTGAGCAAACAAGGGATTTTTATCAATTTTTCTGCACTTTCTGGATCATATTACCTATTGCCTCCATTTCCTTCATTGCCATTAGTACTTCAACCACTCAGCAGAGTAAAAAGTAATACCAGAATACAGGATACCAGCCTTGAAATGCCAGGTTAAAGCCATTAAAGGGGTACTCCGCTGCTCAGCGTTTGGAACAAACTGTTCTGAACGCTGGAGCCGGCGCCAGGAGCTTGTGACATCATAGCCCCGCCCCTCATTACATCACGCCCCCTCAATGCAAGTCTATGGGAGGGGGCGTGACAGCCGTCACGCCCCCTCCCATAGACTTGCATTGAGGGATGGGGCGTGATGTCATGATGGGGCGGGGCTATGACGTCACGAGCTCCCGGCGCCGGCTCCAGGGTTCGGAACAGTTTGTTACAAACGCTGAGCAGCGGAGTACCCCTTTAAAGGTTTTACAATTTATTGTGTTCACTGCACTTACTTTATTTGTTAGTCACTTAGAAATCATTGAATCTTCCCCAGTATGCATAAATAAGTAAACAAACATATCCATATACCTCTCCGCATTGTAACAACTTGTGTTATTAGTGTTGGGTTGGTCTGGCTGTATATTTCCTGATAAGGTGTGCAAGTACACACTTTTATAGACTATTTTTTAATATTATGTACACCCTGGGGCCAAATCTGCATCTAGTATACATATGTTCAAAAGTCACGAGAAAACAGATAATTCCCAAACTTGGCTGTAATGATGTATAAAGCCAGAAACGTGCACATCAAGAACTAGGACATATGGATAGATTGAGACACTCACAAGTAGATGTCTTCTGTCTTCCATCCTAATGATCTCTAATGAATATGCTTTAGGTTAGATACACAAAAATGTACAATACCTGATATACGGGAAACAGATTTTTAGTCTACCCTTGTCTTAGTCCTTTCTACATTTAGATAACCCTCCTTGACCCTATGCTGACTGTTTCCCGAACAAAAGTACGATAATGTACAAAACACTTCAAAAAAGTTCAGAAGTTTCATTCAAAGCAAATGAATAGGCCAGATAAAAAGATAAAAGTAAGGTCTCAACGCTTTTCTCCCCCCTTTAATGTTGAGGTTCATCAGGGGACAACCATCAAAGCAATTGAACACATTTTAGGTGAAATACTTATTTTTAACGTGTATCAAGTACTATATCTTTTTGTCTATAAAACTCCTATATCCATAAGGGGTCATCATTAAAGGGGTCATCAAAAAAACTTTTTATATATTATAGATTTATGTATGCAGAATAACTTTCCAATAGCATCTTATTAAAAATATGCTTCTTTTTATTTAATTTTCCACTTTGAAAAATGACCACTAGGGGTCTCCCTACCAGTCCTTTTTTTTTTTTTATAGATTTCAGACTCATGCAGGAGTCCTAAATCTCAAACTGCAGCCGGAACACAGACAAAGTCAGCACTGCTCACTGCCAGGGAGCAGTGCTGTGCTTGTCTGTGTCCCGGCTGCAGTCTGAGATTTAGGACTCCAGCATGAGTCTGAAATCTATAAAAAAGGACTGGTAGGGAGACCCCTAGTGGTCTTTTTTTCAAAGTGGAAAATTAAATAGAAAGAAGCATATTTTTTAATAACATACTATTGGAAAGTTATTCTGCATACATTAATCTATAATATATCAAAAGTTTTTTTGATGAAAGGTACCCTTTAAGATGGGCGATAAAAGACATCTACTTCGAGTATCAACTTCTTCTTGATGTGCACGTTTCTGGCTGTTTGGGAAACAATCTATATTCTTGTAAGTTTAGATCATATGTGTACTAGATGTGAATTTGTCCACATGGTGTATACCGTAATTTAAATATTATAAAGATTGGAGATTTTAATGAACTGAGGTTGTAGAGTGCAGTGAAAACAATATTGTTATACTTGGGAAAAGATTTTTATAATTTATTGACTGAATACTGATGATTTGTCCAACTTGTCCAAACTTGGTCACCTTGTAACACACACAGGATGAATATAAATGCATTGTGCTTTCTATGACTTTTCCAGTACACTCTCTATGCGCTTCCATGCCAGTGTATATATATATATATATATATATATATATATATATCTGCTCACCAAAGGTGTAGCTTGTGATATGGTAATTTTATGTATGTGTATATAATTCATAATCATAACTCATTTTTGCCTCTTCCAATTACATTCTTTGCTTTGTCTCTGGCCTCTCTGTGTGACGTCCCATTCCCATCCTCTAAGTCCCTAAAATGTGTTCTCTCTTTGAATTAGGCGCCTTAAAGGGGCACTCCGCTGCTTAACGTTTGGAACAAACTGTTCCGACCACTGGACCTGGCGCCAGGAGCTTGTGACATCATAGCCCCGCCCCCTCATGACGTCACATCACGCCCCCTCAATGCAAGTCTATGGGAGGGGGCGTGACAGCCGTCACGCCCCCTCCCATAGACTTGCATTGAGGGAGCGGGGCAATGACGTCACAAGCTTGGAACAGTTTGTTCCAAACGCTGAGCCGCGGAGTACCCCTTTAATACTAATGAAGTCCAGATGTCCTTAGAACATGTGGCAGACTATAGTAGCTTCTGGTGTCATGTGACTTTTAAAGGGGTATTCCAGGAAAAAACAATTTTTTTTTTTTTTATATCAATTGGCTCCAGAAAGTTAAACAGATTTGTAAATTACTTCTATTAAAAAATCTTAATCCTTTCAATAATTATCAGCTGCTGAAGTTGAGCTGTTGTTTTCTGTCTGACAACAGTGCTCTCTACTGACATCTCTGCTTGTCTCGGGAACTGCGCAGAGTAGAAGAGGTTTGCTATGGGGATTTGCTTCTAAACTGGGCGGTTCCCGAGTCATCAGAGAGCACCAACTCAACTTCATCGCCTCATAAGTACTGAAAGGATTAAGATTTTTTAATAGAAGTAATTTACAAATCTGTTTAACTTTCTGTAGCCAGTTGATATATAAAAAAAGTTTTTTCCTGGATAAACCCTTTAACGTATTCCTAAAGATATCCTCCCATTGGTGAAAATCAAACATTGGAATGTATGGGGCTATGGAATGTCCTGGTGCTATGTGACTATTGGAATCAAGTTTTTGCTCTCAAAAAGAGTGATGAGCGTCTACCACACAAGATGTAGCTGTGTCTTTCTGCTATGAATGAATGCCTTCCTGGTGAATGTATGTCAGCTCACAGACAAATATGAGGACGCTTCTGGGCCCAGATGCAAAATCTGCAACAGGGCCCCATATGACAATTAAAATACTGATCTCTTATGGGGATGATGTGTTCTGGGGCCCCCTTTGGCAGGGCCGCCATCAGGGGGGTACAACCCATACTCCTCTAAGGGGCCCGAGCTTCAGGGGGGCCCGGACGGCCATGTCTTTTTTTATTTTTTTGCTTGTCAGTGAGTGACTGTGTCTGTCACTCACTGACCGCTGGGGGGCCCGTCACTGTACACTGCTTGCTGACTGATTGACTGACTACATACAGTAAGTCAATCTGTCAGAATCCTTTGAAAAGGTGGCGGGCCCCCTCACACGCTGGGCTGGCCCTATCGGGGGACCCGGTGCACATATGACGGGGCAACCAGTCTTGCCCCGTCACTAAACTGCTACTTACATCTGCCTTCGGGGACTTGCTGGCGGAGGTGCACGCGGTGAGTGAAGTCATCGCAAGCGCGGTGACGGGACACCGACGTCCTGCGCATCGCGTGCGATGACGTCACTTATAGCGCGCACCTCCGCCAGGAAGTCCTCTCAGGCAGATGTAAGTAGCGCAGGCCAGGTGAAAGTGAGTGTGTGTGCTACCTAATGTGGGGAAACTATGCTACCTAATGTGGGGAAACTATGCCACGCTGCCTAATGTGGGGAATTTATCTACACTGCCGAATGTGGGGAATGTATGCTACGCTGCCTAATGTGGGGAATTTATGCTACGCTACCTAATGTAGGTAATCTATGCTATGCTACCTAATGTGGGGAAACTATGCTACCTAATGTGAGAAATTTATGCTACGCTACCTAATGTGGGGAAACTATGCTATGCTACCTAGTGTGGGGAAACTATGCTATGCTATCTAATGTGGCGAAGCTATGTTATACTACCTAATGTGGGGAAACTATGCTACCTATTGTGGGGAAACTATGCTATGCTGCCCAATGTGGGGAAACTATGCTATGCTGCCTAATGTGGGGAAACTATGTTATGCTACCTAATGTGGGGAAACTATGCTATGCTACCTAATGTGGGGAAACTATGCTACCTAATGTGGGGAAACTATGCTATGCTGCCTAATGTGGGGAAACTATGCTACCTAATGTGGGGAAACTATACTATGCCACCTAATGTGGGGAAACTATGCTATGCTACCTAATGTGGGGAAACTATGCTATGCTACCTAATGTGGGGAAACTATCTACGCTGCCTAATGTGGGGAATTTATGCTACGCTGCCCAATGTGGGGAATTTATGCTACGCTACCTAATGTGGGGAATCTATGCTATGCTACCTAATGTGGGGAAACTATGCTACCTAATGTGGGGAATCTATGCTACGCTACCTAATGTGTGGAATCTATGCTACACTGCCCAATCTGGGGAAACTATGCTATGCTACCTAATGTGGGGAAACTATGCTATGCTACCTAATGTGGGGAAACTATACTACCTAATGTGGGGAAACTATGCTATGCTACCTAATGTGGGGAAACCATGCTATGCTACCTAATGTGGGGAAACTATGCTACCTAATGTGGGGAAACTATACTATGCTGCCTAATGTGGGGAATCTATGCTACGCTACTTAATGTGGGGAAACTATGCTATGCTACCTAATGTTGGACAACTATGCTACCTAATGTGGGGAATCTATGCTATGCTACTTAATGTGGGGAAACTATGCAATGTTACCTGATGTGGGGAAACTATCCTACCTAATGTGGGGAAGCTATGCTACCTAATGTGGAGAAACTATGCTACCCAATGTGGGGAAACTATGCTACCTAATGTGGGGAAACTATGCTACCTAATGTGGGGAAACTATGCTATGCTGCCTAATGTGGGGAAACTATGCTACCTAATGTGGGGGAACTGCTGCCTACCTAATGCAGATTAATGTGAGTTGCAGTACTGGCATAGTCCTTTTTTTTGGTAGGGGGAATGGGGGCCCAGGCACATTCTTTGCACAGGGGCCCTCTGCTGTCTCTGTCCGCCCCTTGCGCCAGGCATAGGCTGCATCCCTCTTTATGGGGATGCAGCTCCGTCCCCTGAAAGAAATCTCTCCCCCTGCAAGGCTGGTCCATCAATCCCCCCCCCCCCCCTCCCCGCCCTATTGCCCACCCGCTCTAAAAAGGAATAAAGAAAAAGTGCAGTTCACATGGCGCTTCTTTCATCACTTCTCCTGCCCTGCAGCACTGTGTGCGCCTTTAAGACTCACCCAGCATTCAATATGCACCGGCAGCTGGAGTGAAAGGAAGGAGCCAGCAGCTTCATCCTGTCACTCCAGCCCGGGCTTCCTGTGTGGCAGCGGCTTAGCAAGAGGCTGTCCACACTGGAAGCAGAGAAAAGAGGAGCGGCAGCAGCTGCAGGGGCACGATGGAGAGGTGAGTGATTTTTTTTTTCATGCTGTGAGGGGCATAATATACGATGGGGGCAATGTGAGGGGGATATTATACAAAAGTGGGCACTATGAGGGGATAATATAGAAAGGGGAGCAATATGAGGGGGATAATATAGAAAGGGGAGCAATATGAGGGGGATAATATAGAAAGGGGAGCAATATGAGGGGGATAATATAGAAAGGGGAGCAATATGAGGGGATAATATAGAAAGGGAAATATGAGGGGATAATATAGGAAGGGGAGCAATATGAGGGGGATAATATAGAAAGGGGAGCAATATGAGGGGGATAATATAGAAAGGGGAGCAATATGAGGGGGATAATATAGAAAGGGGAGCAATATGAGGGGGATAATATAGAAAGGGGAGCAATATGAGGGGGATAATATAGAAAGAGAGCAATATGGGGGGATAATATAGAAAGGGGAGCAATATGAGGGGGATAATATAGAAAGGGGAGCAATATGAGGGGGATAATATAGAAAGGGGAGCAATATGAGGGGGGATAATATAGAAAGGGGAGCAATATGAGGGGGATAATATAGAAAGGGGAGCAATATGAGGGGGATAATATAGAAAGGGGAGCAATATGAGGATAATATAGAAAGGGAAATATGAGGGGGATAATATAGAAAGAGAAATATGAGGGGGATAATATAGAAAGGGGAGCAATATGAGGGGGATAATATAGAAAGGGGAGCAATATGAGGGGGATAATATAGAAAGGGGAGCAATATGAGGGGGATAATATAGAAAGAGAGCAATATGGGGGGATAATATAGAAAGGGGAGCAATAGGAGGGGGCTAATATACAATGGGGACAAAATTTAGAGGGATAAAATACAATTGGGGGCAATATGAGGGGGGTAATATACAATGGGGGCAAATTGACGGGCATAATATACTATGAGGAAATGTGAGGGGCGTAATATACTATGAGGTAATGTGAGGGGCGTAATATACTATGAGGAAATGTGAGGGGCATAATATACTATGAGGTAATGTGAGGGGCATAATATACTATGAGGAAATGTGAGGGGCGTAATATACTATGAGGTAATGTGAGGGGCGTAATATACTATGAGGTAATGTGAGGGGCATAATATACTATGAGGAAATGTGAGGGGCGTAATATACTATGAGGTAATGTGAGGGGCGTAATATACTATGAGGAAATGTGAGGGGCATAATATACTATGAGGTAATGTGAGGGGCGTAATATACTATGAGGAAATGTGAGGGGCGTAATATACTATGAGGAAATGTGAGGGGCGTAATATACTATGAGGAAATGTGAGGGGCATAATATACTATGAGGAAATGTGAGGGGCGTAATATACTATGAGGTAATGTGAGGGGCATAATATACTATGAGGAAATGTGAGGGGCATAATATACTATGAGGTAATGTGAGGGGCATAATATACTATGAGGAAATGTGAGGGGCATAATATACTATGAGGTAATGTGAGGGGCGTAATATACTATGAGGAAATGTGAGGGGCGTAAAATACTATGAGGTAATGTGAGGGGCGTAATATACTATGAGGAAATGTGAGGGGCGTAATATACTATGAGGAAATGTGAGGGGCGTAAAATACTATGAGGTAATGTGAGGGGCGTAATATACTATGAGGTAATGTGAGGGGCGTAATATACTATGAGGAAATGTGAGGGGCATAATATACTATGAGGTAATGTGAGGGGCATAATATACTATGAGGTAATGTGAGGGGCGTAATATACTATGAGGAAATGTGAGGGGCGTAATATACTATGAGGTAATGTGAGGGGCATAATATACTATGAGGTAATGTGAGGGGCGTAATATACTATGAGGAAATGTGAGGGGCGTAATATACTATGAGGTAATGTGAGGGGCATAATATACTATGAGGTAATGTGAGGGGCGTAATATACTATGAGGAAATGTGAGGGGCATAATATACTATGAGGTAATGTGAGGGGCGTAATATACTATGAGGAAATGTGAGGGGCGTAATATACTATGAGGAAATGTGAGGGGCGTAATATACTATGAGGTAATGTGAGGGGCATAATATACTATGGGGTAATGTTTCTGGCATAATAACCTATGGGGGCAATGTTTGGGCCTGATAATCTATAGAGACAATGTTGGGACCTAATACTCTACAGCTGCACAGAGGGATCTAATACTATATGGGGCAGTGTAATACATGTAGGGGGTTTGTATAGAGTTGAGGATTTTGCTGTAGTGAGAATCCTAAAATGTTTGTCTGGCAGATTCAGTAAAGATGAGTTGGGGGGGGGGGGGGTGTCCGGACTACAAGCCGTGTAAGGGGCCCTGCCCTTAGGCACCAGAGCCCCGGTGTGACTGCTACCTCTATAGCTACGCCCCTGCTGATCACTTTGTTGTAATGTGATGTTGTAAGTTCTGTTTTTATTTGTACACAGTTCGTCCAGTGACCTGAGGTTCAGCATGGCTCTGTGCGATCAAGAAAAACTCTATCGGCAGAAACGAAAACATACAGTTATCGATGGAATAAAGAAGCTATTGGGACCTGAACAGAGCAAAGATTTGTATTCCACTTCCAGAGATGTAGGTTGTCATTACATCTACTTCTATAGTTAGTGGACAGTGGAGCTCAGTGTATTTCTTTATACATAAGGAAGAAAACTTTCCTTCTAAAGGAAGAGCCACTATACGTTTCAGGGTTCTTGTTCATCATCAGTACAGGGCAGGGTTAGGAAAAATGCAGGTTGTGGGTCTTATTGAAGATACTTATTTTCAGGCAGTGCTTCATGGGGAAAAAAGTGTGCAAATTTGCATTCCTCCAAAAGGAAAAATGGCTGAAATGTCTCCATACACCACTGCAGGTCTGATGGATAATACTAAGAGCTGTCCATTCAGGTCATCAGACCTGCGGTTGGGCCGGGACATGCAGCCATAATACAGACGCAAAATGCGTAGATGACTTTTGGTGCTTTCGGTCTCCGTTTACTTAGAAATCACTTTTTTTTTGTAGGCACCGGTCATTGCAGTCCTTGGCTCCGGAGGTGGTTTTCGTGCCATGGTTGGCTTTTCTGGGGTGATGAAGGCTTTGTTTGAATCGGGAGTTCTGGACTGTATCACATATATTGCCGGTTTATCTGGATCTACATGGTAATTGGCTATTTTTACTATTTACTGGGAAACTTTCTGGAGTGTAACAAGTTTATAGGTTGTAGTTCCTTGATTCTAGAGAAAGGGATTTATTTTGAATCAGGTTTTTTTCTCTAAGGCCAGGCACATGAGTTCTTTTTTTTACTTACTCTGGATTAACACTGCAGGATAATGGGATGAACTGGGGATGTATGTTTTTTTTATTTTCAGCCTCACAAACTTATGATCTATATGTTTTTTTCCATGTAAATGATATACGTAGAGCTTAGACGGCACTCACGATTCAATGCAATCCATTTATTTCATGTCTCAGGTCTTCAGATACAGACAATGGCCAGAGGTCATGAGGAAGCGCGTCATAGCGTGAAACGGCCCGTTGGCCATCGTCTGTATCTGAAGACCTGAGATATGAAACAAATGGATTGCAGTGAATCGTGAGTGCCGTCTAATCTCTTCCTATATTGCTTCTAAGTGGTATTCTTTTGACTGAGCATCATGTAAGCACCAGTGAGCAATTTATAAGCAAGAGTCTATGCTGCTGAACACACTAAGCCTTTTGTTCCGCGTGTTAGCAGTGCCAACTTTTTCCACTTCTATTGGGACTTTGTTATACATTTTTATGTAAATGGCCTCTGCAGGAGACTGTTCAATTACTACAATGTAACATAGTTTATAAGGTTTAAAAAAGCCAGAGCAAGTTCAATCTTTATCTCTACTGTGTTGATCCAGAAAAAAAAAACTGGAAAAAAAACATAAGGCTGATGCCACTTCCCCCATACCAATATGGCTTCAGAATAAAACCCTGGATCAACATTCTGTCCACATAAATCTTGTAATTTGAGTGAACAGTGTACAGTGCTGCGGAATCTATGTATACTACGTATACTACATACATAAAGAAATTATTATTATTGTTATTATTTATTATCATCCATAACCTGTAATATTACCCTCCAAATGGGTTCTGTTTAAAACAGTGGTTTGCATGGGAAAACTACCGTATATACTCGAGTATAAGCCAAGTTTTTCAGCACGATTTTTCGTGCTGAAAACGCCCCCCTCGGCTTATACTCGAGTGAACTCTCCGCCTATCAATCCCTTCTCAGTGGTGTTCAACCTGCAGACCTCCTGATTTTGCAAAACTACAACTCCCAGCATGCCCGGACAGCCGATGGCTGTCTGGAGGTCCGCAGGTTGAAGACCACTGCGGCCTTCGTCATCATCCTGACCCCCCCCCACCACCACCACCCTTTAGTTTTCTACTCCCCTCCCCTCGGTGGGAAGGAAGGGTGAGCTGCTCCTGGCCATCTATGCTGCAGGGACCGTCCAGTGGGGAGGGTTAGTTGTTCCGGGCTGTACATCTGTCCCTGCGCATGAACGTCCCTGTGCATCGTCGTCAAGGCAACGTCACTAGTACGGGGCTTGGCCCGGAGCGGAGAAGAGGGCCTCCCGGTGAAGATGTACAGCTCGGAACGACTAACCCTCCCCACTGAACGGTCCCTGCAGCATAGATGGCCCGGACCAGCTTACCCTTCCTTCTCACTGAAGGGAGGTGAGTAGAAAACTAAAGGGGGGGTTTGGATGATGAAGAAGGCCGCAGTGGACTTCAACCTGCGGACCTCCAGATGTTTCAAAACTACAACTCCCAGCATGCCCGGACAGCCGATGGCTGTCCGGGCATGCTGGGAGTTGTAGTTTTGAAACATCTGGAGGTCCGAAGGTTGAAGACCACTGGTTGAAGGGATTGACAGATGATGATGATGATAAAGGAGGGAGATTATGACGAGGGGGATAATGACAGGGTGATGATGACAGGGATCTGGATGATGACAGGGTGATGATGACAGGGTGATGATGATGGGGGTCTGGATGATGACAGGGTGATGATGACGGGGGTGTTAATGACAGGGGTCTGGATGACGGGGGTCTGGATGATGACGGGGGTCTGGATGATGACAGGGGGGGATGATCATCACCCTGTATTTCCCACCCTAGGCTTATAGTCAATAACTTTTCCTGGGTTTTTGGGGTGAAATTAGGGGCCTTGGCTTATATTCAGGTCGGCTTATACTCGAGTATATACGGTAGCCTACATGACTTGAGCCATATTTGTTATACGTTTTGAACACTTTCTGGACACTTTTGCACCTCACTCTTAAAAGGAATGGGAATAGTGGGAAATGGGCAGGGCTTTTTGGGGGGAATGGGGCAAGACTTGATGTGATAGATTTATGATCTTTTTGTCTGCCACAATCTATTACAGGTATATGTCCACACTTTACTCTCACCCTGAATTCCCAAAGAAAGGTCCAAAAGAAATCAACCAAGAGGTGATGCACAATGTCAGCTACAGCCCCCTTCTTTTACTGACCCCCCAGAAAATCAAGCGCTATATTGAAGCTTTATGGAAGAAGAAGAGCGCCGGACAGCCGGTTACATTCACTGACATCTTTTCTATGCTCATTGGAGAAACACTCATCCAACATGTAAGATTTCTTTTTTCTCTTTTGCCTTTGCTTCATAAATTTGCCGATAACAGATGGGAAGGGAAATGGTTTTTCCTTCCTTGGCTCGCCAATGACAAAGAAGCCTGTAATCGTATTGGCAGGAATACATTCATCTAGTCTTGTTCTTTCCAGGAATTTATCAAAAAGTGTCCTGGTGCATCATGACGGATTGCTGAGTTGTAACAGTCTAGGAGTAGGTTCAGTCTTTAAAAACTGAAAATATTTATCATAGATTTATAAATGCAATTTGTCATTCAGTGGCTCATATTTATTATTCACTTTACATCTGATTTTCACAGAAATTACACAAGTAGAAAAGATGCATTTCAAATTGTGCCATGTTTGTGTCTTCTTAACCCGAAAAAGAATACAAATGAGCAAAATGGGCATGGTCAACTGACCTCTGAGTCTAGTGATTGGCTGCAGAATCACTTCCGGCAGGGCACACCAGAGTGGTTCAGTGGTGACACTGTGGAGTACTGTGGTGGTGACACCAAAGTGACATCAGAGTGGTGTGTGGTGACACCGGATTGACATCAGAGTAGAGCAGTGGTGATTTTTGGGGTTAGTATTTATTTTTTATTTTTACACTGTTACTAGTTTGTGGGAAGATTTTAAAGGGGTACTCTAGTGGCAAACAATTTTTTTTTTAATCAACTGATGCCAGAAAGTTAAACAGATTTGTTAATTACTTCTATTTAAAAATCTCAATCCTTCCAGTACTTATCAGCTCCTGTGTGCTTCACAGGAAGTTGTATTTCTGACACCTCTGACACCTCTGTTTGTATCACGGAACTGTCCAGAGCAGGATAGGTTTTCTATGGGGATTTGCTGGAAAGTTCCTGATACAGACAGAGGTGTCAGCAGAGAGCACTGTGGTCAGACAGAAAAGAATTCCAGAAAGAAATCCAACTTCCTATGGAGCATACAGCAGCTGATAAGTACTGGAAGGATTAGGATTTTTAAATAGAAGTAATTTACAAATCTGTTTAACTTTCTGGCACCAGTTAATTTGAAAAAAATAGTTTTCCATTGGAGTACCCTTTAAAGACAAACGGAAATCTCCTTTTATCTTCAGTGCCAACATGATTGTTAATCTAGAATTAGTGGATAGATTGATGAAAATTAGTTTTCAAGTGGTTTTAAAAAATTTCCTATGTTCAAGGGCCGAGGTTCATAAAAAAAAATAAAAAGTCTCTTTACCAATCTTAAAACAACCACTTTTATCTTCTGTCTTTTACCCCAGTCTCAGGCTATAATTTATTTTTTTGATATATACTTAAAGGGGTTCTCCACCATAAGGTGATTTTAGTACGTACCTGGCAGACAGTAATGGACATGCTTAGGAAGGATCTGCGCTTGTCTTGGGGCTAAATGGCTATGTCATGAGATTACCATAATACTGTGGCTAGCTTTTTGTGAACTTGTATTTCCTGTTTGACTTTTCTTTTTTTGATTACAAATCCCACAATTCCATTTTCCTCCCTCTCACACATCAGCCACCCCCACCCATTGAAAAAAAAACACCTGTGGTTTTCAATCAGGGTGCCTACAGCTGTTTCATTAGTTGCAGTTGATCTCTCTCCCACCAAGTGATCGCTCCACCCATTGAAGCAGACAGGCTCCCTGTCATCAGCTGACTAGTGAGTCCGGTCTCGGCCGCATTGCAACCTGGGAAAAATCTGAGACAGCAGTCATTTTGTATGCTGATAAAAATAAATATTGGGTGAAAATCACAGAAGAATTGTGAGAAAACCGTCACACACAGGTACAGACACTATATTATGAACTACACTAACTTTACTGTAGCATAATCAAATAAAAAAAAAAAATTCCTGGAATACCCCTTTAAGACAATCAGCAATATCTGGATTTAAAGTTATTTCGGGATAGAGTTGTAAGAAATGGGGCATTGTGTGCCAAACTAAAAAGTTTTATTGATTCAATTTACGTAGCGTTATTGGACTCTTGCCTAAACCTTTCATGATTTACTTCTGAAATATGTAGCTGCAGAGTTAGAGAGAGTTTGCCCAGTCATTGTGAAGAATGTGTCATAATAACCGCATTAAATATGTTCCAAAACAGTGAACAAGTAGACCGTAGCGCTCATGTATGTAAGTGTAAAAAAAAAATAAAAAAAACAAGCTTTGTGGTATTGTGCAATTGACGGGAAACGGAATAAGTGTCAAAGGGACATAACTAAACATGACATGAAATGAAAAATGACATAGGCCGAGGCTATAGCCATAGAAAAGGGATCAAACTAAAAAAATAAATAAAAGTCAAATAAAAGTGACTATATAAATAGAACAGGAAAATTGTAAGCCCTGGCGGCAGTGTCCTTTCTTGCTTCCTTTTTCTGTAGTGTATCTAATTTATGTTTATTGTACTTTCTTTTGTCTAGGGCAGTGTTTCCCAACCAGGGTGTCTTCAGCTGTTGCAAAACTACATCTCCCAGCTTGCCCGGACAGCCTTTGGCTGTCCGGGTATGCTGGGAGTTGTTGTTTTGCAACAGCTGGAGGCACCCTAGATAGGAAACACTGGTTTAATGTATTCTTATTTTATACACGGCCACTTTAAATAAATAAATAAATTAATTAATTAATTAATTAATTAATTTCATTAAATGTCATTAATAAATATATTAATAAATTAAATAAAAATAATAAATAGATATATAATAATGAGTGCATTCACACTGAGTAATTCAAGAGGAATTTACTCAAGTAATTCCTCTTGAATTCTCTGCTTAGAAATAATTAACATTTGCTTTGCCATTGACTTCAATGTATTTTACTCTGCACTGTTCACACTGCGTAAATTCCGCTCCGCTTACGCTAGAAGAAAGTACATGTTCATTCTTCTTGTGGAATACACGAGCAGAAGTCCATTGAAGTCAATGGTAAACATTTTTCCGCTTGAAAACGTTTCCGCACAGAATTTGCGCAAAATTCGCATGGAATTTGTGCGGAATTTCCGCACGAAAAAATAAATAAATAAAAAGGGAAATTCCAATTGGTGGTTGTAGTCCAGCAAAAGAAAAAAAAAAACAGTTTCCTCCTATATTCCGCTGAGAAAATCTGCGTGAAATTCTGCAGTAATTCTGGACGATTTTTACGCGAATTTTGCACAAAATTCTCGCAAATTTCGTGCAAAAAAACCCCCCAGAGGATTCCTCTCCTCTTCAGTGTGATCGCACCCTAATAAAAAAGTTAATAGTGAAAGGCAATGGCAGGTAAGCGCTGTAGGAAAGCAACAACAGCTTCATGGTTGTAGTGACAGATTAACTAACTAGTGGGAAACAAAATATAAACAAATAAGAAGATAATCCAAAAAGAAGGTGTTCTCCAGGGAAAACCAATAGATGGCCTATCCAGAGGATAGGCGAACAATATGTGATCAGCGGGGTGCAGACAACGACACCCCCACCGCACAGCCACTGTGCCCTGATATAAACAATGCACAGGAACAGAAAATCTTGGTTAAGAAAAAAAAAATATATGTTTGGTATCCCCCATGTGCACAATTATCCGAACTATTAAAACATATTTGGTGGCAAAACTATTAAAATACAACATATGTAACATTATTGATTCCACACAGCGAACATTGTAAATGGAAAATAATATCAAAATTCTGAAAAAATTTGAAAAAGACTGATCATAAAGTGCAATATACACTGAATTGGTACCGATAAAAGCTACAGATGACAGCACAACAATTAGCCCATTAGTGCTTATTTATACATACACTGCTCAAAAAAAATAAAGGGAACACTAAAACACCACAATGTAACTCCAAGTCAATCACACTTCTGTGAAATCCCACTGTCCACTCAGGAAGCAACACTGATTGACAATCAATTTCACATGCTGTTGTGCAAATGGAACAGACAACAAGTGGAAATTATAGACAATTAGCAAGACACCCCCAATAAAGGAGTGGTTCTGCAGGTGGTGACCACAGATCACTTCTCAGTTCCTATGCTTCCTGGCTGATGTTTTGGTCACTTTTGAATGCTGGCGGTGCTTTCACTCTAGTGGTAGCATGAGACTGAGTCTACAACCCACACAAGTGGCTCAGGTAGTGCAGCTCATCCAGGATGGCACTTCAATGCGAGCTGTGGCAAGAAGGTTTGCTGTGTCTGTCAGCGTAGTGTCCAGAGCATGAAGGCGCTACCAGGAGACAGGCCAGTACATCAGGAGACGTGGAGGAGGCTGTAGGAGGGCAACAGCCCAGCAGTAGGACCGCACTTCCAGAGCCCTGCAAAATGACCTCCAGCACAAATGTGCATGTGTCCACTCAAACAGTCAGAAACAGATTCTATGAGGGTGGTATGAGGGCCCGACATCCACAGCCCGTGCAGGACGTTTGGCATTTGCCAGAGAACACCAAGATTGGAAAATTCCCCACTGGCACCCTGTGCTCTTCACAGATGAAAGCAGGTTCACACTGAGCACATGTGACAGACGTGTCAGAGTCTGGAGATGCCGTGGAGAACATTCTGCTGCCTGAAACCTCCTCCAGCATGACTGGTTTGGCGGTTGGTAAGTAATGGTGTGGGGTGGCATTTCTTTGGGGGGCCGCACAGCCCTCCATGTGCTTGCCAGAAGTAGCCTGACTGCCATTAGGTACCGAGATGAGATCCTCAGACCCCTTGTGAGACCATATGCTGGTGCAGTTGGCCCCTGGTTCCTACTAATGCAAGACAATGCTAGACCTCATGTGGCTGGAGTATCAGCAGTTCCTGCTAGAGGAAGGCATTGATGCTATGGACTGGCCTGCCCATTTCCCAGACCTACCTGAATCCGATTGAGCACATCTGGAACATCATGTCTCGCTCTATCCACCAACGCCACTTTGTACCACAGACTGTCCAGGAGTTGGCGGATGCTTTAGTCCAGGTCTGGGAGGACATCACTCAGGAGACCATCCGCCACCTCATCAGGAGCATGCCCAGGCGTTGTAGGGAGGTCATACGGGCACGTGGAGGCCACACACACTACTGAGGCTCATTGTGACTTGTTTTAAGGACATTACATAAAGTTGGATCAGCCTGTAGTGTGGTTTTCCACTTTGATTTTGAGTGTGACTCCATATCCAGACCTCCATGGGTTGATAAATTTGATTTCCATTGATCATTTTTGTGTTATTTTGACCACACAGTGTGCAGAGTAAAACTGAAAAAAGACCCCTTCCCAAAAATAGCTGTGTTGCATTTTTTCATCTCACATATATATTTTTTCAGCTTTGCTGTATGTTTTATGGAAAAACTAGGTGAGTACCCGGCGTTGCCCGGTTTTTCCTTCCTAATCCTTGTTGGGGAGGAAAATACACAAAGGAGGAAGCTTTTGACTTCATATCCCGTCCTCATATATTGTTGTCATATCTCGACCTCCTATCCCGTCCTCCAATCCTGTCCTCCTATCCCGTCCTCCTATCCCGACATCCTATCCCGACCTCCTATCCTGTCCTCCTATCCCGACCTCCTATCCCGTCCTCCTATCCTGTCCTCCTATCCCGACCTCCTATCCCGTCCTCCTATCCCGAACTCCTATCCCGTCCTCCTATCCCGACCTCCTATTCCGACCCGTAATATGTGTACCAGGTATTGAAATATCTCCAGCTGTTCAGAAGTTATGTGAGAACATACATTTCCCATTGATTTGCATGGGACTTTAAACAAAATCCCGACCCTCACAAATGGGGGTAGTTAAGGGTTAAATTAACTATCCTATATTTTAAGTGGCTATATAAGTAACATGTGACCAAGTATTATCGAAATATCTCAAGCCGCTTGGAAGTTATGCAGTAACATATATTTCCCATTGACTTGTATGGGACTTTAAACAACAAATGGGGGTGAGTAAGGGTTAAATCACCTATCCTATGTTTGTTGTTGACATATAAGTAACATGTGTGCCAAGTTTCATGTTAATATCTTTAGCCGTTTGGACGTGATGCTGGAACATACACACATACATACATACACACATACATATATACATACATACACACATACATATATACATACATACATACACATACATACACACACATACATACACACATACATATATACATACATACATACATACACACATACATACATACATACATACACACGTACATATATACATACATACACACACATACATACATACACACATACATATATACATACATACATACATACACACATACATACATATATACATACATACACACACATACATACATACACACATACATATATACATACATACACACACACATACATACACACATACATACATACATACATACACACATACATACATACATACACACATACATACATACACACATACATATATACATACATACACACACACACGTTGAGTTTTATATATATAGATTAAAGGTGTCATTACGAATTACAATTAGTCGTTCAAAAGAAAGCCCTTCTATGGGTCTGTAGATGGAAAAGAGTTATTGGTAATAGAAGGTGAAGAAGAAAGAACGAAAATTGTCCCAGTCCTGAAGAGGTTAAAGGTTTTTTCCTGGAAAACCCTATTCAACAAACTATGCTTGCATTGGAGGATACCTTTAGAGCCCCTTCTGCAAAATCCATCCAGATTTTGTGGAATAATAACGAACCTACCAATGGAACCCCCAACAGATCCTCTTATGAGGCTGGGGGGATCTATCGAGATCTGGTGATATCCTTTGTACTTTCCAACTGGAATCCACAATCCAGATGTGAACAGAGCCAAATACCTTTAGTAAGTGGTCAAATTAAAAAGTGATACATTCTTCAAAATGGAGACCAAGAGGGTTAGTTCAGCATTTCTCTTCATATATAACAACAACAAAAAATAAAATAAAAGCATTGTTATAAAGCAGCTTCCTGTTTTCATTGCTAAACATAAATAATTTTGTCAATTTACTATTACTATATGTTATACTATTAATATTAGTAGTTTGATAACGTTTCTAAAAAAAAAAAAAAAAAAATGTTACGAGTTTAAGGGGTATTCCAGGAAAAAACTTTTTTATATATATATCAACTGGCTCCAGAAAGTTAAACAGATTTGTAAATTGCTTCTATTAAAAAATCTTAATCCTTTCAGTACTTATGAGCTTCTGAAGTTAGGATTGTTCTTTTCTGTCTAAGTGCTCTCTGATGACACGTGTCTCGGGAACCGCCCAGTTTAGAAGCAAATTTCCATAGCAAACCTCTTCTAAACTGGGCGGTTCCCGAGACACGTGTCATCAGAGATTACTTAGACAGAAAAGAATAACCTAAACTTCAGAAGCTCATAAGTACTGAAAGGATTAAGATTTTTTAATAGAAGTAATTTACAAATCTGTTTAACTTTCTGGAGCCAGTTGATATATATATAAAAAAGTTTTTTCCTGGAATACCCCTTAAACTCGTAACATTTTTTTTTTTTTTTTTTTTTTTTAGAAACGTTATCGAACTACTAATATTAATAGTATAATATATAGTAATAATAAATTGACAAAATTGACAAAAAAAAAAGTTTTTCCCTGGATAACCCCTTTAAAGGGGCACTCCACTGGCCAGCGTTCGGAACATTTAGTTCAGAGCACTGTGTGCGTGTTATGGGGTCAGCCGCGCCCCTTGTGACGTCACGCCCCCTCAATGCAAGTCTATGGGAGGGGGCGTGACGTCCGTCACGCCCCCTCCCATAGACTTGCATTGAGGGGGCATGACAGACCCCGCAGCGTGCGCAAACAGCGTTCGGAACTAAATGTTCCGAACGCTGGCCATGGGAGTGCCCCTTTAAGGATGGGTGATAAATGTCTGATCGTCAGGAGGTCCAACCAACGGGACCGCCCCTTCAATCGGCCATCAATGTGTTAATCTTGAGGAACAGAACTCTTTTAGATATAAGTGCTAGTCAGAGCTCCGTATGTTTGGCCTCCAGCTGAATATTCATTGTTTTGACTGGAGTTATCCTTTAACTATCCTGGGCCATTCTTATGCTCCCACACAGCCGAACTATGGGACATTACATGTCCAAAGGACTATTAGAAGAACAAGAAGAGGAAGTAGAAGCAATATACTGGATCCTGTTCAATTCTGAATAGCTCATTGTATAAAGAAAATCCCATGGTTAATGTTTCATAACAGGTATAACAATAGCAGTGAAATGGGCGATACTCTACCAAAGCCCCGGGCATGGGCAAATGAGGCAGGAAGCTAAACAAAATAAATGGACCCGAGCTACATGATGTAAATGTATCTAATGTCCTATGGCCTTAACAGTGTCTAAAATTATAACATGCAAATAAATCTTCATGTAAAATATTATGCGTACAATAAAACACCTGTATGTGACTTCATGAATGAATGTTCTCTTTGGACTTGTTATCTTGTTGTTTCTTTCAAAGGGGTTGTACATTTTAAAAAAACCATTTTATACACCCTATTAAGAGGATCTGTGGTGTCCCAGCTCCAAAGGTTGTCCTGTGGGCTAAAGATTCCCTGCTGTCTATATGTTGGGCCCACTGCTCCATTGTCTGACCTGTTATACTGTGATATATTGATGTGTAATGTTATGTATTGATTTATGCACTGTACCTTTGCACTGATTGATTTATGCACTGACCCTGACACCCCAATGGGGGCCCCCAAACCTAGCCCTTATATAGTGTAGGGGGGAGCAGAGGAGAGTGTAAGAGGAATAAAGGAGTGGAGTACTAATACCGTCAGGAGAAGCCTAGGGAGAAGAAGACTACAAAATTCCACAGCCACGTTTTTCTTGGGAAAAACCCTGGCGCACAGGTGAATATCAAAGCCTGGCGGTAAGCAAAGCTTTTGGGGGAAATCTCTTCTTCAGTCAATCAGTCAAGTTAAAGTCTTTCAAGTTAATAATCTTAAAGCTGCGTTCAACAGCAAGTACAACTCACAGCAAGGTTACAGGCCCCCCCGGGGTTTCACTCTGCCCATCCCTCTGCACAAGAGTCTGTATTGTTTGAGATCTGCTACCTCCAGCAAAGTAAAGATAGTGATCCATAACCTTGCATTGGTATATTCATTACCCCGCACCTGGCCCAGGAGAAGCTATCTCAACATTGGACTTTGTAGGTTAACAGTGCCCTGGCATCACAAACTGATTTATACAACACCCATAGGATAGCCCTCGCCACAGGATCTGTTCTGCCCTGCATTATACAGACAACCCATTGATTTGAATAGCCAGGGAAATCTAGCAGTAAGTATTTTAATTTCCCTTCAGTGCCCCCCATAGGGGAGATGAAGTATGAATACTTGATTTCCTCTGTGAGGGCGCTGCAGGGAAATTAAACGCTTACTGTCAGATTTTCTAACCGGTTACAGCTGATTATTCGGGGTCCCAGTAGGGTGAGACTTACAGTACAGTACAGTGTGTGTGAGTCCACTCCTCACATTTTTGTGAATATTTTATTCTATTTTTTGTATGTGACAACACTGAAGAAATGACACAATGCTACCATGTAAAGTAGTGAGTGCAGCCTGTATAACAGTGTTTAATGCCGTGTCCTCTCAAAATAAATCAACACAGCCATTAATGTCTAAACCTTGGCAACAAAAGTAAGTACACCCCTAAGTGGAAATGTCCAAATTGGGCCCAAAGTGTCAATATTTTGTATTGCCACCATTATTTTCCAGCACTGCCTTAAAGGACAACTGTAGTGCTAGACTTTTATATATTCCTGTGCCCGGGCCTCAAAAATAAACAAAATAAACTTTAACTCCCCTTCCTATGAGCCCCCGTTGGTCCGGCACAGGCTTCTTGGTCCAGCGGTGCGAACCTCATTCAACTTCCTGGGGACGGGGACACCGCAGAGCCGTCGGCGTATCACCAGCCGCAGAGATGTCCCGCCCGGCCGGTGATAGACTGAGCCCACTGTCATGTAAGAAGCCGGCCAGAGCTCCTTACATGACAGTGGGCTCAGCCTATCACCGGCCGGGGCGGGACATAGCTGCGGCCGGTGATGCGCAGACGGCTCCGCGGCGTCCCCAGGAAGTTAAACGAGGTTCGCACCGCTGGACTGTGAGGCCTGTGCCGGACCAACGGGGGTTCGTAGGATGGTGAGTTAAAGTTTATTTTGTTTATTTTTGAGGCCCGGGCACAGGGATATATAAAAGTCTAGCACTACAGTTGTCCTTTAATCCTCTTGGGCCATGGAGTTCACCAGAGCTCCACAGTTTGTCACCATAGTCCTCTTCCACTCCTCCATAATGACATCACAGATCTGGTGGATGTTATTAAAGTTACGCTCCCCCACATTCTGTTTGAGGATTCCCCACAGATGCTCAATAGGGTTTCGGTCTGCAGACCTGCTTGTCCAGTCCATCACCTTTACCCTCAGCTTCTTTAGGAAGATAGTTGTGGTCTTTGAGGTGTTTGGGGACCTTATCATGTTGGAATACTGCCCTGTGGCCCAGTTTCTAAGGGAAGGGGATCATGCTCTGCATCGGACCACAGGACATGATTCCTGAAATCGATGTCTTTAGTCTGTTAGTCTTTAGCAAACTGCCTACAAGCCTTCTTGTGCTTCATCTTTAGAAGGGGCTTCTTTCTGCAGACCAATTTCATGTAGTGCATGGCATATGGTCTGAGCACTGACAGCCTGTACCCTCCTTCCCTTTAACTTCTGCAGCAATGCTGGCAGCACTCCTATATCTATTTTCCAAAGACAACCTCTGAATATGACACTGAGTATGTGCACTCAACCTCTATGGTCAACCATGGCGAGTTCTAATAGGAACCAATCCTGAAAAACCGCTGTATGGTCTTGCTCACCATGCTACATCTCAGTTTTAGGGTCTTGGCAATCTTCTTATAGCCTAGGCCATCTTTATGTAGAGCAACAATTGTTTTTTTTTTCAGATCCTCCGAGAGTTCTTTTCTATAAGGTGCCATGTTGAATTTCCAGTGACCAGTATTAGAGAGTGTGAGAGCGATAACACCAAATGTAAGACACCTGCTCCCGATTCACACCTGAGGCCTTGTAAGACTAATGCGTCACGTTGGGCCCTATTTGGACATTTCCCCTGTAAGGAAAAGTAATATTCCAATGGCAGTGAGGTTGGATGGGATAAAATACACTTTAATCAGTTCTTTCATAGACAAATTACTCTTTTCTTTATTTGAGGTGACTTTTTTATAATTATACTTTTTTTTTCTTCTTCTTTATAACAGAGAATGAACAGCAAGTTAAGTCACATGCAGGAAAAAATAAGCGATGGTCAATGCCCATTACCATTATTTACATGTCTTCACGTCAAGCCGGATGTGTCGGAGCTTATGTTTGCCGGTAAGTTATCTGGATACCAGAGCATAATACAAGTACCATATGGCAATGCCATTCATAATACACCCATAAAAGATCTGTGTATATACCAGTGTGTATATACCATACATGATAAAATCCACCAATATGCATAGATACATCAGTAAGAGAAAAACTAAGGTATTAAATATAGTTGTCTGTGTCCCATAGTACAGTGTTTTCCAACCAGTGCGCCTCCAGCTGTTGCAAAACTACAACTCCTAGCATGCCCGGACAGCCGAAGGCTGTCCGGGCATGCTGGGAGTTGTAGTTTTGCAACAGCTGGAGGCACACTGGTTGGGAAACACTTTCCTAGAATTATTAGACCACAATGCTAGCTATTCCTGCCACCTTATTTGTATATATTGTTTAGATGCAAATCCTACATACAAGTATATTGAGTCATTGTCCTAGTAGTCTTTGGCTACAGGACATAGACTTTTAATGCTGAATTGTATCCTTGATGAGTGCTAATTACTAGTCGTTTACTGGCTGCGGGGACGCAAATTATAAAAGGCAGCTTATACAGTATGTTATTTTACTGTATATGTGGCCTTTGGCTCTGTTCACACTTATGTTGTGGGTCATGGTTGCCTCACCAGTCAAAAGGCACCAGATATCTTCTAACACATCGCTTTTAATGTAACCAAGCGTAAGAGTAACAATATATGTTTTGGATTCAAAAACCCTTTTTCAAGTGGTCTTTTTGAGGGTTGAAACGATGTCTGTTGTTTTTCGGCTCATATATATATATATATATATATATATATATATATATATATATATATATACATATATATATATATATATAAACATATTGTGTGTGTTTGTATGTATGTGTGTATATATATATATATATATATATATATATATATATATATATATATCTCAATCTAAGTAAATAAGTGTAGATCTATCTATCTATATATATATAAATTCTAGTAAATGTTATGTATGTGTGTGTATATGTGTATATATATATATATATATATATATATATATATATATATATAAATGTACGGTATGTGTGTTTATGATTATATTATTATTTTTTATTTCTTTCTCTCTATAATTTAATCGTTATAAAATATACATATTCTTTCAATAATGCAGAAACATTACATCACACAATATTTATATTTTGTATTCCCTCTATAAACCCCTTTCCTACAACCTCTCCTAACCCAAACCTACCCACGCCCGATATTGGGGAGAAGAAAAATTAGAATAAGAAAAACAATATAAATAAATAAATAAGTAACTAAGTAAGTAAGTAAGTAAACCCTATTAGAATACGATGTTTTTCCAAATAACATTTCCCCCATAGCGCTTGAAAGGTCTTAATCCTCTTTTTCAATATTGTGGCCAGTATTTCATCCTAATTTCTAAATTGATGGACTATTCTTGTCAAACCAGTTATGCAGAATAACATTTAGTACTGGTAATTATGTGTACCCCAGTTATCTCACCGAAAGGTCATTAGGTGTCCCATAATCCACTACCTGTCCAAAAATTAGGATGGAGCCATATGCAAATTTTTTCCAGTTGTAGCTTTTTTTTTTTTATTTCTCTTCCTACCCTCTTCCAGAATGCTTACATTTTCAGGCAGCTCCAGATTAAATCAAAGAAATCCACCTCTGGTGCTAAACATTTCATACATAGCAAGTTATCGCTACACCCGAACCTATGGAGACTCAACAATGTGTAATAAAGCCTATAGATGAACTAATCTGTGCATAGAGTTTACCAAAATATTTTTCACATTTTTAAAGAGCCATTCCAACTTTCTTCCGAAATAACCCCTAAATCCTCCCATTTTTTCCTAATTTGTATCTGAAAGTTCCGAGACAGTTCATCCTTCAAAATTTGATATCTTAGTCAGCATTTTCCCTTCTAAAGCATCCTACCGAAATTTATATACAAATGTGTGTGCTTTACAATTGTGAGTATTGTTTTTATCTTTAGTGTTATTGTACGCATTCTTATTTTGTCAGTATCAGAACGTATGTTTGTCTGGTATATTATAAAGTGCCTTAAAGCGTACCTGTCATATCACAGAAAAAAATTATGCTATTATATGTTAATCACTAGGTCATGCAGATGCTTTTTATGTCTAGCTTCTGTATTTGGCTCACAAATTCCTCTATTCTGCTGCTCTCTCATTCTAACATCCACTGCTCAGGAAGAGGCATGTCTGAGGTAAGAACTGAGCCTGCCCTCACTTAGCATGCATTCACTTCCTCCCTGAGTCTGCTGTGCTGAGCTGGGTCTCTTCATCCAACCACTGCAGGCTTCTCTGTAACCCCCTCTGTGTTCATGCTGCTGTCTGATAGGACAGGAGTGAGCACAGAGGAGTACTAGTCCCACCCACACTTACTGGACTTTGTCCCAGCCTGTGCATGAGCTGAGACAAAGATGATGCTGCAGCGGGACAGAATTATGTTCTGGATGATATGGGGACCCCTAGTGGTCTTTTTAATAAGCCATGATTTCTATAAAAAGAAGATACATTTTTTTAGGTAGTACATTAGAAAGATTCATGTTTTTTTCAAGATGTACAACATATAAAAAGTTTTTGAAATGTACTGTGCCCATTTAATATCCTCAAAACACCCTCAGAAAATATTTGACCTACATGTGTAACCATGTGTGAAAGCTATTTTTTAGAAGATATCTGATGCCTTGAGAATTTTGCTTTCGGAGGCTGGATGTCAGGTATTGGGTGGGCTATTTCTCAGAGTTGCACAGAAAGAGAGAGAAGTTCTGGTGATTCTATAAATTCTACAGGATGTACTATTGTATTCCGCTATGACATTCCATCCCTCAAACTAACTACATACAAACTTAGCCTTAGGGAGGGGGATTTATCATTAGCGTACATTTTTGCACATTGTAAAACCGGCTGCACAAATGTCTGGTTTTCTTAGCTGCTACACAACATTTTTCAAGCTGCATAGGTCACTTCATAAATTGGCACAAATGACAAGAAGCCCCTGGATAGTGCAAAAAAGGTGAAAAGTTTACAAACATTTCTAGTGGTTGGAAGACCAAGAAAGAACTGAAATGACAGCAAGAGATGCACAGAGGTGAACCTTTGCATTGGATGAATCAACACATAGAATAGTGGAGCAAAGTGATCTATTATGTGCTGCATGAAAAATAGGACATCACACACCAAACCTAGGGTGTCGAACAATGTCTACACATTGCACAACATTGGACTACGAGACAGATGTCCAGCTATGGGTGTTCCAATGATTTCACACCACTGCTCTCAAAGACTATCATGGTGCAGAGCAAAACAGCAATGGTGGCTTGAATGGAGGTCTATCCCCTTCAACAATGAATCCCCATTTTGTCTTGGACGCAATGATAGATGAAGATTGGTCTGGAAGAGGATTCCATGAGGAAGTATCACATCAGTCCTGCTCTTAAGATTATAATGTGGAGTGGCACAATGCATGGTACCCGGACCCCTCAAGTCTTCTTCCAGGTACACTAACAGCTTGGCTTTATAAATTTGGTTATAAAACCAGTGGTACAGCCATTTTTCTCAAGTGTCCCAGGAGCTGTTTTTCAACATGACGCCAGGCTGTATGTTGCTCGTACTTCTGTGAGCAGCCTGCGTGGCCTTAGTGTGCAACTCCTCCCCACCTTCCATCAAGCACTTCTGGGACTTCTTTGGTTGGTAATTCCAAAGGAAGCTGCCAGCAGGGGATCTTAATAATTTGCATTCCCAAGGGCATTTAGCGTGGCAGAACACTCCTCAGACAACCAACAATAACCTCACTGGTAGCATGCCAAGGTGTATAAACACATGGTGCTGATACTTGATATTGAATAAACTGAGATGTTTTTAATATTTTGTTTCCATTTTTTATAATTTGCATATCATTGCCTGTCATTTCCATTATTCAATCCTGTCATTTCCATTATTCCATTACTTTTCCTTCTTAGTTACAATTACAATTTCAGTGTAGAGGTGTGTATTAATTTGTTCTCTAGAGACCTCTAAATAACTGTCTTTATTTTACTCAAGGCATGCCTTATAGATCACATTAATTATTTTTAGATGCATTCTTTGGGTCTCCAGCTGTAGAGATTTTATGGCACCCTAGATTCATACACGGGTTAATAGGAGCTGTATACAACTGTGTACCAAGCGGCAAATAAGCCAGTTGCTGCTTAGGGGCACTGGGGGATTCTCAATGCAGGGATCTCCTCCCCTCCTTTCAGCTTGGACAAGACCAGTGAAGTGACGGGCGAGCTTGTATTACTGCTCTAGTGGATTAGTATGTACTAACATAAATACTTATATTGTAGTGGATTGAATTAAATAAGGCAGCAGGAAGCCCGCGCTAATGGAAACTACTGTGACTAAGAATGGCTTCCTGCTGCCTTATCTAATGAGTCATAAATCTAATGAGCGGTAATATAAGCTCCCCACTTTACATTACTGGTCTTATCCCGAGCGGACGGCAGGGAGGGTGGGGTCCATGGGAGCTCTCTGTGTTTAGAACCTACAAGCTAATATGGATGATCTGTGCACTATGGATAATAATACTATATTAGTAAATTGCTTTAGAATTATTTATGTGCATGATACATTTTTTTAATGGTTCCACATGTGACATACTGTATATCCTTTATTTCTTACCCTTGCAGTGATTTACAAGGTGCATGATTCCAGTGCACTTATCTTCCAACTATAATTTTCTGGTCTTACACATTCAATTCTTTATAGCTTTACTGCCTACCTACTGTAGCTGATGACGTTCGAACTTTCCTAAATTTAAGCAAGTGGAAAGAGTTAAGTGAAGGAATTGCCTTGCCTTGCCACCCTGTAACTTGTCCTATTTACGTATTAAAGCTTTTGAACAACTTCCATTAAAAATGTATTATCCCATAAATGTCTGTCAGGGATCTGGCCCTAGCTATTAGTCCTTGCCTGCATTTACTTTGACTTAATTGACTCTTAAGACGTCAGCAGGAAGCCTATCGTCATTAAAATGGAGGAGTTGTTTAATAATTTCTGAAAACATTCAGTTCTGACGTATGCAAATGATTGCAAATCTAGGAGTGCGCTGTGTAGTAAGTGTGTGACTAAACATCTAATAAAAAGGAACTAATGTAGCTGTATATAGTGACTGGCTTCTAAATCGGTTGTAGACGTACTGCTGGGTATAGCCGAAAGCCTCTCCTCCATACGTATGGTGTCTGATGGATGCAATAATAGTTAAAAGTAATTTGTATTTGTAGTATAAAGTGTTTGGTGTTACAAATATGCAAATGTACACTGCTCAAAAAACATAAAGGGAACACTTAAAGAACACACTGTAACTTTAAGTCAATCACACTTCTGTGAAATCACACTGTCCACTCATGAAGCAACACTGACAATCAATTTCACATGCTGTTGTGCAAATGGAACAGAAAACAGGTGGAAATTATAGGCAATTTGAAAGACACCACTAATAAAGGAGTGGTCCTGCATGTGGTGACCACAGACCACTTCTCAGTTCCTATTCTTCCTGGCTGATGTTTTGGTCAGTTTTGAATGCTGGCGGTGCTTTCACTCTTGTGGTAGCATGAGGCAGAGTCTACAACCCACACGTGGCTCAGGTAGTGCAGCTCATCCAGGATGCCACATCAATGCGAGCTGTGGCAAGAAGGTTTGCTGTGTCTGTCAGCGTAGTGTCCAGAGCATGAAGGCGCTACCAGGAGACCGTAGGAGGGCAGCTGGACCTCGATCTCCGCCTTTTTTGCAAGGAGGAGCAGGAGCAGCACTGCCAGAGCCCTGCAAAAGGACCTCTAGCAGGCCACAGAGGTTCATGTGTCCACTCAAACGGTCAGAAACAGACTCTATGAGGGTGGTATGAGGGCTTGACGTCCACAGGTGGGGGTTGTGCTTACAGCCTAACACTGTGCAGGGCATTTGCCAGAGAACACCAAGAGTGGCAATTTCTCCACTGGCGCCATGTGCTCTTCATAGATGAAAGCAGGTTCACACTGAGCACATGCAATAGAGTCTGGAGACGCCATGGAGAACGTTCTGCTGCCTGCAACATCCTCCAGCATGACCAGTTTGGCGGTGGGTCAGTAATGGTGTGGGGTGGCATTTCTTTGGGGGGCCGCACAGCCCTCCATGTGCTTGCCAGAGGTAGCTTGACTGCCATCAAGAACCGAGAAGAGATCCTCAGACCCCTTGTGAGACCATATGCTGGTGCAGTTGGCCTTGAGTTCCTCCTAATGCAAGACAATGCTGGACCTCATGTGGCTGGAGTGTGTCAGCAGTTCCTGCAAGAGGAAGGCATTGATGCTATGGACTGGCCCGCCCGTTCCCCAGACCTGAATCCGATTGGGCACATCTGGGACATCATGTCTCACTCTCTCCACCAACACCACTTTGCACCACAGACTGTCCAGGAGTTGGTGGATGCAGTCCAGGTCTGGGAGGACATCCCTCAGGAGACTATCAGGAGCATGCCCAGGCATTGTAGGGAGGTCATACGGGCACGTGGAGGCCACACTCACTACTGAGCCTCATTTTGACTTGTTTTAAGGACGTTACATCAAAGTTGGATCAGCCTGTAGTGTGGTTTTCCACTTTGATTTTTAGTGTGACTCCATATCCAGACCTCCATGGGTTGATAACTTTGATTTCCATTGATCATTTTTGTGTGATTTTGTCATCAGCACATTCAACTATGTAAAGACGAAAGTATTTCATACGATTAGTTCATTCATTCAGATCTAGGATGTGTTTTCTTAGTGTTCCCTTTATTTTTTTCAGCAGTGTATTAATGCATACCGTATATATGAGGAAATTGCCTCTTTTGTAACAAGGCTGTTATGACACTGAAGAGCGCTGTAAGTGGTACTTACGTGTGACTAATTTATCAAATAGTCATACATGGATTCGTAAAAAGTTGAATATGCGTTAATGCATGCTGTAGGTTATAAGTTTATGACAGGTTATGCAGCACTTACAGTCTTTTTCAGAGCAGCAAAAAACCATGGCAGACAAGCATTGGCATCCACAGAAATGGTTCCGGGAAGGTTGGGGGCGGTGTCATTATTTTAAGGGAGTGCTCCACTAATTTAAAACTCACTACTTTAAAGCTTATCCCTATCATAATTGTGTCTAATTGCAGGGGGTCTTTAGGGCCCCCTTCGATCTCCAGAACATGACCTGTGTCTCTCAGGAACAGGACCTGCGATGTGTGTGCATATACCAGATTGTTCCCATAATGAAGGCACTCCCAAAAATGTATAACCAGGACTGCAACACACTTTTCAATGTACTTTTGTGGTGACCCAGTACAGGATGTTGTCCTGTCAGGTAAATGTTGCCTCAGGCACTGTTGGCTTCTCTGTTCTTGGCCCACTACATCAGGGTATATTGTGTTTTGTTTTCTGGTGATTCAGGTATATTTAAATGTTTAGCAGTGTTATTGTGCCTTTAGGGAGCTCATGCAGAGCAAACCATGTGATCCCGATGCCCAAGGGGATGCCCCCTAGCCTAGTCCTTGAGTAGTGTAGGGGGGAGGAGTTAGTCAGTGTGTGTTTTTTAGAGCTAAGGTACAGTGTGGAGAGGAGTTAGGAGAAGTCTGTGGTAACCTGAAGGAGTCCTGTGGGGAAGTCTAAAGTCTGTCACCACGCATTTACGAGCTTCCCACTGCACAGGTCCGGGCTTGAAGTCTCGGATTGCAGGAGATAGAAAGCCTCAGGCAACTCTTGGTCCCATTGTCTACAGTTCAAGTCTGGCGGTAAGCCAAAGCTCCGGGGAAATTACAGCAGTCACTCAAGTAAGGGTGGGTGGTCTCAAGTAACAAGTCCAAAGCTTAAAAGCTGAAGTCTGAAGTCTAGAGTAACTAAAATCCAGTCAAGTGTAAAGTACTGCAAGTCTTAGCAAGGCAAAAGGCTCTAAAGGGTTACTCTGCATTTTCCCTTCTCTAATCTGTACTATCCTCACCTCCTATCATCTATCCTCACCTCAGTAAAAGATAGTATTCCGTAACCCTGTCTGTGGTCATTATTGTCCCCAGCACTTGGCCCAGGAGAAGTGTTTAATCTTGAAGCGTGGTGGTTAAGGCTACCCTGGCGTTATGAACTGTGCATCACCCCAGTAGTACACCACACTTTAAACATTAATATGCAAAGACGTGTACAACACACACAAAACAATAATTGTATCAACCTTCTTGTTGTATCAATCTTTTTGTATCAACCTTCATTACTACTTCTCCAATCTTGTATCATGTCCCCCCTGTCAAACAGCAGCTCCCTGTGCAGCTGAACCACCAATAAAGTGAAATATAACAGGTAAAATAGCTGACACAGAGGGATCTCTATTTTTGCTATTAGCAGCGCCCCTCGGCTGTTAAAACAAGCCAAATGCCTTCGGGCATAGAGTGTGCTCATCTACTGAGCCTGCTTTTTACACTGTTGACAGCCACAAGACAAGTATTCTCATCCTGTGTCATCAACAGGTTTTACAAATGTTTTCAAGCAGAAAAGCAGTAGTGCAATAATTTGTGAGAATTTGATGAACACAGCCATATGTAATTGCTTAGTAAATTGACCCTCAATTGACCCTCATGGTTTCCTAGATGCAAACTATACCTACATACTGTATAGAAATGTAGAGAAGAGTTCTGTAGAAGTGCTCTTTGACCAGTAAGTCCCTCCCACTGCATGGTGTGCAATGATGGTGCATGAGGAACACATATTGTGAATATAGGTAGACTTAGTCTCAAACTGCGAATGGTCACAGCAAAATGGACGTCAGAGATCCGGATGTCAAAAAAGGCTTCAGGATGTCAAAAAGGCTACGTGAACACTTTGGTGTGAAATAAATCTGAAGCCTTTTTTGACATCCGGATCTCTGACGCTTATTTTGCTGTGACCATTTGCTGTGTGGTACTATTGTTCCAGCTATGGCATGCTGGTAGGTCACTTGCATGGGTCGGAAGGAGTCGGTGCTGACTTTCTTTTCACATGTACTGGTAGACTATGTCTAGTACATCCACTTTCAATAGGATCTGTCAGCTCTCTGCACAAGTTGACTTGAGCTTATAAATGTTCGGAAGTCCTGTAGAGAATGGAGTGCTGCCCACGCACACACAGCACTCTAATCATTTGGGGGACTGTTGTTCACTGTTCTAGTGATTGGTGTGGGTCTCAGCTGTCAGGCAACCACTGATCAGCCATCCCTTGAGGATAGGGGATAACTTTGGAGTTTGGAATACCTATATATTACAAGCACAAAACCTTTATTTGATTTGCATTTTTCCAATTATTTTCTGTTTTATTCATGTGAAACCAGAACGCAACCGAATGTCCAAAAACATAAAGCAAGCATTTTTATAACATTAGAAACATACTGAATAAACATAATAAATATATATATAATCAAAAGTGCAACATGACAAAGCAGTAATTTACATGGTGCCATGTTTCCAATTACTTAAATTTCTGGGATTATTACCCTTAAAATGATGGCAGGTCCCATGATGTACAAGGGGGGAGCAGTTTGTTACACAGGTCATTCTTCCATGCATATACGTATAGACAAACTTTTAGGGGTAGGAGGGGACATTTTGATCTTTTCAATAGGCAGCGAACCGGCTAGAATATCCTCTGATTGATGGTACAAGTAGACATTGTCAGGTAGATTATAATACAGTACAGTGGTCCCTCAATTTACAATGACCTCGGGTTACAATGTATTTTTGTAAAGGGGTATTCCGGCCTTAGACACCAAAGGATAGGGGATAAGATGTCTGATCGCAGGGGTCCTGCCCACTGCATTCTGTGTCGGGCGCTACTCCCGAGACGTGAAGCCACGCCCCCTCCATTCATGTATATAGGAGGGGTGTGATGGACAGAGGATAAGATGTCTAAGGCCAAAATACCCCTTTAACATACAGTGGTCTTTTCTTTGTAACATACTCAACATACAATTCAGATCTGCAAAATGTGTCAATGGCTGGAAGATCTGACCAATCAGAATGAGCATTTCCCTGGTAAAATACTTGTATTACTAAAGTGCATGCATTGACTGGATGTCTGGTAGTGCCTCCTTACAGTACAGGGAGGTACTGCATATGTACTAGTACTAGTATGTGTTATGTACTAGTCTTTACCTGTGCCCGAGGGCGGCTCCATTTTGCTCTTTGTCACTCTTATATGTAGATTCTTACATTATCTATATTAGTTATCTATTTTTCTTTAATCCTCACTTTTTCCTATTTTTAGATGACATTTTACCAGGTTTCTATAGAATTATGGTCTCAACATACAATGGTTTCAACATACAATGGTCGTCCTTGAAGCAATTCATATTGTAGATTGAGGGATTGTTGTCATTGCATAATCTTACATATTTGAACAACTGAAAAAACTCATAGCCATATCTTCTAGGAATATAGACTAGGAACCCCTTTGCACCAATTTTTTTCTATTCATGTTTTCTAAATATAAAATGACATCACTTCCTAAATAGGCTTAATTAAAAGCCCATTAAGGGGGGGGGGGGGGTTACACAAAAGCACAAAGAGTGGACAGAGGGAGAGAAACCATGGGCAGCTCACACAGGCTGTAGATCATGGGTGTCAAATATGTGGCCCACAATGAATGTCTTTGCGGCCCGGCATCCCTGTGTCCCAAAAAATCTTTTCAGGACACAAGGAAGCCCCGGTTACCGCTCTTTTTAACTTTAAAAACGCAGGGGCTGCCAGGAGGTAGCGCACGCAGGGACGTCCCTGACGTCCTGTGCGTGCGCCCATAGAAAAGCGGAGCAGCGAGGAGGACGTGCGCGCATGGTAAGTCACCAGCAGCACGTCATATTCAGTGTTCCGACCTCTGCTCCTCTCCGGTCCCGGGACCTACTGCTATGGCCCATATGCCATAGCAGTAGATCGTGACCCCGGAACGGAGGAGTGGTGGTCAGAACACTGAAGTGGGGCAGTAAACCGGCATGAAAGCTGTATGTTTGTGGGGGAACTATACTGCACCTAATGTGGGGAACTATACTGCACCAAATGTGGGGGTACTGTACTGCCAACCTAATGTGGGGAAACTATTCTGCACCTAATGTGGGTTAGCTGTACTGCCAACCTAATGTGGGGGAACTCTACTGCCAACCTAATGTGGAGGAACTGTACTGCACCTAATGTGGGGGAACTGTTGTTATGCGATAATAACTCAATTATGAATTATGGTCATAGAAATATTAATTATGAAAAATTAAAAACAATTAAAATTATGAAAAATATCAAAATTATGACCTGGTGAATTGTAGACAAAGCTAATCAATACAATTGACATCTGAGTCCGACTATTTCCTCAGATATCAACAAGTTCTTTTTATGACGGGATGACATTAACGCTTAAGGATGTAGTTTTGCAATGTACAATAATACACAGGTATTATAAAGTATGCAGATTTATTGGTTATAAGATTATAAACAAATGAGTAATAAACACAATGATATATGCAAATGAATATCAATTAGATATTAGTAAACAGTACAAGATTGTTAATTGACTACATATAGTAGAACAATATATGTGAGTAGTTAGTAACTTGTTACAATAAACAAAAGCTACTAGGTTAGAATATCATATAAGAAAAAGGTTACATATCACTCTATCCAGAGGAACCTCATAATATCAAGGTGGGCAATATCTAATCATAGACATCAATATGGAATGCTAAATACACTCCCCGCCCCCTTCTAACCACTACAAATCACATGACTCCAAGAATGAGAAAATCCATAAGGATATAAACATGGAAGAATACTTCCGCCCCATTCTGGACTATTTTTCTATACATGATCTTGGTAAGACTATTAAGACAATTAGCAGAGATATATGTTCTTGCTCTATATTTTCGGAGGAAAAACTTGAAACAAGTTTCCTGTGTGGGAAATATACTTATAACACTTAAATTGGCGAGTAGGAATTCTATCAATATGTATAAGCAATTATTTAATGCTTTGATAGATTATGAGTCTTGATTCTTCTGCAGGTAGAATGAAGTCTCACAAAATCCTAAAACTATGATCTCAATATGGAGATAATTAATTATTTAATTTTATTAATTTAGTCACCAATCTAAATGGTATAATCCCATCCACATTATCCCAATTAGTCTTAATAAAATGGAATACCATTTTTGTGTCTCTTACCAAGTCTATGTAAGTACCTTCTTTCAGCTCTTAGGAACACTGAACGGTCCATCTCATCATCAGGGACAGCCATTGGTCTGGTACCGTGTGATCAATCCGACTGCTGGGATCTCACATGGCTTTCATGGCTTCCATCTTGTGGACCTCTTTCAGTGGAAGACCTTTTTGTCTTTGTCTGTCCTTTTCAGCCTACAGTCTATGGTTCAGAGTTTTCAGTCACAGTAGTTCAGTCCCCTAACATCTGGTTTACCAGACTTTTTAATTAGTTAGACACACCATCCTAAATTGGAATTCCCCAATGAATGTAGGTGGGGCGTGTACATATGGTAATGACTATGACATCACTATACTACCCAGAATGCATTGAGCATATCACCCATAATGCCTTTCCTGTAGGTGTAATGTCAACTACCCATACACTAGGGGGTGCTATTGCATAAGCAATTAGCATCATTGCCATTTAGGGTTAACTGTCAATAATTGGTCTTAAACCAACATTCCACACTTGACGAATGGAGCCATAATTAACAATTCAGGGATTACTTTTGACATCTAGAAGTAATCAAACCCTGGATTCTCATAGACATAGAGTCTCCAATTAGACAATTAAATGCATTTAGAGTTAAGAGTTTGATGTAGGTCTCTTTTACACATGTGAATCACTCTGTTTGTCCAATCTTGGTAATTGATTGTTATTATAATAACATTCACAAAACTGGCAAACTAACCCTCAATAAAGATTCATCCTCACAGTCTACACTTGAGGCCTTTCCTTATCTAAACATTGAGCAATGCTTAGCAATCATATATAAGATAATAGATATATACTGATGTCCTTTACAATACTAACAGTATATGACAATATCATATGTCCTACTGATTACCTTATATATATAAATAACTAATGTTCATTCGGATGAGACATAGTTATTTTCTTATCTCTTATCTCACCCCCTTCTTCTCTCCATTCACCCCCTTTACCTTGGATGAATGGTAGTAATGTTGTCTAGAGAGTGTAACCAGACCCCTTATCAGTCTCTTATCTAAACACCATAAATAAGCTAAAGATACAAGAAGCATTGTACTCCCAGACTGGCATTAGAGATAGGAGATGAAACTTCAGAATTGGCCTATTTAGGTTAATGCACAAAATGGCGACATCATGCAATTATGCTATGAAACATATTAAACATAGTGATTCATTTTTGGGGCTCAATTAGCATGACACTGTACTGCACCTAATGTGGGGGAACTGTACTGCACCTAATGTGGGGAACTGTACTGCACCTAATGTAGGGGAACTGTATTGCAGTCTTATGCAGAGGGGCAGGGTTTTGTGCAGGGGGGCATGGGGTCTTGTGCAAAGGGGGCATGGAGTGTTGTACAAAAGGGGCATGGGGTCTTGTGAAGGGGGGTCATATGGTCTTGTGAAGGGGGTCATAAGGTGTTGTGCAGGGGAGCATGGGGTCTTTTGTAGGGTGGGCATGGGGTCTTCTGCAGGGGGGCATGAGATGTTGGGCAGGGGGGCATGGGTTGTTGTGCAAAGGGGACATGGGGTGTTGTGCAGGGAGGGCATGTTTTTATTTTATTTTTTATGCGGCCCACATAAACTTAAATTGTTTTTTTTTTGGCCCATGTTAGCCTTGAGTTTGACAGGCTTGCTGTAGATAGAGAGGAGAGCAGATACAAGTCAGCATGCAGGAGAGAACCCTATAGGATTTGTACAAGCTGAATGAGAAAACACAGATCACACAAAATTGGGCTGTATGCACTATAATAAATACAAAGCATGAATAAATAGAAATTTGCTTTTCAAATGTGCCCATAGCCTCTAACTAGACTTTCCTTTTAATTTTATTCTCGCAGGCTATTATTAGAAGTTAAGGTGTAACCATTACAAATTTTTAATTTTTTTTTTTGCAGATTGGGTAGAATTTTCCCCTTATGAGATAGGAATGGCTAAGTACGGCACCTTCATGGTTCCAGAGCTTTTTGGAAGCAAGTTTTATATGGGTACTGTGATAAAGAAATATGAGGAATACCCATTGCACTTTTTAATGGGTAAGTAATCCATTTGGCAAACAGTGTTAACAAAGGAAAATTATGCATTAAATATTGATTTTGTTTAGTTTACTTAAAATTTACTAAACAAACACGTACATTATTTGGGAACCAAAAACCATGGTAAATGATTCTCGGCTGAAGTTCGTTGTAAACTATCATACTCGCTCAGATAAGGTGGAGAACTACACATTAGACTAAGGACTCATTCACACCGTGTTGTGGGGATACTGCACCGCACCCGCATCCCATTCATTTGAATTGGCTGAACGGAGTCAGATAGTGATTCTGGTCAGCTCATTTTTGAACCGTATCACTTTTATTGCCAGACTAAAAACCGAGGCAGACCATAATTTTCAGTCCGGCAACAAAACCGAAATACGTCCAAAACTTCCACTATTTGACTCCGTCTGGCTTATTCAAATTTATGGGGTGTGGTGGGGATACGACAGCGGGCGGTTTTTAACCCCTTAAGGACACAGCCCATTTTGGACTTAAGGACCAGGCCAATTTTATTTTTGCATTTTCGTTTTTTCCTCCTCACCTTCTAAAAATCATAACTCTTTTATATTTTAATCCACAGACCCATATAAGGGCTTGTTTTTTTCGTGACCAATTTTACTTTGTAATAATTTCACTCATTTTACCATAAATGTATGGTGCAACCAAAAAAATATTATTTATGTGGGGAAATTTTATTACCCCATCGTATTATTACCACATTATGGTCCTGGACCATGAATTGGTAATAAAAATAATCTCGGGCAGCAAAGTGCCTCCCCTGAAAAGTGCCGCCTGGGACCATGGCCCCACCGGGTGTCATGGTAGGGCCGGCCCTGGTCCTAGACCAGTGTTCTTCAAACTGTGGACCTTCAGCAGTTGCAAAACTCCAACTCCTAGCATTCCCGGACAGCCGTTGGCTGTCCGGGTATGCTAGGAGTTGGAGTTTTGCAACAGCTGAAGGTCCACAGTTTGGAGACTACTGTCCTAGACTGTACAAAGTTCAGTCAGCTGTTCCATAAAAGTACAGTGGATCAGGGGGGACATTAAATATGCCTGTCCCCCTCCCCCACACAGAAACACAACCAAACACAGCCCATATAAAAATAAAGTCTCGCCCATCTGACAGATTCACTGAATCAGTCAGAGGGGACTTCAAAGCCCTATAACTCAGCAAAAGGGTGACCACAGGTCTTTAGTAAAATAATTAATTTCCTTCAAAATTTTGGTTTGTTTTTGTTTCTTTTAGGTGTCTGGGGCAGTGCTTTTTCAATATTGTTCAACAGAGTTCTTGGTGTTTCCAACCATAGCCAAGGTGCCACCATGGAAGAAGAACTAGGTAACCCCAGTAGCCTCTCCTGTGTGTTCGATAATGCCAAAAATTTACATTCATGAGGGGTGGGATTTATCAAAACTTGTCCAGAGGAAAAGTGGCTGAGTTGCCCATAGCAACCAATCAGATCGCTTCTTTCATTTTTGAAAATGAAAGAATCGATCCGATTGGTTGCTATGGACAATTCAGCAACTTTTCCTCTGGACAGGTTTTGATAAATCTCTCCCAAGGATTGTATAAGACACTGTGGGAGACTTATCAAAACCTGTGCAGAGAAAAAAGTCGACCCGTTGCCCATAGCAATCTGGACAGATTTTGATAAATTTTACCCACTATCCTTGAAAACAGACTGTGTCATGGAGAAGCATGGTGTGCTCCTTTCTGGGCCGCTCCACTGTAAAACTATTTAGCAGGGCCAGCTGTGCATAAAGGTTAAAGGTTAGTTTAGACTTGACTACGCTCAGTTGTGCTGTCTCTACTTTCTCCATATATATATATATATATATATATATATATATATATATATATAAAAAGCAAAATCATCGGTAGTTGCAGTATCTTGTAATACCTTTTTTATTGGACTAACAAGATTTTGTAGAGACAAGCTTTCGGGATTCCTCCCTTTATCAAGTCATAAGCATTTAATACGGCTACTCCTAACTAATCTTCTATATATATATATATATATATATATATATATATATATATATATTTAAATATCACAGAAGAGATGACCGCAGCACACCGGTGTATCCACACAAAAGGTGATTTATTCCATGAACATAAAGTGTGTATATATATATAGATAGAGAGAGAGAGAGAGAGAGAGAGAGAGAGAGAGATACCCATGCTGTCTACTAAAAAAGAATAAGAAAAAAATCTTTAACTTCCATGCTCCACTTGTGCCTCTGGTATCGTGGTCTCTGGTGTGATCCTCTTCTTGGTGCCAGGGGTTAATACGTTCCAGTGCAGCTCAGTGAATTGCTGGCTGCGGTGGTGTCCTGTCTCACCAGCAATATGTCGTATTGAGCATGGTCCCAGTCTTCATCCAGAGTTCTTGTTGTGTACCATGTTTCTGCCTCATAAAATAATATTTCTGTGAGTGTCATGTGGTTTCCCGGTACAGGACCTTGTCCTGTCCCTGTCCTGGCTCCCCTCAGTTAGAGTCCCTCCATTACACGGGGCTCTCCTGCAAGGTTTTTCCCCCTTTGCTTGTCAGCTACACCTTCTAAAATGCATTATAAATGTATTGTGTGTATTGTTCACTGTATGTATAAAGTTGTACAAAGGTATAGGACCTTCCTGGGTCATGTGATACTGTCATGTGATGTACCCAGAGTTCTCTGGGCTCGGGACCTACAGGCTTTTCAACCAATGGGATTAGTCCAGCCTCCTTAGTAAATAAGGGGCTGCAGTCTCTAAATTCTCTCTCTTATCTCCTGGATTTCAGCCAAGCTCAATCAGCATATCTCAATTCATCTTACCTAGGCCAAAGCCTAAGGATCCAGCAGCCACTACAAAACCGTGAGTTACCAAGCTCTATCTACAAATTCCTAGTGACTAATATTCAACTCAAATCCCATAATTAGTAGCACAGTGGCCTGCTTAAAGCTCAAGACTACAAGTCACAGCAAAGCCTGTGAGGAACCCACATCCCGGTTACCTCAGGAGAAGCTGTATATTTGTGAAGACTGTTTGCACAAGAATTTGGGTAAAAGTTCCAGTTATCTCATAAATCCTGCTGTGGACATTCCATTTATTTTCCTGCCGTTTTTGGGCCGGTTGTCGGCAGGGCCTTCTATACAAAACAACCGCACCCTGGCGTCATGAAAAATCAAGGGTTAATACCACCAGACCCTGTAACATCATTGCCTCACCCAGTCACCACAGTCCTTTATACACAATACGGAAATCGGGACAGGCCATACAATATCTTGAACCATGGAAAAGACAACATTTTGTTGTTGGATCTGGTGATTTCTGGTTATCCAGGGTGGTTATGGAGGATCCCAGGAGGCATTAAGACCAATACCTATAGTGGTGTAGGCCATTGAAGAATTATATTTCAAGATACATGTTAAGTGATGTTTATATGATGGCGACAGATTTGGAGGTCTTCCAGGCCTCTGCCTCACCACTAGTGGTTTAAAAAAACTCAAAAATTACAAATATTGATTAGTTGATTTCTTTTACATTTCTCCTATATCAATACGGTATATCATATGTGTACACTGTATGTATACCCTTCAAACTGTCTTGCCAGCAAGCAAACAGACCCCAAATAGGCAGGTGTCATATTTCTTGGTTTATTGTAATAATGCACATGCAGCAACGGTTTCCACTTGCAGCATGCTGTGTAACAGAAACGAAAATGTCCTTTAAATAAGGTTCATTACATAAACATAAACATAAACTACTGAGCTTCTCACCCAAAATTTGGCACATACATTCACAAAGTCAGTCTTTTTGGTGCAGTGTGTCAGTATTTAACATACCACAAACAAGCAGAAGAGTTTCTCTGCTGCTCTCTGGCTGTGCTCAAAAACCTGTGAGATCAGGTTCAGGACTGCAACACACACCAGAACTGTAGTATGGGAGTGACTTTATCTCCAGAACCTTCAGTCACTCCCAAAACCCAGAACCAAACTCCAGTCTTTAGTAATACCTACCTCCCAATTACCATTTTACCAGGGATCTGAGGTGTTACTGTTATGGGTGTTGTTGGCTAAGTGGAGGAGCATCGGAGACTTGTTTCCAATTTGAACAGAGCCTTGCAGATAAAATGTCTTCTCATCATACTAAAAACAAATTCTTCGAATTGTCAAAGTTCAGTTTTCCATAAGTGAATAATACACTGAAATTTATGAGAGTAAATCTGCAGTCTGTGTTCTGCAATAGCTATCATATAGAAGTAATAAGATATTTCTCTGGCAGCGTCCCAGCATTGGATAATAATAATGCCTTATTTCTTCTTCTTCTTCTTCTTCTTCTTTTAATAGAAAACCTTAAACCTAAACACATAGTCGACAACAATGACAGTGACGACGAACAGCAAGAGCCAAAAGGTAACTTTCCTCCATTCTCTTGAATCTATGTTTCTGCTGATAAGTTTTGGGTACTCTTTTTAAAGAGGTACTCCACTGCCCCAGCGTTCAGAACATTTTGTTCCGAATGCTGGGTGCGGGGGTCATGACGTCACACCCAAGCCCCTCGTGATGTCTCACCACGCCCCCTCAATGCAAGTCTATGGAAGGGGGCGTGGCAGCCACCACGCTCCCTCCCATAGACTTGCACTGAGGGGGCGTGGCGTGATGAAGGGCATGGCCGTGATTTCACAACCACGCAGCCCGCACCCAGCCACCACGCCCTCTCCTATAGACTTGCATTGAGGGGGAATGGTGTGACGTCAAGAGGGGCATGGTCATGACGTCACAACCCCCCCAGCCCGCACCCAGCGTTCGGAAAAAAATGTTCCGAGCGCTGGAGCAGTGGAGTACCCCTTTAAGGGGCACCAGCAGTGCAGACTCTACGCCAATGGGATCCAAGTTTGTTTTTAAGAATAAAGTCATAACTAGAAATTCTAATTTGATTGCTTTTAATCGCATATTTGGGCATGTATGCGTTCTATTGATAACCCCCCAAAAATTTAAAGCTCACTGTATACAAGTGACTTATATTAAAGTTATAGAAAAGCAGTAATTGAACATGAGATGTTGGGTGTTGGCGCGGATAACCTTTTTTTCTTATTTTCCTTCGTTCATTGCCTTTACAGCTAAGGCTTTATGTATGTATTGGTCTTACTCTGTCTCATTTAGGTAGTGAAAATACCGAAGCTGAAGAGGAATATCAAAGGAACAGTCAGGCGAGCTGGGTGCAGCGCATGTTGATGGCCATAGTCAGTGACAGTGCTCTGTTCAACACACGGGAAGGAAGAGCTGGCAAAGTGCACAACTTTATGCTGGGCCTAAACCTGAATACGTCCTATCCTTTGTCACCTTTAGCACATTTGGCTACTCAGGAATCTGTGGATGAGGACGAGACTGATCTTGCCGTTGCAGGTAACCATTTAGCTTAACCCGTTCATGACCCAGCAATATATTTTTTTTGGCACTTTTTTTTTTTGCTATTTACATTCTAAGACCCATATCTTTTTTTATTTTTCCACTGAAAAAGTTGTATGAGGCCTGATCAATAATTTCAGGGTTCACAATATGGTAAATATGACATGCTATCTTTATTCTATGGGTCAGTATGATTCCAATGATACCACATTTGGGTAATTTTTGTTATGTTTTAAGGTAAAAAAAAAAAATTGAAAACTTGAAAATTAAAAGTTTATTCAATGCCATGTTCTGACCCCTATAACTTTTTTTTATTTTTCCACCTAAGGAGCTATGATAGGATTTACATTTTGAGCCATAAGCTTTTAGTTTTTAATGTTATCACTGTTGCGTATATATGTCTTTTTGATCACTTTTTATGAAGTTTTTTCTGGGCCGTGATGTGACCAAAAATAAGCAATTTTGGAGTTTTTTTTTTGCGTTTGCTTTTATACCTTTTACCGTGCAGCATCAGAAACAAAATTTAATAGTTCGGACAATAACGCACGCAGTGATACCAATTTTTTTTTCTTTTTTAAGTGTTTTAATTGAAAAATAGTAAAAGGTGGGTGATATAAACTTTATTGGGGGGGGTTTAAATATTTTTTTAAACTTTTTTCTCACATTTTTTGGCTCCCCTAGGGGCCTATCATAAGCCATTAGATGGCTGTCATAGATCAAGCCTTTAGCAATAGGCAGCCTTTAGCAATCGTCGATCCACTGAGGACCAGGAAGTCCCCGTTCTTCCCCAGTAACTGATTCGCGGCCCGCGATTACATGACAGAGCTGTCTCCTAGACCCCAGGGATGTCTGTCATTTAATGTTCTAAGGCTGTGATTGCTATTGATCATGGCATTTAACCATTTAAATGACGGACATCTGAGCCAGCTCCAATGTCGTCATTACTGGCAGATATCAGCTGCTGATAGCAGCAGGGATCTGCCATTTATGACACTGTTCCGACCTGCGGGCCAGTGTCATGTTCGCCTCATCCGACCCACACTTTTAAAGTGTACCTATGGTCAACAAAAACTTTTTATATAATGTAGATATAACCATTTTATGTATATTTGCAATATACATTGATTAAAAAATGTGTATGTTTTTTGGGTAAAAAAGTGCTATCCCTACAGCTATTGCCTGTGTGTCTCCATAAGGAGTACAAATACAGGAAGTGAGGGTAGGAAAAGCGGGGCTCTGTGCAGGCTCCTGGGTTGTCAGTCATCCTGATGTGTGAGCCGAGGGCATGTCACAGAGCCTCCCTGGACAGAACCCTGCTTGTCCTCACTGCACAGAGCCCTGCTTGTCCTCACTGCACAGAGCCCTGCTTGTCCTCAGTGTACAGAGCCCTGCTTGTCCTCAGTGTACAGAGCCCTGCTTGTCCTCAGTGTACAGAGCCCTGCTTGTCCTCAGTGTACAGAGCCCTGCTTGTCCTCACTGCACAGAGTCCTGCTTGTCCTCAGTGTACAGAGCCCTGCGTGTCCTCAGTGTACAGAGCCCTGCTTGTCCTCAGTGTACAGAGCCCTGCTTGTCCTCGGTGTACACAGCCCTGCTTGTCCTCGGTGTACAGAGCCCTGCTTGTCCTCGGTGTACAGAGCCCTGCTTGTCCTCGGTGTACAGAGCCCTGCTTGTCCTCAGTGTACAGAGTCCTGCTTGTCCTCGGTGTACAGAGCCCTACTTGTCCTCAGTGTACAGAGCCCTGCTTGTCCTAAGTGTACAGAGCCCTGCTTGTCCTAAGTGTACAGAGCCCTGCTTGTCCACCATCACTTCCTGTATTTGAACTCCTCATAGAGACACACAGGCAATAGCGGTAGGGACAAAAATATACATATTTTTTAACCAATGTATATTACAAATGTACATATAATGGTATTATCTACATTCTATAAAAGTTTTTGTTGATGACAGGTACACTTTAAAGGGGTAATCCAGCCAAAGAGCAGCACCCACATTTTATGTGGGGCTGCGTCTCCAGCCTCAGAAAGCTCATGAACTGAGGGGGCGTGGCGTGACGCCACGAAGGGGCCTGGTGTTACGTCACGTCCCCAGTCCCGGAAAGATAGAGCTGTCCGAGACTGGAAACGCAGCCCCACATAGAATGCGGGTGCTGCACGGAGATCGTGGGAGGTCCCATCGGCGGGCCCCCCGCGATCAGACATCTTATCCCCTATCCTTTGGATAGGGAATAAGATGTCTTTGGCCGGAATACCCATTTAATAAGAAAACACATCAAAACTGCACATAATATGAACTGACCTAAACCCACTTATGAGTCTAATGAGTTTAACTGGGTGACTTCTAGCACAAGCAGGGTAATTAAATGGCCAGGAATGGCTGACACTCAGTGGCTGTCACATCAGCTAAAAGGGGTAATGCACAAGAACCTCTACGTTATTCCCTATTAATATCCTAGGATGTGCTTTATAACCAGAAAAATTAATTCTCTGAGTGCTTTATTTAACACTACAAGACATTTTTACAATTATTCCAATAATATTATAAAAGAATAAATAACTAGATAATACAAATACTACTTTCCGGTCAGGTTAAGGGATGGGCAGTGACGTCCAACCCTGGGTATGGACCCTTGATAAGGTTGGGCTTGTAACCAAGAATATGCATGGACAGGGTTCTATGCTGCTCTTCATGCCTAAGTTCATATTGGGCAGGTAAGCAGTACATTGGAAATAGGCCATTTTGTTTTATTTGTGAATGAACAAGGGAATTTACACATATGTAACCTCCATTACAAGTATGTAACTGCAATCTAGACACCGGAGCATTTTATATCATTTAAGTCTAGACTTAGGTTTTTTGTGTGTCTTTGGAAATCATGGGACTATTTATTTGTAAATATTTACTTAATATCTGTTTTATTTTATTACAGATCCTGATGAGTTTGATCAGATATATGAACCACTAGATGTGAAAAGCAAGAAAATACACATTGTGGACAGTGGTTTGACATTCAATATTCCGTACCCCCTTATCCTAAGGCCTCAACGAGGAGTTGATCTTATAATATCTTTTGATTTTTCTGCAAGACCAAGTGATTCAAGCCCTCCTTTCAAGGTAGTATGAATTCTACACAATTGGAATAGGGTTAGGCCTTTTTTTATCACTTTTTTTTGAGAAACTAAATTGTGTATTCCATATTGCAAAGATGAATGAAATGACGCATAACAATACATTTTTCATATCCTCGGGTAACTTTAATAATATACAAGACATAAAAGGAAACCACTCCATAATGACTTCACATTCACTGATCGGTACCTATTGCAGCAAGTACAAAGTACAACAGTTATCAACATGGTAGGAGGTTGAGGAGGTGTAGGACGACATTATATTTGATAAGAATATGGGGGTTTTGTTTCTAGATTCGTTTACTATACATTAAACTTATAGTAACAATACAACTGAGCATTGTATTTATATTGTGATGATTTGTTTTGTCCAGCTGGTTGGTAATATACAAAGATTTACTGCACATTTTGCATCAGATATTGTTTAATACAGTCCATACCATGCCTCTTTGGTATCACTTTTGCGTTTCTTAAGCTACTCTTCTTGTATGCTATTTATTATATAATTAAGTTATTTTTAAAACTTAAAGGGGTACTCCAGTGGAAAACATTATTATTATTATTATTATTATTTTAAATCAACTGGTGCCAGAAAGTTAAACAGATATGTAAATTACTTCTTTATAAAAATCTTAATCCTTCCAGTACTTATCAGCTCCTGTATGCTCCAGAGGAAGTTGTGTAGTTCTTTCCAGTCTGACCACAGTGCTCTCTGCTAACACCTCTGTCCATGTCAGGAACTGTCCAGAGTAGGAGCAAATCCCCACAGAAAACCTCTCCTGCTCTGGACAGTTCCTGACATGGACAGAGGTGTCAGCAGAGAGCACTGCGGCCAGACTGGAAATAACTACACAACTTCCTCTGGGGCATACAGCAGCTGATAAGTACTGAAAGGATTCAGGTTTTTAAATAGAAGTAATTAACAAACCAGTTGATTTAAAAAAAATAAATAATAATAATTCCACCGGAGTACCCCGATAAAAAACTAAGTAAATAAAATAATAATATGAATGTTCATATGGATTCTTCTGCCTTAGTATTAACATTATAAAGGGTTACTATGATGCCCAGACATGTAAAAAATTTTGATCACTCCGTATTGCTGCTGTGGTGCACCACGGGGTGTGATGTGAAGTGTAAGGGGGCAGATGTTATGGCCCCAGAGGTAAATGGTATTAACCCCTTCTTGTTGTGATGCCTGGGTGTGGTTTGGCCTTATAAACACCCGAAGGTAGTGCCGCTAATCCTAGGCTAGACAGGCTCAATAAAGAGTCCAAGGCCAGGTTAAGGGTCATGGTAGCTTTACTGAGGGAAGACAGATGAGGGGGGGCTGCGCAAGGAGCCCATAGGTCACTTGGGAGGTCACCTGGTCACTGGGGTTCTCTGGGTAACAATACAATCATGTGGTACAAAGACTAAAAGGTATATTACACTTATAATATATAACTACATATAACCTGTAAATACTATAGGGTTTGCTGCAGGAGAGCCCCAAGGACCCACAGGGACTCTGCCTGACAGGGCAGAAGTACAGTACGGCAACATCCCGTACTGGGACATAACACTGTGATTGGTAGTTATAAGCTGGGGAATTGCGCAGTATTGCAGCAATAGAAGATATCCAGCTCCTGGAAAAAAATATGATAAAACTTGTAGTTTATTTTGTCCATATTAAAAAATCTGGAAAGACCGCTCTTGTAAAAAATGACATGTCACTAAAAATAGTCAGGGAAACGCTGACGTAATTCGAGTTTGAACAAAGTTCTTAGTCATGGCCGCACTCCACTCCCTGGCCGGCAGACAAATCTGACCTTTTCATTGCATAGACTTCTATAGAGACAAAGGTCAGTTTTGATTGGCAGCCAAGAAGTGAGACATGTCCTGCCGCAACCTTCCCCCGCTTATACTAGCAATTGAAGCAGGTCTCAGTACCGCAATCTAAATTTTTGACACTTCTGGGAAACACTTCAAAAGGTTTTTTAATGTTTAATCACTATTGAAGTCCATCTTTTACTATTTATAGGAAAACATTTTTTTTTCCTGTTTTGTATACTTTAAATCTCTTTCGAAAAGCCATACAAGCCACAGTCTCCGGTCTCCTAACACACTCCTTTACCCAAAATGTTCCCCACGGCTGTACCTTTCTGTCCATGTGCTTCTGTCTCCAATCAGTTCAGCTGTTTTCCCGCAACAGCGCCGCAAAGTTCATGCTACTTTCGGGTTATAGTGGTGTGGGGGATGACATAAAAATAGTCATCCACCATGTGGCCTTGCTCCAGCTTCCTGTTCCTCCATGCCTCCCTCCTCCTCATCCCCTAGCAAAATAAACCAGACCCCCCCCCCCCCACATGCCACCCATGCAATTAACTAAGCCTGCGCTGTAAAACTGATAGGCGAGGGGAATCCTTAGGCGATTGCACAGCCCAGCGAATCGCGGCTGTGCAAACAAAGATGCTATGAATATGTAAACTGTGGGAGTGACCCACGGGAGGGTAGGGGGGCTGGCAGAGAGCGGGGAGGATCTGGAGAATGGTGACGTTTCGTTACCAAGATGGCCGCGGCCCACCGAATGCATGGGGTACGAAATTCATCATTGTGAAAAACCGGCTATACTTACAGATTTCTGAAAAGTTGGGGATGCGTGCATGTAACTTAATGGAGGTGAATTTCATTGTTGTATAACTTCTTGCTAGCTTTGCAATGGTCCAAAAAAATAGCTTTACATGAGCGGATTATCGGGCGAATGAGCATTTGTGGGAATTTGTTAGTTTTGGCCCTTGCCAAAGACGCTTAGATCCTTAGGCCCTATTCACACAACATTACGTCCACAGACCGCTTGAAAATGTGCTGTCTCCATAGATGGCAATGTATTGCCGAGCAAATTCTGCAGAAAGAATTAACATGTCAATTCTTTGGAGTGCGTAATCTGAATTTTCACGGCAGATGTTTCCGCTGCTGAAATTCCGCCGTGTTCTCAGTGCAGCAGGATCCCATTGAAAATAATGGCACTCAGCTGCAACAGAATTTCCAAGCAGAACTTTTCTGTCAGATTCCGCTTGGAATGAGGCCTAACACTTTTACTATTTTTCTTATTTCTAACACATGAAAGGGGTTATCTAGGATTAGAAAAACAGAGCTAATTTCTTCAAAAAACAGCACCACCCCTGTCTTCAGGTTGCATGTATTATTGCAGCTCAGTTCCATTGAAGTGAATCCTGGACAACCCATGTAATGGAGAAACTGATGAGACTTTCTTTCCTCCATATCCAGAGGGTTACTTAATTGCTAAAGGTAAACATTATAAGTGCATTAAACAACTCCTCCGACAAAGTGCAGCATATTTTATACATGAAAAGTCATCTTTACGATGGGGAACTTTTGACTTCTTCAAGGAATTTTAAACATCTGAAATGTTTACTTCCGCTCCAGGATCTCCTCCTCGCTGAGAAGTGGGCGCGCATGAATAAGCTGCCGTTTCCAAAGATAGATCCGCACGTCTTCGACAGGGAAGGCTTGAAGGAATGTTACGTGTTTCGACCTAAGAACCCGTCAGTAGAGAAAGACTGTCCCACCATCATTCATTTTGTTTTGGCTAATATTAAATTTAGAAAATTCAAAGCTCCAGGTATGTCCATTAAAAAAAAAGAAATTCCTGATCAAGGATTTCGAGATGATTTCTGTACGAGCATTTTACTATCTCTGTATTATATTATCCAATGCCCCCAAATACCAAGTGTCTCACTTTGCCCTGTTTTGAAGCACTGGACCCACACGCTTAAAGGGGTACTCCGGTGGAAAACTTTTTTCTTTTTTAAATCAACTTGTGCCAGAAAGTTAAACAGATTTGTAAATCACTTCTATTAAAAATCTTAACCCCTCCAGTGCTTTTTAGCGGCTGTATACTACAGAGGAAGTTTTTTTCTTTTTCTGTCACGACCACAGTGCTCTCTGCTGACACCTCTGTCAGCATACAGCCGCTAATAAGCACTGAAAGGATTAAGATTTTTTAATAGAAGTAATTTACAAATCTGTTTAACTTTCTGGCACCAGAGGGTGTGGGTCCAGTGCATGAAAATGGGACAAAGTGACACACGGAGGTAATAAAAGCAAATTACAGTACACAGTATTATAAAACTGCATCATGGGTTCAAAGGCTAAAGAAAAAAAATCCTGGATTACCCCTTTACTACTAATGTTAAAACAGCCTAACAGTTGTGGTTATGCTTTACTAACAGTTGGCACCATATGAAGTTAAGTTGGTGGCAATTTTGGCAAAAATCTTTGTGGAAGTCATGCAGCCTCGTGGCTAAGCAAAACCAATGGGGTCAACTGCAACCAAGGTGTGGCCACAACCGCAAGTCAACAGTCCCAAGAAATTCATCTCAGAATTCACTTTATGAAACCATGGATCCCATCACTCCATAAAGATATTATTGGGGAGATGTCCTGGTGTCCTGCTCCAGTCCCCTGATGCAATCATCTTTTTGAAGTCCAGTGTGATGTGCCAGGCCCAGGAAGCAACTGAACCCAATGTGTCCTACTGAAGCTAAGCGAATCACTGGCTGCAGCAATGTCCCGCCTCAGCCAGTGATTGGCTGAGGGCAATGTGATATATTGAGGCTTTGGACACCAGGAAGAAGACCAGGGTCACAGGCCCAATATGTCACATGCTCCTCAGCCAATCACTGGACGAAGTAGGACACCACTACAGTCATCCATTCGTTGAGCTGCACCATGTTGTATTGGACCTCTGAAGCAGGAAGAGGCTCGCACCAGGGACCGGAGCAGAATACCAAAGGCACCAGGGGAGTGCAGGAGGAGAGTCAAGTTTTTTTTTTATTTTTTTTAAATATCTTACAGAATAGGCATGGTTAAAGCAAGGAACCTCCAGCTGGATAACCCATTTAAAGGGGTATTCTGGGGTATTCTTAAAATATGTTTCTGGGGCCAAGTTAAAAACTGAAAAAATACTTACACTTATACTTACCTAGTCCCGATTCTGCTCCCTAAAGCTTCACTATTCTAGGTTTGTAGTCAGCACAAGCGATTGCAGGCATGGCCAATCAGTAGCTGAAGCAAGACTGACTGACTGAGCAGGCAATCACTTAAAAAATATATATTTCACATGTCCTAGAGGCATGTCAGTTTTGATCAGTCGGGGTCGGAGTGTTCAGACCTTGACCTGATGTTAGAATGAGCAAGTAGACATGTTCTTGGCTATGCGCTCCTTTCCCCACGCTTTCTGACAGCAACTCCCATAGAGACAATCCCATAGACTTACACTGTAAGTTTGTCTAGATCATGTAGCACAGAGTCAGAAGAGAATGCACCTTCTCCTGGCTAATTCTTGCGATCAGTCATTTTTTTTTTTTTTAAGTGACAGTGCTCTATTAAATCTTGTCCTTATACTATTACATAGGCTTATTAGGAATATTTATAACTTTTTTTCCCCCACATATTCAAAGTTATTATTACACTTGCCAAACTGTTGTTTATGCAATGACAATATTTTTAATTACTATTATCATCATTATTTATATAATTAAAGGGGTACCCCACACCTAGACATCTCATCCCCTATCTAAAGGATAGAGGATAAGATGTCTGATCGCGAGGGTCCCGCCGCTGGGGACCCCCGCAATATAGCATGCAGCACCCACCTGTATCTGCTTCTGGCAGCGCTGGAGGTTCGGGCTCCTGACCACGGGAACGGAAGATCGTGACGTCACGACTCCGCCCCCATGTGACGTCACGCCCCGCCCCCTCAATGCAAGTCTATGGGAGGGGGCGTGGCAGCTGCCACGTCCCCTCCCATAGGCTTGCATTGAGGGGGTGGAGCGTGATGTCACACAGGGGCGGAGCCGTGACGTCACAATGCTCCGGCCCCTTGATCGACAGTAATCAGACCCGGAGCAAACACGCTCCGGGGACTGATTTTAACGGGGTGCAGCGTGCAAGATCATGGGGGTCCCCAGCGGCGGGACCTCCGCGATCAGGCATCTTATCCCCTATCCTTTGGATAGGGGATAAGATGTCTAAGTGCCAGAGTACCCCTTTAATAATAATAATAAATTAATAATAATACATGTACATAAAAAATTAGACTTTTTATTATTCTAGATTTGCTGTGGTGCATGTTATACAGTATACGTTTTTCTGATATTATACTAACATGGCTATTTATATAATATATAAATATATAATCTCAGGTGTCCCCAGAGAAACTGCTGAAGAAAAGGACTTTGCAGACTTTGACATTTTTGATGATCCCGAAAGTCCTTATTCAACGTTCAATTTCCAATATCCTAATGAAGCTTTTAAAAGGCTGCACGATCTCATGGAGTTCAATACGCTCAACAACATAGATGTACGTATACAATTGTGACATGTGATTTATTAGTCTGTTAAATCTGTGGTATGCAGGAATACCTAATATTTACAGTGCGAGGAGATGGATGTGGGTGGCACCGCTACGGTTTTATCAGGTCCAGCTGCATCTATAGACACGTCAGGCCTTCTTTATAAAAATTGCTGGAAACATGTCGACAGTAACAAATATAGTAAAGATTTGGGCCACAATAAGGCTGGTTTCCACCTACTCTTTTTATTTTTGAGAGGGGGGGGGGGATTCCTTTGACATTACAAAAAAAAATGCTCGGTCTTTGTGCACTCCCAAGATGCAGTTTTTGTGGGTTTTTATTGATTTCCATCTAACATCTGGCCACAGCGTTTTTTCACCAAAAGAAAACAGGATGGAACCTAACCGAGCGGAATCGGGAGGAAAGAAGATTCTCATTGTTTTCAATGGGATTTTACTGCAATGTGCAAATTTCCACTGAAAGAATTGACAGGTCAAGTTTTTTTGTGGATGCCAGAATTTGAATTTCCGCACCAGAAATGTGAGTTTCCGGCGCAGAAATTAAAATTCTGGCATCCACAGAAAAACTTGACCTGTCAACTCTTTCAGCGGAATCCGCTCAGGAATTGCACTGACACAAAGATTATGTTCACACGGGAGAATGTCCGCACAGCAAATTTGCGTGCGGCATTAGCTGGACAGTGGAGCGCCGGCAGAACACGCCAGCACTAGGATCACTCGGAAATGCGCTGTCTTAGAGATGGAATGCATTTCCGCGCGGACAGAAGCATCAGAAGCATCTGGGGCAGAAATTCTGCCATGCAAACAGTGCAGCAGAATCCCATTGAAATCTATGGGACTCTGCTGCGAAATCTCCATGCAGAATTCCACACAGAAATTCTATCGTGTGAACATGGCCTTAGATCAACACAGCAATCAAGTATGTTAGAAAACCTTCTGCATTAGAACTTTCTTAAAACTTTTACATTTCTTTTGTTAATGACTCTAAATATACTTTAATGCTTTCCTTTATTATGTGTTGTACTATATGGGCATCTAATCCTCTCCCGGTGGCTGTGGTAATAGGATATGCGTTATAAAACACTTGTTTTTATGCAAACTATATCAATACTTCTATAAAACCACACACTTGTATGATATAATAACATGGTGTACATATCAGCACTGGGCTAAAATCCCAAACAGATCCATCACGTATGCGGTTTTATTAGAAAGGTTACATAAGTAGATTACTTTATAATGGTTCTGGAACAGTTATGTTGCTTGTGGTTTCTGTGTGGTTTTATTATATCTGAACAGCTCCCAAACCAAGCAAACACTAAATCCAAAGTTTGAAATTGTGTATAAACCTTATAAATATTATACACAACCAACTTTTTCTTGCAACAACATGTAAGGAATTTGGAAAAAAAACCTCAAAGGGGTATTCCAGGAAAAACCTTTTTTTTTCTTACCAACTGGCTCCAGAAAGTTAAACAGACTTGTAAATTACTTCTATTAAAAAATCTTAATCCTTCTAATAATTATCAGCTGCGGAAGGTGAGTTGTTCTTTTCTGTCTGGCAACAGTGCTCTCTGCTGACATCTCTGCCTGTCTCGGGAACTGCACAGAGTAGAAGAGGTTTGCTATGTGGATTTGCTTCTACTCTGGACAGTTCCCGAGACACGTGTCATCAGAGAGCACTTAGACAGAAAAGAACAACTCAACTTCAGCAGCTCATAAGTACTGAAAGGATTAAGGTTTTTTAATAGAAGTCATTTACAAATCTGTTTAACTTTCTGGAGTCAGTTTTTTTTCTTCTGGATAACCCCTTTAATTTACACCTGTGGTTAACATTTGGACTCTTGGCATGAATGCAGTTTAATGTAGTGTATCTTAGATATTTCTTTGAGATTGTATCTATAATTTCCATACAGTCAGTCTCTGTATAGCATACAAACCCCATACTTCTCTGCATTTATTGGAAAATGTCTGATTTGAGTATAAATGGTGTGAAGTCAGTACTATAGACTGTTAAAGGGGTTGTCTGGTGTGTTCATTTTTAATTAAAATGCTGAAAACCTAAAAAAAATTAATAAAAAATACATTCACCTTACCGCTCCTGCCAGTCTCTACTTGACGCCCCCTCTTGACTAGTGATGAGCAGCAGGGGCCATATTCGAATTCGCGACATTTTGCAAATATACTGACGATGATTCGTCCTATGTTTGCGAAATTCGCATATTCGCTATGTTCTTTCACTTTTTTTTCCCATGCGAAAATTCGCATAAAAAAATATGCATGTGAAAAAAATGACAATTTGCATAAAAATTCGCATTTGAAAAAAAAAAAAAAAAAAAAAAGAATATTCATCATTACGAATATATAGCGCTATATTCGAAATATTCGCGAAATCGCGAAGTGCCGATATTCGGGATAAAAATTTGCATTACGAATATTCATGCTTAAAGGGGTACTCCGCCCCTAGACATCTTATCCCCTATCCAAAGGATAGGGGATGAGATGTCAGATCGCCAGGGTCCCGCTGCTGGGAACCCCGGGGATCGCTGCTGCAGCACCCCGCTATCATTACTGCGCAGAGCGAGATCGCTCTGCATGTAATGACGCACAATACAGGGGCCGGAGCATCGTTACATCACGGCTCCGCCCCTCGTGACGTCACGGACCGCCCCCGTCAATACAAGTCTATGGGAAGGGGGCATGCCGGTCGTCACGCCCCCTGCCATAGACTTGCATTAGGGGACGGGCCGTGATGTCATGAGGGGCGGGGCCATGACGTCACGCTGCTCTGGCCCCTGTATCACCCGTCATTACGCACAGAGCGAACTCGCTCTGTGCAGTAATGATAGCGGGGTGCCGCAGCGGCGATCCCCGGGGTCCCCAGCAGCGGGACCCCGGCGATCTAACATCTTATCCCCTATCCATTGGATAGGGGATAAGATGCCAGGGGCGGAGTACCCCTTTAACACTACTCTTGACCTGTGCCATGTGACTGCTGAAACCAAAAACTGTCTGTAGCAGGTCAGCACTACAGCCAAAGACTGGTTGTACCGGGTTACTACTGCGGTCAAAGACTAATTGTAACAAGCACATTAGGCGAAGCGTTCGGCAAAACTCCCATAGTGATATTGCTTTGATATGGTGCAGCTATAATGGACACATGACACAGTTGCAGTCCACCGGAGTGCTCAATCAGAAAAACAACCATGATATCCAGCATAGAAGATTGAAGATGGCACTCACCAGTGATGGCGCAACAACGGTGTCTCTTTATTTACAGCAATGCAACCGGCAGACAAACAGCATCGGGATGAGGGACGCCACGGGTGTCCTTCATCCCGATTCTGTTTGTCTGCCGGTTGCATTGCTGTATTTAAAGAGTCACCGTTGTTGTACTGTCACTGGTGAGTGCCATCTTCAATCTTCTATGCTGGATATTCTAATTGTAACAAGTTTATCACTGTGCCCAAAAACACTAGTTGTAACAGGTCACCACCGAGGCCAAAACTGGTTGTAGCAATTAGCTTGTAGCTTGCATTATTACTACACAAGATAATACGCAAAATCATTAGCGCACAGTTTGCACCTCTTAAAGGGGTACTCCAGTGGAAAACTTTAATTTTCTGACACCAGTTTATTTAAAAAAAATAAAACAGATTTGTAAATTACTTCTATTAAAAAATGTTTACCCTTCCAGTACTTTTTAGCAGCTGTATGCTACAGAGGAAATTCTTTTCTTTTTGAATTTCTTTTTTGTCTTGTCCACAGTGCTCTCTGCAGACACCTCTGTCCATGTCAGGAACTGTCCAGAGCAGCATAGGTTTGCTATGGGGATTTTCTCCTGCTCTGGACAGTTCCTGATACGGGCATCAGGTGTCAGCAGAGAGCACTGTGGACAAGACAAGAAAGAAATTCAAAAAGAAAAGAATTTCCCCTGTAACATACAGCAGCTAAAAAGTACTGGAAGGGTAAAGATTTTTTAATAGAAATAATTTACAAATCTGTTTAACTTTCTGGCACCAGTTGATTTAAAAAAAATGTTTTCCACCAGAGTACCCCTTTAAGATGCCCTAATAAAGGCTAGAATATTGGGTGCAACTGTAGACAGTACTGGATCTATCCGTTGTGCCAGTGGTCATCCAGACGGCCCACCAGATACAATACAAAAGAGAGGAAGAGACCACAGCAACAAATTGGAAAATCGGGTATCTTGTGCAAAAAAGAACTTTAAAATTGTATTGGTTTCCAAAAACAAGTGACGTTTAAGCTACATATTAGCCTTTATTGAGCAAGTTTTTGGGAACCAGTACATTTTTAAAGCTCTTTTTGCACAAGATACCTGTGTTTCCAATTTGGTGCTGTGGCCTCTTCCTCTCTTTTGTACAGTACTATGCAACCACTTCGCTTAAAGGGGGTTATCCCCACCAGTCACAAGAAGGACTTTGTCATTCACTTGTCCCCCAAGTGAATGAAGTGGCAGTGCACATGCTTGATCAATGTTCCATTCATTTTCTATGGTGCTTCTGAACATTGCTGAACCCTTAAAGGGGTACTCCTGTGGAAAACTTTTTTTTATTTTTTTTAAATCAACTGGTGCCAGAAAGTTAAACAGATTTGTAAATTACTTCTATTAAAAAATATTCATCTTTCCAGTACTTTTCAGCTGCTGTATACCACAGAGGAAAGGGTTTTCTTTTTGGAACACAGTGCTCTCTGCTGACATCTCTTTCCATTTTAGGAACTGTCCAGAGCAGCATATGTTTGCTATGGGGATTTTCTCCTACTCTGGACAGTTCCTAAAATGGACAGAGATGTCAGCAGAGAGCACTGTGGTCATGATGTCAGCAGAGAGCTCTGTCTTCCAAAAAGAAAACCATTTCCTCTGTAGTATTCAGCAGCTAATAAGTACTGATAGGATTAAGATTTTTTAATAGATGTAATTTACAAATCTGTTTAACTTTCTGGCACCAGTTGATAAAAAAAAAAAAAAAAAAGTTTTCCACGGGAGTACCCCTTTAACTCTGCAAAGTCTGGAAGTCCCATAGATAGTGAATGGAATGGTGGTTAAGCATGCGCACTGCCACTAAACTCATTCAGGGGATAATTGACTATTCTCGGGACAGGTGGGGTCCTAGCAATTGGTCCTAGCAATCAGCTATGTATCCCTGTGGAAAGATAAGTTAAAATATTTCCATAAACCATTTAAGGGGACATTTACACATTTAGGTGGATTAACTTGCAAACTTGTAGCGTGTTTCCCGCTGTGAGTTTGATTAGGGGCAGGCTCTCAACAGGCTGTCTGCAGCAGATTTTCAGCAGTGGAATTTCAATTGTGGAAAATCCACCGCAGACCCTATTGACTTCCGCTTGTGTGAACATACCCTAAAGGTCATTTAGCATGGTACTAACATAGTCATTTACATTGCACCTAACACAGCAGTTAAAAAAAAAAAAAAAAAAGTGGGTCTCAAACTTTTTGTTCTAGTTTTGGCTTAAAATACTGACCAACCTGCTGACCAAATTCTGACCAAACTACTATGTGCAAAGGCAATACTCACATCACATGTAGGGGCTATATTTGGCCGTGAGCCAGGGATTGCTTCCAATGCTGATACTAGACATGACTATAAGCTTCCATTGTCCTCCTGACATATGGACAAAAATGGTCAAAATGCAGGAAAGGGGTAAAAGAACTGCCAAGGTAATGCAGGGACAAGCCAAAAACAGTTACTGTAAATGGTTCTTGTATATGTCACTACTGTTCTTATAGACTGTAATAACATCAGGAAGATTGTCCCTAGACTGCTATTATAGCCACAATACAGGAATACTGTAATCTGCTGTTGTCTTTGAATGTTCTCCAGGCGGCCTGCTTCCTGTAAATTATGTCAGGCTATTCCCAATATATTCTCTCTGCCCCCTTTACAGCGAGCTGGACTTGTCGCAGGTTGTCCCATGTCTACTGGCTGCAGAAAGTCATTTCTACTATGCAGGTTATAGAGCTTCTCTTTCAGGTGTACCTGTCGCTTTAAAAAAGTTTGACTTGTCCTAGAGACATCAAAAGTTTCGATTGGTCGGCGTCTGAGTGTTTGAACTCTGACCATTCGCCAGACAGAGCTGGGAGAAAAGAGCGGCTGACCGAGACAATTCCATAGACTCACATTATAAGGTATGTTCACATTTTACGAGGAATCATTTCAGTCAGAAAATTCAGCAAATTCTATCAATTCCTCAGTGTGAACATACCCTAAGTTCATCTCACTAGAGCGCTTTTCTCCCAGCTTGTTCGATTAGGGTCCAGGCACCAAGACCCTGTCCGATCAAACCTAGTCAAAGGTTTTCTTAAAGTGACAGTGTGGTGTCCCAGCACCAAAGGTGGTTCTGTGGGCTAAAGATTGCCTCGGGCATCCCTGCTGTCTCTCTGTTGGGCCCAGTGCTCCATTGTCTGACCTGTTATACTGTGATATATTTTTGTGTCATGTTATGTAGTAATTTATGTACTGTACCTTTAAGGGATTGTGGCATAGTGACCAGGTGACCCTGACGCTCCAGTGGGGGACCCCAAAACATAGCCCTTATGTAGTATAGGGGAGGAGGAGTGTTCAGGGGCAGTTAGGAGAGGAGGTTGAGAGGAGTCCAGGAGGGGAGTGCTGATACTGTGAGGAGAAGCATAGGGAGAAGCTTGTGTGGAAAATCATGTCTTCAGTCAATCAAGTTACATTTTTCAAGTAAGCATTGGCTTCTAATAATTGGAAATCTGCTGCAACAGCAACTACAACTCCCAGCAAGGCGACAGACTCCTTGGGTCACCCTCTACACTAAAGCTTGTATTGTCAAGGATTTAGCCACCTCAGCGACATTAAAGATAGTTATCCATAACCTTGCATCAGTGTATTCAATACCCCATGTCTGGCCCTAGAGAAGCTATCTCATCCCCGGACCGTGAAGGTTAACAGTGCCCTGGCGTCACAAAATTTATCTTACACCCTCACCATTAGTGGCACCACAGCCTTGTATCCACACCGTAGATAGGGGATAAATTTTTTGCCATGACATATCTCCTTTACACTGACAGTTAAAGTGACAGTGCCCAGTTAAGCTTTGCATTAATGGATACCTTCTTATTCCCTTGCAGGTGATCAAGGAAGCCATTAAAGAAAGCATTGAGTACAGGAGGCAGCACCCGTCCCGGTGCTCGGTGTCCCTCAGCAATGTCGAAGCTCGGAGATACTTTAACAAGAGCAAAGACCTAAGCTGAGTCATCCGACCTAGAACGGCAATGGCACGACCGGTCCCCCTAGTTGTATGTGGATGAGACAAAAGAGTCACATGTAACACATATGTATAAACATGGAATGTTATTTATCATCGTTATTTTCATCATTCTTATTCTTGTTTTTGTATCGCAAATAGACAAACCGTTAATGGATATAAAAAAAAAAAAAAAGACAAATCTCTTTTTTTTTTCCCGGACATTGTTATCACGTGTATCTATTTGGTCTCCTGAGTTAAAATTTATAGTTACTCAGAACTTCTTTGTACTGTACCTATAGCGTGAGGGTGCACATTTCCTGCATAGGCCTCAATGCTAACCTTATCTGTCTGATATATCCTGAGCTCGCTGCGTCCTGACATGAATCTGTCACCGCGGGAAAAAACCTGAAACTACTGTGATGACTGGATGGATGAAAAGTTGCTGAAAACAAATATATAGTCTTTGTATAAACATGCATTAGCTAACAGCTGTGGTCTTCATATTGTGAACCTCCAGCTGTTGCAAAACTACAACTCCCAGCATGCCCGGACAGCCGTTGGCTGTCCGGGCATGCTGGGAGTTGTAGTTTTGCAACGGTTTGAGGGTCACAGATTGAAGACCACTAGTCGACAGTAAGCCTACAAACAATCTATGGCCTGGACTCCTAAGCTGGACTCTTTACTTCTTTATCAGCATGCAGCTCTTGGGCAAGTAAATACAAAGATATCATTTACCCATTCAGAGTTGGCTGTCTGGGCATGCTGGAAGTTGTAGTTTTGCAACAGCTGGAGGGGCACAGTTTGGAGACCACGATCCTACAGTAAGACTACAAACAATCTATAGCCCGGACTCCTAAGCCGGACTCTTAAAGGGGTACTCCGCCCCTAGACATCTTATCCCCTATCCAAAGGATAGGGGATAAGATGTCAGATTGCCGCGGTCCCGCTGCTGGGGACCCCGGGGATCGCCGCTGCGGCACCCTGCTATCATTACTGCACAGAGCGAGTTCGCTCTGTGCGTAATGACGGGCGTTACAGGGGCCGGAGCAGCGTGACGTCATGGCTCCGCCCCTCATGACATCACGGCCCGTCCCCTTAATGCAAGTCTATGGCAGGGGGCGTGACGACCGCCACGCCCCCTTCCCATAGACTTGTATTGACGGGGGCGGGCCATGATGTCACGAGGGGCGGAGCCGTGACGTAACGATGCTCCGGCCCCTGTATTGCCCGTCATTACGTGCAGAGCGCTCTGCTCAGTAATGATAGCGTGGTGCTGCAGCAGCGATCCCCGGGGTCCCCAGCAGCGGGCCCCCGGCGATCTGACATCTTATCCCCTATCCTTTGGATAGGGGATAAGATGTCTAGGGCCGGAGTACCCCTTTAACTAATTTATCAGCATGCAATGTTTGGAAAAGTAAATACAAAAATAAAATTGACCCATTCGGATTCGGCATCTATTCACCTATACAGTGTGTGTGTGTGTGTGTGGGGGGGGGGGGTGTTACAATTTGAGGAGGTTTTGTGGTCACATATCCACTGATTAGAGTACTGGTAGAACTCTGGGGGTGACTCCCAACAATGACAAAAACAGGAGTCCTGTAAATGAAGTGGTGGTTAAGCATGTGCACTGCTGTTTTATTGAAAATCTATGGGACTGCCCAGGATAGCAGAGTATGGCTGTTTCTGGCAATCCCTTTTTTATGGAGCTGCAGCACGCATACTTTCTGTGTCTATTTCATTGTTTGTTTTAATACTCTTTATTAAACGCTACTCCGGTGAAAAACAAATGTTTTCAAATCAACTGGTGCATGAAAGTTATACAGATTTGTATGCATGCTCCAGAGGAAGTTGTGTAGTTCTTTCCAGTCTGACCACAGTGCTCTCTGCTGCCACCTCTGTCCGTGTAAGGAACTGTCCCGAGCGGGAGCAATTTCCTCCTGCACTGGATAGTTCCTGACATGGACAGAGGCGTCAGCAGAGAGCACTTTGGTCAGACTGGAAAAAAACTACACAACTTCCTCTGGAGCATACAGCAGCTGATAAGTACTAGAAGGGTTAATATTTTTAAATAGGAGTCATTTACAAATCTGTTTCACTTTCTGCCACCAGTTGAGATAAAATATTTTTTTTTTATTGGAGTGCCCCTTCAAATATATAGGAAGAGATTACCAATCTGCCATCTTCTGCTTGACATGTAATTGGTACAAAATTTAAAGAGGAAATCTGGAGGAAGATCAGTGGTACTACAACCACCAATGGCTTGGTTTTCACTTCTCTTTTAGAAAATTCTTTTGTCAATTCCATTCTAAACTCATTTTGTTTGAAAAAATAAAGTCCCATTGACTTCAATAGGCTTTTACCCACAGATTCCACCAGAATAATGTTCAATCTTCTGGCAGAATACGATTCCACATCAGAATTTCATCCACATAAATTCTTCAGTGTGACCTTTAACCCCTTAAAGACCAGGCACGTATGAATACGTCCCTGGGTCTTCAGGACCAGGCACGTATGAATACATCCTGGCGAATTTCACATCCCGCCACGCGCCGGCGGGTTGCGAAGCCGGACGCCTGCTGAAATCGTTCAGCAGGCGTCCAAGGCAAACGCCGGGCGATCTGCGGTGATTCCGGTCATTCGGGTCAGTGTTGACCCGATGACCCGGAATTAGATGGTGATCGGCGGTGTACGATACACCACCAATCACCTGCCGTTGCTGGGGAGAGGTGACAATACTGTCACCTCCCCAGCAACGCTACTATTGGCTGGCGATCGTCTGACCAATAGTAGCGCGGCAGAGGAGGGGTTAACGGTCCCTTCCCGCTGCTGCACCCGCACTCTGTGTTCAGTCAGCGGGTGCAGCAGTGAGGAGAAGACCCCCTCGGAGCTCCGGAGCCCCCTCACTAGCCTTAGAATAGGGACAGCGGATTGCAGGGACAGGTCGGAGTTAATAAAGTAAAAAAAGTAAAAAATAAAAGTTTTAAACAAAAGTCCCCCCCCGACCCCCTAATAGGTCCCCAAGGGTCCTATTAGGGTCTGATCCCTGACCCCGGGTCCTAGTAGGGGTTCAGGGAGCTGCGTGTGCCATCCGTTTTTGTTTTTTTTTTGGCCGCAGCTTTTTTTTTTTTTTTTGGCGACTCAGGAATCCGGATTGACACGGCTGGCTTCACTGATCTGGACTTTTTAAAGTTTTTTTTCAGTGACAGCCTGGTCAGTCACATGGTGGAGCAAACGAACTTGAATGCCCAGCAGTTCATTGTCCACCACCCCGATTCGCTTTTGGCCAGGCCCAATGAATGGCGCGCCATTGATGCAGTGGAAATGAGGACATTTTGGGGCCATGTGCTCGTCATTACTGGAGCGGGGACGTCCTCTATCAGACCCCGCTTTACAGTATGGCGATGACACTGAGGCGGTTTGAGGCCATTCAGAAATGCCTGCATTATGCAGCTAATGCGGCATGTCCTCCCCGAGGTGATCCCGCCCATGACCGGCTTTACAAAGTGAGGCCGGTCATCGATCACTTTGGGGACAAATTTTTGGAGGCCTACGTACCACTCAGGGACCTCTCTGTAGATGAGTCTCTCATCAGTTTTAAGCGGAGACTCATCTTCCGCCAGTATATTCCCTCGAAGCAGGCACGGTATGGAGTGAAACTCTACAAACTTTGCGAGAGTACCTCCGGGTACAAGTTTATAGTGTATGAGGGACGAGATTCCTGTATTGAACCCCCAGAATGTCCCCCCACTCTGGGTGTTAGCGGGAAACTCGTTTGGGACCTTGTGCACCCATTGCTGGATAAGGGTTTCCACGTATACATGGATAACTTTTATGTCAGCATCCCTCTGTTCAAATCCCTTTCCGCCAGATCCACGTCCGCTTATGGGACCGTGCAGAAGAACCAGAGAGGCCTCCCTCTAAATTTGGTCCAGACGCCTATCCCCAAGGGTGAGTCCCGTGCCATCACCCATGATAACCTGTTGTTGGTGAAGTATAAGGATAAGAGGGATGTCCTTATGCTCACCACTATTCATGGGAACGGCAGCACCCCTGTCCCTGTGCGAGGTACCGTGGGAGCGGTCCTCAAGCCCGATTGTATTCTGGACTACAATCGGTATATGGGGGGAGTTGATCTCCCAGATCAAGTCCTTAAGCCATATAACGTCATGCGGAAAACATGGGCATGGTACAAAAAAGTTGCGGTCTACTTGGTACAGGTTGCCATGTACAACGCTTTTGTACTATCCCAGTACGCTGGCAACACAGGGACATTCCTCTAGTACCAAGAAGAAGTCCTAAAGGTCCTGATCTTTGGCGACCGGGAAAGATCAGGGCGGACTTCCCAAGGGTCTGGAGTTATAGACGCCAGGATCATCCCAGGCGAACACTTTCCAGGTGTGATTCCCCACAGTGGAAAGAAGGGACGAACCCAGAAAAGATGCAGAGTGTGTAGCAGGAGGGGGATACGGAAGGACACCACGTATCAATGTGACACTTGCCCAGATAATCCGGGCCTCTGCATAAACTGCTTCAGGGAGTATCACACTTCCATGAAGTTCTAAATTTTCCTTTTTCAGTTTAATTTTCCATAATTTGACTAATGTACCAAGTCCAGAGTACATTCCAAATTGTTAACCTCCTAAAACCACTAAATTGCCCAAAAAAAACTGAAGAAAAAAAAACCTGATAGGCTGGGCTCACATCACGTTTTTGCCATACTGTTTTCAATCCGTTTTTCAAAAGAAAACCGTATGGCAAAAAAACGGATGGAACAGTATGGGAAAAAGTAAACCGTATGCGTTTTTAAACAGTATACTGTTTTTAAAAGTGCTTACAGTTCCTTCAGTTTTTATTTTAAAAAAAACCTGCGGTTGCAGTACAGTTTTTAAACCGGAGACAAAATCGTGGTCAACCGCCTACTTTTTTTTAAACATGGAATTCAATGGGAAACGCACATGTAAACGGTTCCATACGGGAAAAACGTATAAGTTTTTACTTTGCACATGCACATTTGAATCCTAAAGTCCCCACCCAAGACCCCTCCCATTAAAAATGGACAACATTTTCAAAAACGTATGTTTTTTTTTCTATAAAAACTGACGGAACTGTATACACTTTTAAAAACAGTATACTGTTTAAAAATGCATACGGTTTACTTTTTTCCATACTGTTCCATCCGTTTCTTGCCATACAGTATTCTTTAGAAAAACGGATTGAAAACAGTATGGCGAAAACGTGATGTGAACCCAGCCTAAGACCTCTGGGGGGTGTTTTTTCAAAAATGGGTCATAGGTCCCTGAGTCACTATCATCGGGGACTTTTTTATGTTGCCTCAAATGCGCAGCGCTTTCTCACCACCTGAGCGGGTGCGCATTTGAGGCAACAGGTTAGGGACGGCCACACACATCACATTCCCAGAATGATTACTCAGAGCATAGGGTTTGGGGTGGGCATATTTTTTTAGTTTTGGCTATGCTCTGGGCCATCATTCTGGGAATATATCCTTTTTTTATTATAATTTTCTGGCCCACTGTACCCCACCTGTATACCCCAGTTACGGCCCATTGTCCCCCATAGTGTTCCCCTATTTATAAATAGGGCTCAGTGCTCCCCCCATTAACGCTCCTTGAGGGGGGGTCCCACATCCTCTGCTATGAAAAGCTCAAGGCCCCTGACTGACCTCATGTGTGCACCAGCGGAGGCAAAATCATCCAAAAATCGGGTATGTCCTTACTCCAAAGAAATGTATTTACAAATTGCGGGGTGTCTTTTCTGCTATTAACCCTTGTAAAAATGTAAAATTTGGGGGAAAACCCACATTTTTGTGATATTATTATTATTTTTTTTACATATGCAAAAGTCGTAAATCCCCTGTGCGGTATTAAGGCTTACTTTACCCCTTGTTACGTTCCTCAAGTGGTCTAGTTTCCAAAATGGTATGCCATGTGGATTTTTCTTGCTGTCCTGGCACCATAGGGGCTTCCTAAATGCGACATGCCCCCGAGCAAAATTTGCTCTCAAAAAGCCAAATATTACTCCTTCTCTTCTGAGCATTGTAGTTCGCCCGTAGTGCACTTCAGATCAACTTATGGGGTACCTCCATACTCATACTCCATACGATATGCTGCAGAGGGACTTCAGATTCGGTGGCATCAGAGGAACGTGCAAGGGCGTCAGCCCTGACGTTTTTGTCTGCAGGACGAAAGGGAATCTCCAAGTTAAAGTGGGCAAAAAACAACGACCATCTAGCCTGGCGAGGATTCAGACGCTGGGCAGACTGGAGGTACGAGAGATTCTTGTGGTCAGTGTAAATGACAATGGGGTGTTTGGAACCCTCCAATAGATGCCTCCATTCTTCGAGTGCTAACTTGATGGCTAGAAGGCCACGATCTCCAATGGAGTAATTTTTTTCTGCCAGAGAGAAAGTTTTAGAAAAGAAACCACAAGTAATGTTACGTCCGGTAGAGTTTTTTTTTTGAGAAGTACGGCTCCGGCTCCGACTGAGGAGGCGTCCACTTCCAGCAAGAAAGGTTTCGATGGATCAGGTCTGGACAGCACTGGAGCAGAAGCGAAGGCAGTTTTGAGATGATTGAAGGCCTCATCTGCTTGAGGAGGCCATGACTTAGGGTTGGCATTCTTCCTGGTCAGGACCACAATAGGGGCCACAATGGTGGAGAAATGGGGAATAAACTGTTGGTAGTAGTTGGCAAATCCCAGAAAGCATTGGATAGCATGGAGTCCAGAAGGGCCAGGCCAATCTAAAACCGCTGACAGTTTGTCTGGGTCCATTTGAAGCCCTTGTCCAGAGACTAGGTAACCTAGGAAAGGAAGAGAATTGCATTCAAAGAGACATTTTTCCATTTTGGCATACAGGTGATTTTCGCGAAGTCTCTGGAGCACTAGGCAGACATGACGACGGTGTTCCTCCATTCTAGAGGAGAAAGTCAAGATGTCGTCCAGGTAAACCACAACACAGGTATATAATAAGTCCCGAAATATCTCATTAACGAAGTCCTGGAAGACTGCAGGGGCATTGCAGAGCCCAAAGGGCATAGCTAGATATTCGAAATGTCTGTCTCTGGTATTGAATGCGATTTTCCACTCATCACCTTTCCTGATGCGAATAAGATTATATGCGCCTCTTAAGTCCAATTTAGTGAAAATATTGGCACCACGAAGACGGTCAAAGAGTTCAGAGATCAAAGGCAGGGGATAGCGGTTTTTGATAGTGATTTTATTTAAACCGCGGTAGTCAATGCATGGCCGTAAGGAACCGTCTTTTTTAGAGACAAAGAAGAACCCCGCTCCAGCGGGGGATGAGAACTTCCGAATGAAACCTCTTTTTAGGTTCTCCTGGATATAGTCGGACATGGCTTGAGTCTCTGGGGCAGACAGAGGGTAGATCCTGCCCCGAGGTGGAGTGGTACCAGGAAGGAGGTCAATGGGGCAGTCGTAAGGCCTATGAGATGGTAAGATCTCTGCTTGTTTTTTGCAGAAGACATCAGCAAAGTCCTGGTAGGCCTTGGTAAGACCCGGTAAAGGTGGGCCCACAGGGGTTTGACAAGTAGGAGCAGACGTGAGGCATCGTTTGAGGCAAGATGGACCCCAACTTTTGATCTCCCCGGTGGTCCAGTCAAGGGTTGGAGATGACGCTGGAGCCATGGCAGACCGAGGAGGATTTCAGAGGTGCAGTTGGGCAGGACAAGAAATTCTATTTTTTCGTGATGCAGTCCAATACTCATAAGCAGGGGTTCTGTGCGGTAGTGCACAGTGCAGTCCAATTTTTCTCCGTTGACAGAGGAAATGTAGAGCGGCTTGACGAGACTGGTCACTGGGATGCTGAACCTATTAACAAAAGAGGCCAAAATAAAATTTCCTGCAGAACTGGAGTCCAAGAAGGCCACAGCAGAGGAGGAGGAGTTAACAGAAGAAGAAATCCGCACAGGCACAGTGAGACGTGGAGAAGCAGAATTCACACCTAGAGTCGTCTCACCTTTGTGAGGTAATGGACTGCGTCTCTCCAGACGCGGAGGGCGGATAGGACAGTCTTTTAGGAAGTGTTCGGTACTAGCACAGTACAGGCATAGATTCTCGTTACAGCGGCGAGTCCTCTCTTGTAGGGTCAGGCGGGACCGATCCACTTGCATAGCCTCCTCGGCAGAAGGCACAGGAACAGATTGCAGTGGACTAGAGAAGAGAGGAGCCGGCGAGAGAAATCGCCTGGCGTGAACAAGATCCTTTTCCTGTCGGAGCTCCTGGCGACTTTCAGAGAAACGCATGTCGATGCGGGTGGCCAAATGGATACGTTCAGACAGGTTAGCAGGAATTTCTCGTGCGGCCAGTACATCCTTGATGTTGCTGGATAAGCCTTTCTTGAAGGTCACGCAGAGGGCCTCATTGTTCCAGGATAATTCTGAGGCGAGGGTTACGAAACTGGATGGCGTATTCGCCTACGGAAGAACTCCCTTGGACAAGGTTCAGCAAAGCAGTCTCGGCAGAGGAGGCCCGGGCTGGCTCCTCAAAGACACTACAAACTTCAGCGAAGAAGGACTGGATAGTAGCAGTAGCAGGATCATTGCGGTCCCAGAGCGGTGTGGCCCATGACAAGGCCTTTCCAGACAGGAGACGGACTACGAAAGCCACCTTAGACCGTTCAGTGGGGAATTGGTCCGACATCATCACTAGGTGTAGGGAACACTGGGACAGGAATCCACGGCACTGTTTAGAGTCCCCATCAAACTTGTCCGGTAGAGACAGGCGGAGGCTAGGAGCAGCCACTCGCTGCGTAGGAGGTGCAGGAGCTGGCGGAGGAGATGATTGCTGAAGCTGTGGCAGAAGTTGTTGCAGCATGACGGTCAGTTGGGTCATCTGCTGTCCTTGTTGCGCGATCTGTTGGGATTGCTGGGCAACCACCGTGGTAAGGTCAGCGACAACAGGCAGCGGAACCTCAGCGGGATCCATGGCCGGATTTATTGTCAGGATCCGGATAGGTATGCAGCGAGGACACTGGAGGTGGATCCTCTTTGTCAGTGGGGTGATGACGTGAACCGTACCCAGGGCCGTTTGAAGGAATTTGGGGGCCCCAAGCAAAATGGACATGGAGGCCCCCTTGATGTTCACGCACGTCACTCTCTAGGGCCGGCGTCAGGACATAGTAACGCCAGCCCTTGAATTCTGGGAGCGCAACGTGAGCGAACGTCGATACGACGCACATTAGGTGCAGCAGAGTTCCCCCCACAATAGGTGCAACAGAGTTCCCCCCACATTAGGTGCAGCAGAGTTCCCCCACATTAGGTGCAGCAGAGTTCCCCCCACATTAGGTAGGCAGTGTTCCCCCCACATTAGGTGCAGCAGTGTTCCCTACCCATACCCCCTGTCCAGCCAGACACCCCCCCCTCCAGGGCCATATTTTTTGGTGGGGGTTTGACTGCTGAGACCCCCACTGATCACCTCGGTTGAAGTGGTTCTCCAGCTGTTGGAAAGCTAAAACTCCCATTATGTCTGAAGAGCCTCTGGCAATGGGAGTTGTAGTTTTCTAACAGCTGGAGAGACACAGATTGAACACAGTTTTACCCATCATCGCTGCAGAACTAACAAGTGACTACAGCTCTGATGGGATAGTCAGGAGAATTCACAATGATATCAGTGACCTGAGTGACGTCTTCTGACTTGAGTGATATCTTTTCTGTTATCTTTTCTTCTCCATCTGGTCCAGAGACCAGGTCTTCCTCCAGCTCCATCTTCTCTGCAGAGTCAGACATCATTGGCTCCTCACTGTCAGCAGATCCTCATCCTCTGCATGAAGACTGTAATCATTATAACATTGACAGAAAGTGTACCCTAAATATAATCCTGCCACACACTGTACCCTGAATATAATACTGCCCCACACTGTACCCTGAGTATAATACTGCCATACACTGTACCCTGAATATAATCCTGCCACACACTGTACCATGAATATAATACTGCCCCACACTGCACCCTGAATATAATACTGCCATACACTGTACCCTGAATATAATCCTGCCACACACTGTACCCTGAATATAATACTGCCCCACACTGTACCCTGAGTATAATACTGCCATACACTGTACCCTGAATATAATATTGCCCCACACTGTACCATGAATATAATACTGCCCCACACTGCACCCTGAATATAATACTGCTATACACTGTACCCTGAATATAATCCTGCCACACACTGTACCCTGAATATAATACTGTCCAACACTGTACCCTGAATATAATACTGCCCCACACTGTACCCTGAATATAATACTGCTATACACTGTACCCTGAATATAATACTGCTATACACTGTACCCTGAATATAATCCTGCTATACACTGTACCCTGAATGTCACCCTGCCACACACTGTACCCTGAATATTAGGGATGCACCGATATATCGGCGGCCAATACATATCGGCCGAAAATAGCTATTTCGGCAAAATGCCGAAACAACAAAAAATGTGCCGATAATGACCCACCTCCCCTGCCCGCCCACAGCACAAGTTACAAACACTGCCAGTGGCAGAGGCACTCGTGGGGGGTGCAGGCGGGGCCGGCCGCAACATCTGGGGGGGGGGGTTGCGCTCTCCGGGATAGGATTAGGAATACTTCTTTTTATGTGCCCGGGCCGGCTCCTGTGTGTGGCTGCAGGCGGGGGCCGGCCAGAGCATATAAAAACTAATACTGTGTACTAAAAACCAGGGGGCCTCCAGCTGTTGTGAAACTACAACTCCCAGCATGCCCGGACCGGCAAAGTCTGTCCGGGCATGCTGGGAGTTGTAGTTTCACAACAGCTGGAGGCCCCCTGGTTTTTAGTACACAGTATTAGTTTTTATATGCTCTGGTCGGCCCCCGCCTGCAGCCACACACGGGAGCCGGCCCGGGCACATAAAAAGAAGTATTCCTATCCCGGACATCCCTGTGTCCCGAAAAATCTTTTCGGGACATAAGGATGTCCGGCGGTCACTCACCATTCCCCGGCTTCCTCCAGCGGTCCTCCTGCGATCCTCCCGCGATCCTCCTTCGGTCCTTCGCTTCTCCGCCTCTATGGTCGTACGCACGGGACGTCACTGACGTCCCGTGCGTACAACCATAGAGACGCAGGAGGACCGCAGGATCGTCGCGGGAGAACGCACGCTGGCCGGGGACTGGTAAGTGACCGTGTCATCTTCTTCAGTGTTCCGGTCACCGCTCCTTCGGTCCCGGCACCTACTGCTATGGTCCATAGGCCATAGCAGTAGATGTGACCCCGGGCTGGAGGAGCGGTGACCGGAACACTGTGGGGGCAGCAGTACAGACATACAGTCTCCAGCCATACACTGTATATGGCTGGAAGCTGTATGTCTGTGGGGTGGGGGAACTGCTGACCTAATGTGGGGGGGAGCTGCCTACAAATGTGGGGGGAGCTGCCTAATATTTGGGGGGGGGAGCTGCCTAATATTGTTGGGGGGAGCTGCCTAATATTGTGGGGGGTGGGGGGAGCTGCCTAATATTGTGGGGGGGGGGGAAGCTGCCTAATATTGTGGGGGGGGGGAGCTGCCTAATATTGTGGGGGGGGGGGGGAGGGCACTGCCTAATATTGTTGGGGGGAGCTGCCTAATATTGTTGGGGGGAGCTGCCTGATATTGTGGGGGGGGGGGGAGAGCTGCCTAATATTGTGGGGGGAGCTGCCTAATATTGTTGGGGGAGCTGCCTAATATTGTTGGGGGGAGCTGCCTAATATTGTTGGGGGGAGCTGCCTGATATTGTGGGGGGAGCTGCCTACAAATGTGGGGGGAGCTGCCTAATATTGTGGGGGAACTGCCTACTATTGTGGGGAACCTGCCTACTATTGTGGGGGAACTGCTGACCTAATGTGGGGGGGAGCTGCCTACAAATGTGGGGGGAGCTGCCTAATATTGTTGGGGGGAGCTGCCTAATATTGTGTGGGAACTGCCTACTATTGTTGGGGGGAGCTGCCTACTATTGTGGGGGAAATGCTGACCTAATGTGGGGGAGCTGCCTACTATTGTGATTAACCTGCCTACTATTGTGGGGGAACTGCTGACCTAATGTGGGGGGGAGCTGCCTAAAAATGTGGGGGGAGCTGCCTAATATTGTTGGGGGGAGCTGCCTAATATTGTTTGGGAACTGCCTACTATTGTTGGGGGGAGCTGCCTACTATTGTGGGGAACCTGCCTACTATTGTGGGGGAAATGCTGACCTAATTTGGCAACCTGCCTACTATTGTGGGGGAAATGCTGACCTAATTTGGGAACCTGCCTACTGTTGTGGGGGAGCTGCCTACTGTTGTGGGGGAGCTGCCTACTATTGTGGGGGAGCTGCCTACTAATGTGGGGGAACTCCCGACCTAATGTGGGGGAGCTGGCAATCTAATGTGGGGGAATCTAATCTAATCTAATGAGCGGAGCGCTGCATTTTACCAGAAGACGGGGAGAAGTCATTTTCGGTATCGGTTTCGGCCGGACATTTTTTTTATTTCGGTCTCGTTTTGGTTCTGAAATTTCCATTTCGGTGCACCTCTACTGAATATAATACTACCCCACACTGTACCCTAAATATAATACTGCTATATACAGTACCCACTAAATATACTACCACACACTGTACCCACTAAATATAATACTGCCATACACTGTACCCACTAAATAGAATCCTGCTATTCACTGTACCCACTAAATATAATACTGTTCTACACTGTACCCTAAATATAATACTGCCCCACACTGTACCCTAAATAAAGTACTGCCCCACAGTACCCTAAATAAAATACTGCCCCACATTGTACCCTAAATAAAATACTGCCCACACTGTACCCTGAATATAATACTGCCATACACTGTACCCTGAATAAAATACTGCTATACACTGTACCCACTAAATATAATACTGCCCCACACTGTACCCTGAATATAATACTGCCACACACTGTACCCTGAATATAATACTGCCACACACTGTACCCTGAATATAATACTGCCACACACTGTATCCACTGAATACAATACTGCCACACATCATATCTATATATATATATATATATATACACCCCCTCTTATCCTCTGTGTCCACACCCCGCCAAACCTCTCCTCATCATTACTATAACTCCCCCCCACCTCTCATCACCCCATAACACCCCCCCTGCACCTCTCATTACCCCATAACACCCCCCCTGCACCTCTCATCACCCCCATAACACCCCCCCTGCACCTCTCATCACCCCCATAACACCCCCCCCGCACCTCTCATCACCCCCATAACACCCCCCCAGCATCTCTCATGACCCCCATAACACCCCCCTGCATCTAACATGACCCCCATACCCCCCTGCATCTCTCATGACCCCCATACCCCCCCTGCATCTCTCATGACCCCCATACCCCCCTGCATCTCTCATGACCCCCATACCCCCCCCTGCATCTCTCATGACCCCCATACCCCCCCCCTGCATCTCTCATGACCCCCATACCCCCCTGCATCTCTCATGACCCCCATACCCCCCCCCCCCCCACACACACACACCTCTCATCACCATTGCAGTCCCCTAACCACCATACAATCCTCCCCCCCCCCCCCCCCCGCACCAGTTTACTTACCCTGCCGGGAATCGTTGCAGCGGCGTGAGTCTGCTGCTGCTCCTGTCACTGCACGGAGGATGCTGGAGGTTCGCGTGGGGACGTAAGCAGGGACAGGTCAGGTCATTGGCGTAGACGTGCGTGCCTGCGCGGGGCACGTGACGTCTCTACTCCAATCAGCCCCTGACCTGTCTGGTGCCGATTTGAATTTTTCCCCTCACGCTTTATACAAAAAGGTAATTTCATTGAAATGTGCGGGCCCCCGAAGTGCCCCGTCGCTACAGGACGGGAAAGCACCGGCTCAGCTCGGGGCCCCCCAGCCAGCTCGGGGCCCCAAGCAATTGATTGGTTTGCCGGTCTGGTAGCGACGGGCCTGGCCGTACCAGGGGAACGGAGTCTAAGGGGTTACTGGTATTCACCAGAGCCTGCAGCAAAGCGGGATGGACTTGCAGCAGCAGGTAACCCTCAGGTCGTTCCACCCGATAGCGACTCAACCCCAGCTGACGGCTGAGACAGGCGCGGTACAAGGGACAAGGCAAGAGCAAGGTCGGACGTAGCAGAAGGTCAGGGCAGGCAGCAAGGATCGTAGCCAGGGGCAACAGCAGAGGGTCTGGAACACTGGCTTGGAACATACACAAAACGCTTTCACTGGCACTAGGCAACAAGATCCGGTGATACCAGGAAGGGGAAGTGGGTTTTTATAAGGAGGACACAGGTGCAGGTACTGATTGGGCCAGTCACCAATCAATGGTGCACTGGCCCTTTAAGTCTCAGAGAGCCGGCGCACGCGTGCCCTAGGGAGCGGGGCCGCGTGCGCCGGGACTGAGCAGACGGAGGACGGGGCAGGTGAGGAGATTGGGATGGGAGCCGCGGGGGGGCGCGTCCCGCTACGCGGGTCGCATCCCCGCCGGTGACACTAATGCAGCGCTCCCGGTCAGCGGGTCTGACCGTGGAGCTGCATGGAGGTGAACGCCGTGAGCGCTCCGGGGAGGAGCAGGGACCCGGAGCACTCGGCGTAACAGGAAATTTACCTACGTTAAAGTGTTTCTTACATATATAAATTTAAATTTATTGTTTGTGGGATTTGGGTGGAATAGGAGCATGGCAGAAGATTGACGAGCTGCAGAGCCTAGCAAGGGCCCTTGCCTTTTTTTTGGTCCGGGGGCCTCGAGTGTTGTCAGTCCGCCCCTGGGGGGAGGGAGGGGGGGTAATTAAGGGGGGTGCGTGCGTGTGGGTGGGGCCAAACAAAGGGTCCGCCCCGGGTGCCAAATGCTCTAGGTACGCCCCTGGGTGTAGAACAGAAGTAATTCACCTCAAGCCCAAATCCAGCCTAGAAGCACTGATAAGGAAGGGAGTGAGATTGAGAGAGTGCAATTTTGGGTGTAGTACACAGCGACTGTGTGCTGCAGCACTGGTGTGTACAACAACTGAAAAGCTAATAGTAGCCAGCCAGCGTATTGTCCTCTATTAAAGGGGTACTCCACCGGAAAACTTTTCTTTTTTGATCAACTCGTGCTAGAAAGTTAAACAGATGTGTAAATTACTTCTATTAAAAAATCTTAATCCTTCCAGTACTTATCAGTTGCTGTTATGATCCACAGGAAGTTCTTTTCTTATTGAATTTCCTTTCTGCCTCACCACAGTGCTCTCTGCTGACACCTCTGTCCATTTTAGGAATTGTCCAAAGCAGGATAGGTTTGCTATGGGGATTGGCTCCTACTCTGGACAGTTCCTAAAATGGACAGAGGTGTAAGCAGAGAGCACTGTGATCAGGCAGAAAGTAATTTACTTTCTGGCACCAGTTGATTTAAAAATAAATATGTTTTCCAGTGGAGTCCCTCTTTAAGTGTAACCTGTGTGTACATCTAAGTGGTGTACCCTTTTGTTCCTGTTAAAGTCTCAAGGGCCTAGTTACTGTGAAAGGCCAGCCAAAAGTACACACCTGCTCAAAAGTACACACCTGCTGGTGTTGTAGACAAATACCGTTTTAAGCGCAGTGGAGCATATCCTACTCCCCACATAAGTGCATACCACATACTGTATGTACATCTAAATGGTGTACCATTTTGTTCCTGTTAAAGTCTTAAGGGCCTAGTTGCTGTGAAAGGTCAGCCAAAAGTACACACCTGCTGCTGTTGTAGACAAATACTGTTTTAAGCATAGTGGAGCATATTGCACTCCCCTCATATACACACTAAGTATGTCAGGCAGAGAAGTGCCAGGACATGCACAGAGGAGTGGCAGAGGCCTATATTTATCTGGCGCAGGCAGAGGTTGCAGCAGACTAGGGGCGAGTGGCAGCAGGAGTCGCAGCGAGAGCCCTGAGCTCCTGGGATCAGCTAGCTGTCGTGTCTCGACAAGCAACTCATCTGCTGTCATTGACTGGTTAATAGTGTTGCTCACGAATATTCACAATGCGAATATTCGTAGCGAATATAGCATATTCGCGAATATTTAGAATATTGCGAATAATATTCGCGATTACGAATATTCGTTTTTTTCCCAAACTTGTTTAAACACAGATCACATTATAGTGATCTCCATCGACGTATAATTGCATTGCTGGTATGATTAGAGACCATGGGGGTAGAATCTAAGGTGATTAGTTTGTGCATGCGAATATTCGTATTGCGAATATTCGTATTGCAAATATTCGCGAATATTTTCCACGCCCTTCTTATGCCTCTGAGCCAATGATAGTTCTGCAACCACAGTTGTCAGAGGTTAGCAACCTCCCTAGCAACCAATAGAAACTTGCTGGCACGATCAGTATATAAGATCACTCCCAGCAGTATTTGCTTGCAGATTCACATGGTGGTTTTGAGAGTGTACTTATGAGCTGCTGAATACTACAGAGGAAATTATTTTCTTTTTGGAACACAGAGCTCTCTGCTGAATCACAAGCACAGTGCTCTCTGCTGACATCTCTGTCCATTTTAAGAACTGTCCAAACATATGCTTCTCTGGACAGTATTCAGCAGCTAATAAGTCCAGGAAGGATTAAGATTTTTTAATAGAAGTAATTTACAAATCTGTTTAACTTTCTGGCACCAGTTGATTTAAAAAAATGTTTTCCACCAGAGTACCCCTTTAAATTACAAAATATATCTTTAATCTTTTCAATTGTGAGGCCCTATGGTCTCCTCTTGCTGCTGCCACCTCCAGGCTATGTCATTCTGCCACTATATGGCCTCCTTATGCTCCTGCCTCCTCTAGGCTGTGTCATTGTGCCGCCATGTGGTCTCCTCATGCTGCTGGCACATTACATAAAAATTTTAAATAAATCATTTTAATAAATTAATTTGAATAAATTCATTTTAATTTAAACCTGTTAAGGACCAAGGGCGTACCTGTACGCCTTGAGTCCGCTCCCATTCTATAATGGGGGGCCATGCGGGTCGGGCCCGGCCAGGACCCGTGGCTAATAGCCCGCGCTGCGTGGCACTAATCGTGGTGCCGCGCGCTATTAACCCTTTAGACTAAAGTGAAATTAAATCATTGCCGGTTAGCTCAGGGGGCTGTTCGGGATGTCCGTGGTGAAATCACGGCATCCCGAACAGCTGTGACACAGCAGGAGGGTCCCTTACCTTGCCTCCTGGTGTCCGATCGCTGAATGACTGTGTTTCCTATGAGAAACCATTGATCAATGTAAAAGATCAGTGTGTGCAGTGTTATAGCCCCCTATGGGAGCTATAACATTGCAAATAAAAGTGGAAAAAAAAGTGAATAAAGATCATTTAACCCCTTCCCTAATACAAGTTTGAATCACCCCCCTTTTCCCATAAAAAAAAAAACAAAACTGTGTAAATAAAAATAAAAATAAACATATGTGGTATCGTCGTGTGCGGAAATGTCCAAATTAAACCGCACGGTCAATGGCGTACGCTTTTTTTAAAAATTTTGTCTCAAAATATTTTTTTCCTGTTTCGCTGTACATTTTTGGGAAAAATGACTGATGTCATTACAAAGTAGAATTGGTGGCGCAAAAAATAAGCCATCATATGGATTTTTAGCTGCAAAATTGAAAGAGTCATGATTTTTTAAAGGTAAGGAGGAAAAAATGAAAGTGCAAAAACTGAAAAACCCCTGTTCCTTAAGGGGTTAATTAATTTTAATTAATAATTTTCATAAAAATGCCCCTCCAGCATACCATGTGTGCAGGGCACGGCGGTGTCACGCTGTTCTTCACATGGTTTGCCTTGGAAAAAAGAGTCACACAGGGGAGGAACTGCTAAAAGTTATTCATCAAGAAATCAAATCATGGCTTACTCCACAAAAACTGGAAATAGGAACTATGGTGACCGATAACGGAAAGAACATCTTGTCTGCGCTGCTTCAAGGAAGCCTGAGCCATGCGCCCTGCATGGCACACATGTTTAATCTGGTTGTCAAGCGATTCCTGAAGTGTTACCCCCATCTTCAAGACATCCTAACAATGGGAAGGAAACTTTGCATGCACTTCAGCCACTCGTACACCGCAAAGCACACCCTCCTTGAGCTGCAGCGTCAGAACAGCATCCCGCAACATAGTCTGATTTGCAACGTTTCAGCACGTTGGAATTCCACCCTCCATATGTTTGACCGACTATACGAACAAAGAAAAGCCCTCACCGATTTCTTGAAGATCCAAGCGGATAGAGGGACTCCCCTGTGTAACTGCCATTTGCTCAGGCCCTTTGAGGAAGCCACATTATTAGTCAGTTGCCAGGATTGCAGGATGAATGACATCATTCCACTTCATCTACTACAACACATGTTGGAAATGATGGCTGGTCAGGGCACTGGAGACGTGGCGCCAACATCTCGAGGCCACATGAAATCTATTTTAAATCTTCGATTAAAATGTTCTAAAATATCTTTAATCCTTTCAATTGTAAGGCCCTATGGTCTCGTCAGGCTGTTGCCACCTCCAGGCTGGGTCGTTCTGCCACTATATGGTCTCCTCTTGCTGCCGCCAATTCCAGGCTGTGCCATTCTGACAGATTATGATCTCCTCATGCTGCTGCCGCCTCCAGACTGTGTCATTGTGCCACAATATGGTCTCCTTATGCTGTTGGCACCTTAAATTTAACTTTTAAAATTTTTATATATCTAAAATCCTCAATTTAAATTTTAAAAAATATCTTCTCTATTATGAGGCCCTATGGTCTCTTCAGGCGGTTGCCACCTCCAGGCTGGGTTGTTCTGCCTCTATATGGTCTCCTCTTGCTGCCACCAATTCCAGGCTGGGTCTTTCTGCCAGATTATGATCTCCTCATGCTACTGCCATCTCCAGGCTGTGTCAGTGTACCATCATATGGTCTCTATTTAAAATATTTAATTTAAATTTTCAAAACTTTCTTTAATCTTTTCTATTGTGAGGCCCTATGGTCTCGTCGGGCTGCTGCCACCTCTAGGCTCTGGCTCTGTCATTGTGCCACCATGTGACTCCTTGTTATATTGGGTTTTGGGGTCGTACAGTATTAGTTCAAAGTAAATGCTTCGAGCACCCGGGACGTTAAACGTGTGAATCTAATCAAAATCTTAAATTTAAATTTTAAAAAATTGATGTAATCTTTTTAAGACTGAGGCCCTATGGTTGTCAACGTCATATATTACCTGTGGAATTACCACAAGAATCCAATCAAACAGGTTGGAGCGATAACAATGAACCATAACTGAGTTGAGAGGCAGGGGCTGGAACAGGTAGCAGCTCACCTGGCGGGGGACCGCCAGCTCGATTTTAACATACAAGTACGAGCTTTTTTACTGCAGCCACTTCAAGCTTTATGTGCCCACTTATCCAACGGCACAGTAGCTGAATGTGCTCCTGTCCAAGTTGCTGGGGCTGCAGTCCTTTCCTTTTGAAGTGGACAGTCATGAGCATGGGGGTGCACTGAGAGGCAGGCGCTGGGACAGGCAGTAGCTGGCCTCGCGGCGGACCACCAGTTCGATTTTAAGATACAAATACGAGCTTTTTCACTGCAGCAACTTTTACACTGCAACAAATTTTACACTATTGGAGCTGGAATTACTGCGACTGCTGGCACCAGACTTGCCCTCCAATGGGTCCTCAATAGAGATGAGAAAATCATATCAGACTAATCAAATTTTTAAAAAAATAACTCCTCTCTAGTCGTCGTCATATATTACCTCTGGAATTACCACAATAATCCAATGAAACAGGTTGGAGCGATAACAATGAACCATAACTGATTAAATGAAACATTTGCAGTTCCACACAGAGTAAGACAGTCGGGGGGGGGGGGGGGGGGGGGGGTAGGGGGCGCACAGAGAGGCAGGGGCTGTAACAGGTGGTGCCTCGCCTAGCCGTGGTCCGCCAGCTCAATACTCACCAGAATGAGTACTCAAAATTTGAAAATAAGTTTAAATTAAATAAAATAAAAGTTACATTAAAAGATCTATTTAATCTCTTCAATGTTGACGCCATATGGTCTCGCTGCTGCCACATCCAGACGCTCTGCGGCAGTGATTCTAATAGCGATGCCTGTAATCTGCATGTCATACTGGATAACAGTATTATTTCACTAGTACAGCACTGTAAGGGTCCGTATGGGTATACTGTGAGGATACTGGTGGTGGATCCTCTGTGTCAGTGGGGTGATGACGTGGGCCGTACCAGGGGAACGGAGTCTAAGGGGTTACTGGTTTTCACCAGAGCCCGCCGCAAAGCGGGATGGACTTGCAGCGGCAGGTAACCCCCAGGTCGTTCCACCCGATAGCGACTCAACCCCAACTGACGGCTGAGACAGGCGCGGTACAAGGGATTAGGCAAGAGCAAGGTCGGACGTAGCAGAAGGTCAGGGCAGGTAGCAAGGATCGTAGTCAGGGGCAACGGCAGAGGGTCTGGAGCACTGGCTTGGGACATACACAGGAACGCTTTCACTGGCACTGAGGTAACAAGATCTGGCAATGCTGGGAAGGGGAAGTGAGGTTTTATAGTGAGGGCACAAGTGTGAGCGCTGATTGAGCCAGGCGCCAATCAGTGGCGCACTGGCCCTTTAAATCGCAGAGAGACGGCACGCGCGCACCCTAGGGAGCGGGGCCGCGCGCGCCGGGACTGAGCCGACGGGGAACAGGACAGGTGAGGTGACTGGGATGCGAGCAGTGAGCGGGCGCGTCCTGCTACGCGGGTCGCATCCCCGCTGGTAACACTGATGCAGCGCTCCCGGTCAGGGGGTCTGACCGGAGCGCTGCAAGAAGGTGGACGCCGCCAGCGCTCCGGGGAGGAGCAGGGACCCGGAGCGCTCGGCGTAACAAGCACACTCCCTATGCGTGTTACAACAAGGCAAAGTGTTCTACACCCCTATTGAGGCTCTCTGTAGGACAGAAATAGCAGTTTTTAATAGTGATTTGCCGTGAATAAATTCAGACCAAAACAGATTTTTTGGAAAATTTGGTGAATTGGCCAAATCAAATTTTTCTAAAATGCGCTCATCTCTAGCTGGCACTTCAGTTCCTTGGTCTGAACAATGTCCTCAGAAAATTGCTGCTAGTTGCTACCTATATTAGGTTCTTTTTGAATTTCCTTTCTGTCTGACCACAGTGCTCTCTGCTGACACTTCTGTCCATGTCAGGAACTGTCCAGAGCAGGAGAGGTTTGCTATGGGGATTTGTTCCTGCTCTTGACAGTTCCTGAGAAAGGCAGAGGTGTCAGCAGAGAGCACTGTGGTCAGACTGAAAAGAAATGTAAAAAGAAAAGAACTTCCTCTGTAGTATACAGCAGCTAATAAGTACTGGAAGGATTAAGATTTTTAAATAGAAGTCATTTACAAATCTGTTTAACTTTCTGGTACCAGTCGATTTATAAAAAAAATTCTTCCACCGTAGTACCCTTTAAGTCTTTCTTTTATATTTCCCATTCCTTTTCAATACACTTCGGACTTTGGCTCAAAAACTGCAGTGGCCAACGCCAGAAAAAAACCTGTGTGGAAACCTAGCCTTACCAAGCTCCCCAAAAATAGGTTCCTTAGTGTTCTAGACAAATTGTTAGTTTCATGTGTTTCTGCTACTTTGTAGCTCTGCTACTCCAGCTTGCCTCATTGACTGCGTTTCCGCCTGTTTCCTTAAACTTTATTTGCCTCTCCTGTGTTGGACCTCAGCCTGACTATGACCCTGTGTTGCACATCCTAACCTGTTTGCCTGTTTTTGGATACACAAATAGGCTTCTTGCTGATGGCCTCATCCAGTATCTGGTCTTGTCTTTGCCTGTCCCTTTGGTGCCACTGGCTTCTCTTGGTTGACAGTGCCAGCCTGTATCAGGACCAATTTCAGAGATAGTGACCTGGCAGTAAAGACTAGGCCCTTATAGAAGAGGGGGGCTCCTTAGGCAACAACTTTGGGAGTGGCCTAAATCTAACTGGTTAGGTAAGACACAACTGATCCACATCCACTTATTACAATATAACTTAAAGGGGTATTCCTCTCCTAGACATCTTTGGAAAGGATAGAGGATAAGATGTCTTATGGCGGAGGTCCCACTGCTGGGACCCCTGCGATCCCTGTGCAGCACCGTGCGTTCGTTTAGAATGCTGTGTGTGGGCGGCGGGGTCGTTACATCATGGCCACGCCTCTCGTTACATCACGCCACGCCCCCTCAATGCAAGTCTATGGGAGGGGGCGTGGCGGATGCCACGCCCCCTCCCATAGACTAGCATTGAGGTGGTGTGGCCTTGATGTCACGACCCCGCTGCCCGCTCCAAGCGTTTGGAACAAAATGTTCCGAACACTGGGGCAGCGGCGTACCCCTTTAACGTTCCATACAGTAGGCCACACCTTAAGCCATGAATTAATCTATAATTTATGCCAAGTTTTATATATTTAGAGGCGGCTACAAAGTTTTCAAGATCTCTTTTTTTCCGATTGCTTTGTGTCTTCTTCTCTCGGCAGATGGCTTTTCCCATCAGACCTGACTGTTCTACAGGTAAAAAGTTGCAAGCATGAAAACAGCTGTTCGTACATAATTTTGGGGTGCTAAAAATGAAAATAACATTAAAAAAATTTATATTGGCTTTATTTTCCATCATATAAACAACCAACTAATGAAGTAAGGTTTATAACATGCATGATGCAACTTACACCATAGATTACACAGTCAGTATTGGTGACCAATAGAAAACCGCCAAGCGTACCAAGATGACGCAATATTAGCTAATATAACCTCACCAAATTCTATAAAAGTCACAGTATTTGTTGCTTGGCGAGTTTAGGGGGGGGGGGGGGGTCACACTGCGTTTACTTACTACGGGACCCGGCCCCCTTCTCATTTATTTTTTGCCCCGTATCCGGTTTACGGACCGGATGGAAGACCGCAGCATACCACGGTTTTCAGTCTGGTCAGAAAACCAGATACAGAGTAATTTATAAACCTTACTTCATTAGTTGGTTGCTTATATCATGGAAACTAGAGCCAATATACATTTTTTATGTTCTTTTTGTTTTAACCACCCCCCAAATTATGTAAGAACAGCTGTTTTCATGCTTTGCAACTTTTAACCTGTAGAACTGTGTTATTTGCCTATTTCCTGTAGTTGGAAAATGGAAAATGTCCGTTGCATGAAAACTAGAGCCAACTACCAAATGCCATTATTATATTTGAATTCAGTATGTGAAATTCATTAAAAGGGTACTCCGGTGGGAATTTTTTTTAGCTAAAATCAACTGAAAGTTAAACAGATTGTAAATGACTTTTATTTAAAAAAAATCTTTACCCTTCCAGTACTTTTTAGCACTTTTCATATTTCAGCCAATATAAGACTGTGACCTAGATACTTAAAGGACATCTGTAGTGCAATATAACTTATCTCCTATCCGAAGGATAGGGGATAAGTTATAGATCGCGGGGGGTCCGAGCGCTGGGGCCCCCGGGATCTCCTGGACGGGGCCGCAGCAGTATTCTGGAAAGGAGGCGTTCCATCCCCGCATGACGCGGCGGCCGACACATGAGGCAGCGGCCGACACGCCCCCTCCGTGTACCCCTTAGAGATACATGGAGGGGGCGGGTCTGCCGCGGCTTTCTGCTGGGGACGAAACTTCACTTCCTGCAGACTGCCATGGCCCCGTCCAGGAGATCCCGGGGGGCCCCAGCGCTCGGACCCCCCGCGATCTATAACTTATCCCCTATCCTTTGGATAGGGGATACGTTATTTTGTGCTAGAATACTCCTTTAAGTGGGAATTTAAATAATAAAAAGATTCCGTATGGGTGGTATCACAAATAGCATTTTTTGGAAAATTAAACACCACTGCAGTTTTTGAGCCACAGTCAGACATATTTCAGGAAGAAGGAGTTTTTTTACTTAAAGGGGTTCTCCGGTGGAAAACATTGTATTTTTAATTCAACTGGTGCCAGAAAGTTAAACAGATTTGTAAATGAATTCTATTAAATAATCTTTACCCTTCCAGTACTTATTAGCAGCTATATGCTACAAAGGAAATTCTTTTCTTTTTGAATTCCTTTTTTGTCTTGTACACAGTGCTCTCTGCTGACACCTCTGTCCATGTCAGGAACTGTCCAGAGTAGCAGCATAGATTTGCAATGGAGATTTTCTCCTGCCCTGGACAGTTCCTGATACGGGCATCAGGTGTCAGCAGAGAGCACTGTGACCAAGACAAAAAAGAAATTCAAAAAGAAAAGAATTTCCTCTGTAGCATACAGCTGCTAAAAAGTACTGGAAGGATAAATATTTTTTAATAGAAGTGATTTACAAATCTGTTTAACTTTCTGGCACCAGTTGATTTAAAAAGAAAATTAAATGTTTCCCACCGGAGTACCCCTTTAAGAAATGGCACATTTCATTTCTGAAACTAAACAGTGTTATAGAAAGGTTCTTCTGCGTCTACATTTACTGGGACTCCATCCCTTTGTATAGAAGGGTACAGAGATCAACAAAATTAGGATCCAGTAAGGCTCAACTCTCCTCAACTCTCAAACATTCCTACAGAAACATAGGGTGTCATTGTGTAAGCCTATAATGTGGTGTAATTACCTTTTTATGTGGTTCGGCTCTAGACTTTCACCTTACAGATGTTTTCTTTATGGTAATATAGATGACTGCTAAGCGTTGACGTTGTCCATGATTTTACTATGTGTGATTAATGGCTTTCTTCAGGGTGGTGACGTTACAGACGTGCCGTAGGCTATTTTCGGGTATCTACGTAGACGTATGGGTCTAAATCCTCCTAGTGCAACGTTTCAATGAGATTCTATAACCCACACGTTCTGATTTTTTGGGAGCGTGTAATCTCTGTTTATGACTTTTGGATTATGATTCTCAGTTTAGAATGACTAATAAGAAAAAAATGAAACATTTCCTTATTTTCTGCGCTTGGCAGACTACACGCAGGATGCGTCCTCCATTAGTGGTTAAGAGGTCGAGTCTTACTTCAAAGCCGAAGTGATGCCAAACACAGTCTTTATCAGTTTATAAACCATTAAACTAAACTTCATATTATGTCGCCATCTTTCATGTGCAGGTATTTTAAGTGCGCTGCCAAAATACTTAAAAATGTTAAAAGTAATACATTTTTTATGGCTGATATGGAGGGAGTTTTTTAACCATATGCAGCCTGGTAACACACTTTTTAAAAACATAAATATTGCAGAGAGCAACAGAGCCATGTGATGGCTTTTTTTTTTTTGCAGGACCAATTGAACACCGTGAATGGCGCAAAAAATAAATAAAAAAATAAAAACTTGCAGGACTGTTTTTTTTCCATTTTTACCCAAACAAATATGTTTTTTTTTCCCCAGTACATTTTATAATAAAATAAATTGTACTGAGAAAAAACAAAAACATATTTGGGTGAAAATGGAAAAAAACACTGTCCTGCAATTTTTTCTTTGTTTTTTTTTGCGCCATTTATGGTGTGGTAAAGCAGACGTATTATTCGCGTCTGTAAAATTACAGTGATACCGGATTCATACAGGTTTTGCTTTGTTTTACTACTTTTACAAAATAAAAATAATTTATTTTAATTTTTCCATCTATGAAGCTGTGAGGAGTTCACCGTGTTGGATAAATAACCAATTTTAATATTTCAGGCATTTTTGCATGTTTATAAACTACTGTAGTTCAGCATACTGTCAGATCTGTGGTCTCCTAATACATTCTCCTTGTGGCAGGCTGTAACAGTAAATCTGACATGGCAGCCATGGAGGCCTTCAGAAGGCCCCTGGCTGCCATGACCACCAATCTGCAGCTGGTAATTGCATGGTGGGGGGCTGATTGAACACATGAAAAGACTGGCACCTATCCGTGTAACCTCCTAGATGCCATGGTTACTATTGACCACAGCATCTAAGGGGTTAAATGGGGTGATCTTTAATGCCATGTACTGCTGGAGGATGTCAGCTGCTTGCTATCTGCAGCTGACACCCACCATCAGCGACTGACATTTGAGATTCGGAGCCTGTTCCATACTCCCTGAGTGAATATCCACTGCACATATACATCAAGTGTCACCATGGGTTATTTTATATATGCAGTGGTTGCCTAGCATACAATGACCTCAGGTGACAGTATTTTTAATGTACAATGGCCTTTCCTGGCTAATCAGAAAGTGAAACCACATTCAACAATCCCACATTTTGCAGTCAGTGTGGGAGAATCAGTGCATCACATTGAGCTCATGTACATCCAATCAGTGGGGCTGTTTTACTGAAGTACATGCACTCATTGTGGTACTCACTGCCCCTCTTCGAGTGTCTACAGATACTGGCCATTTCAGGTAGCTTAGAAATCTGTCTTTCCTCTTTCCATTGATGTCATCCATCCGCAGCAGAGGCTTTCCCCTTCTAGCCAATGGACACATCAGTTTTCCCTGACAACAGAAATCGACTAATATCAGGTGTGGAAACTATTTAATGGCATTGACCCTCTTCCCCACCCAGTGGCGTAGCGTGGGTTGTCAGCACCCGGGGCAAGGCAAGTAATTTGCGCCCCCTAACCCGTGGATTTTAGCACTCGAGTCTCTTCCACTAGATTAGTTAAAGAAACCCTTACCCCCTAAGCACATGTATTGTTTGTTATGAAAATACTGATGTAATTAAAGTAAAATGCATCTAAATACAAGTTTATTTTCAAACACTTTATTGAGTGTGAACATTACACATTCTCCACATTTTCAGCAGGTCTATGAATACAAATCTACAAATGTAGTAACTTGGCATGGGCCGCGCTATTATATGTCGTCTCACAACCATCGTAAACGACAAAAAATATCAAGAACAAAAACTAAACATCAAAATGGAACCAAACCCTGGAGATGATCCAAGGCACATGACTTTGGGTATTATAAGTAAGCGGCAAATGTCAGGGGGGCATTATATGTGCATTATATGGGCACATGACAGGGGGCCCCTTTCATATGCCCCCACATATATTGCCCCCTGACATGTGCCCCTCACATATAATGCCCCCCTGTCATGTGCCCCCACATATAATGCCCCACTGACATGTGACCCTGACTTATAATGTCCCCTGTCCTGTGCCCCTCACATATAATGCCCCCCTGACATGTGCCCCTCACATATAATGCCCCCCTGTCATGTGCCCCCACATATAATGCCCCCCTGACATGTGACCCTGACTTATAATGTCCCCTGTCATGTGCCCCCACATATAATGCCCCCCTGACATGTGACCCTCACATATAATGCCCCATGTCCTGTGCCCCTCACATATAATGCCCCCCTGACATGTGCCCCTCACATATAATGCCCCCTGAGGGGGAAGGACAGGGGGCATTATATGTGAAGGGCACATGTCAGGGGGGCATTATATGTGAGGGGCACAGGACATGGGGTATTATATATGAGGGGCACATGACGGAGGGGGGGGTCCTGTCATGTTCCCCCACACATACAATGCCCCCCTGACATGTGCCCCTTACTCATCATTTGCCCCTCTCACTTATAATTTGCTCCCCCCTCCCCTTTCTCACGCCTGTCACCTCTCTCCCACGCTGCGGCTGCTCCATTCCTGCAGTCAGTGCAGCCGACAGCTCCCGCTCCACCATGCGATAGTTCAGGAACAGTGGCAACAATCTCGGGGGGGGGGGGGGGGGCAATTGCCCCGTTGCCCCCCCCCTGGATCCGCCACTGCCTCTACAGTGGGCGGCGACCCGGCGGCTCGGATCGGATTCGCACAGCCAGCACTGCAGAGAGAGTGAGTGAGCCAGGCAGGGGCAGAGATCTGCGAGTGCGAGCGCGCCCCCCCAGATGTTGCCGGCCCCCCCTGCACCCCCCACGCTACGCCTCTGTCCACACCTTGACCCCAGCCTTGATTTCTCCTCCAGGTTGCTCTCCTGGCTATTCTCCTTGTGAGGACCCTTGGGTCTATTCCTGACAGCACTTCTGTTTCCTTTAACACACCTGTACTAAACGGTGACCATTTTGGGATTTGAGTATTTCACTGGGAAATAGAAAAAAATAAAAACACCAATATTTCTTTTAGAATATGGTTAACATAAAATTTTGATTGAAAAAATAGGTCATTTTCTGATGGCATGTTCCTCTTAATTGCCTGAATTTTTTTTTTGTATAAATGTATTATCAAAAAGAAAATGTTATGCTCTTAATAGATAATTTTTTTTTTTTTGAGGCTGTGGTCAACCATTATATGGTAAGAAAAAAATTAGCGTAACCAAACTCTATCATTGCCTTAAAGGGGTACTCTGCCCCTAGACATCTTATCCCCTATCCAAAGGATAGGGGATAAGATGTCTGATTGTGGGGGTCCCGCTACTGGGGACCCCTGCAATCTACCTGCTGCACCCGACATTCGTTTAGAGCATCGGGTGCAGCGCCGGAGGCTCGTGACCCCCTTCCATAGACTTGCATTGAGGGGGCGTGGCCGTAACATCATGAGCGGGGCTCAGCTGTGACGTAACGAGCCTCCACCCCACATCACCAGTCATCTGTCACCATCGATGTTCGCTCCGTGCACCAGATGTCTTGGGTGCTGCAGCCAAGATAGGGATAAGATGTCTAGAGGCAAAGTACCCTTTAAAGGGTACATCTATTGGTGCTTTCGGCAGCAGGACATGTATGTAAGCAGGTCAGAGGATCAGAAGCAACCTTCATATTTGGGTATAGCAAGCTGGAGATGGAGATGCCGGAAGTTCCATTAAAATGTCTATGAGACTTCTGGCAACTTGTCTCTAGATCACAATACTCTGCAAGGAAATCACAAGATAAAAGCAGCCCCAATGTTTTTGGACATATCCTGCTGCTGGGAGCACCATTAGAGGTGCCCTTCAAGGACTTAAAGGGATAGTCCAGAAAAAACAACTTATCCCCTATCCACAGGATAGGGGATAAATGTTTGATCGCAGAGGAGTCCGCCTGCTGGGAACCCCCCAATCTCCTGCCAGTCGCCCTGGCTGTCTGAGAGGAGCGCGTGCTACAGATGGCATGTGCTTCATAAATATATATGGGAGCACCGAGATGCCTGAGTACAGCACGTACAGGCTAGTCTTGTAACTTATTTGGTGGCCTTCAGCATCTGTCTTTACACATACTGTACATCCTAACTGGCGATACGTTATGCTGCCTATATGTTCACAGACATCCACATCTTTGAGGGCAGATCAGGCTGTATAGTTCTCTGCCTTCGATATTGTGCTGACAATGTAGGATTACAGGATGGGCCTGATTGATCTGAGTATCTATCCAACCTCATAAACTATGTAACTGTGTCAGCCTAATCCTACATAAGTGACAAACAGACAAAATGTTCAACTTTCTGCCACAAAAATTGTTAAACATAGTGCTTCACAGCCCAAATGATGGAAGGACACATCATGAGCACCCATCTGACGCATGGGGCATGTAGAATGCTGGATGATCGTGATCTGTGTCCTCCCAGCATTTTTCTATATGTAGATCACTGCTAAACAATGTTTTGATGGTGGCTATTAGTGTGATATGTGAATATAAGTACATTAAATACAGTGCTGTATATATATATATATATATATATATATATATATATATATATATATTTATATTATTATTATTGAAAAAAATATATAATAATATTAAAGGGGTTATCCACCATTAGGTGATTTTAGTACATACCTGCCAGACAGCAATGGACATGCTTAGGAAGGATCCGTGCTTTTATTGAGACTAAATGGTTGTCTTGTAAGTCCACCATAATGCTGATGCTTTTATTTTGTAAAATGGCTATTTATTGTTGGAGTTCCCTCCATCCAACTACAAGTCCCAGGATCCCTTGTTTGTAAGTGTGAGGTCACTTTTCTCCCTCCCACATATTAGCCACCCCACCCATTGAAGCACACCTGGGACAATTCCCTGAAGCTCTGTGGAGAATGATGTCCCTTCCACCCATTGAGCACTGCCATGCTCCCTTTTAACACCTGACTAGTGATGTAATGTCTCAATGTCTCTGGCCACTCTGCAACCTGGGAAAAACTGAGACAACACTCATTTTGCATGCTGTTAAAAATAATAAATAAAGAATGAATAATAAGAATTGCAAGATCAGACACAGGTACAGACACTATATTTTGAACTACAATAATTTTACAGCCCCTGTAGCATAGTCAAATAAAACTATCATTGAATACCCTTTAAAATATTTTTTCTAATCCACCTACACAGCCAAGAGTAAGACTATCCTTTATGACATGGATATGCACTTAAATCACATATCAGATGGCAAGGAATAATTAAATCATCCACCAATTGAGGCTGGATTCCAAATCACATAAATCTAAGTATAAAAATAGGAATCACAGAGGATGCGATTCTCATGAATTTCATTATGATGGTCTCAGTAATATGGATGGTCCTCACATACCTATATACACCCCACAATGTCGTCATGAAATGCTCCTGATGAGATAGTGAAATGTGTCCTGGGGATTTCCTCCAAAATCTGAAACAGGGAATCAATGAACTCCTGGAAGGTTTGTGGGGCGACTTGTCAGCATTGGATGCTCTGAGAAATAACGGGGGACATTTTCGAAGACTGATGTAAGTTTTGAACTTGTTTAGAGCTCAAATGTTGTTGAGAAAGTGGCAGACGTACGCCAAATTTATCAAATGGTGCACAGACTTTGATGGATCCCCATAGAACTGTTCTACTTCTTTCTGGTGAAATGTCATAGAGAGCAGGAGCAAATCCCCATAGCAAATCTTTCCTGCTCAGGACAGTTCCTGACATGGACAGAGGTGTCAGCAGAGAGCACTGGGGTCAGACTGAAAAGAACTACTCAACTTCCTCTGGAGCATTCAGCAGCTGATAAGTACTGGAAGGATTAAGATTTTTATATAGCAGTAATTTACAAATCTGTTTAACACCAGTTGATTAAAGAAAAAAGTTTTCCACCGGAGTACCCCTTTAAGCTGATAGGATAGTGGATCATGCATTCACCCAGTCAGAGGCCATATGCCCAGCAGAGGTGAGTGGTGTGAGTGTGTTTGGGTCCCATCCGAAGTGAGGCAACCACCGCGTAGTAGATGGGGGACACGTTTTGTTACGATTCGGCTAGCTGGATGTGGATCCTCTGTGTCAGCGAGGGACTGGCGTGGACCGTGTCGGTGGACCGGTTCTAGGTTGCTACTGGTATTCACCAGAGCCCGCCGCAAAGCGGGATGGTCTTGCTGCGGCGGTAGCAACCAGGTCGTATCCACCGGCAACGGCTCAACCTCGCTGACTGCTGAGAAGGCGTGGGACAGAAGGACTAGGCAGAGGCAAGGTCAGACGTAGCAGAAGGTCGGGGCAGGAGGCAAGGTTCGTAGTCAATGGCGATAGCAGAAGATCTGGAACACAGGCTTTGGACAACACTAAACGCTTTCTCTGGCACAAGGCAACAAGATCCGGCAAGGAAGTGAAGGGGAAGTGAGGTTATATGGACAGGGAGCAGGTGGAGGCTAATTAGACTGATTGGGCCAGGCACCAATCATTGGTGCACTGGCCCTTTAAATCTTAGAGAGCTGGCACGCGCGCGCCCTAGAGAGCGGAGCCGCGCGCGCCAGAACGTGACAGCCGGGGACCGGGACGGGTAAGTGGCTTGGGATGCGATTCGCGAGCGGGCGCGTCCCGCTATGAGAATGACATCCCCATCGTGAATGTCAGTGCAGCGCTCCCGGTCAGCGGGTCTGACCGGGGCGCTGCAGAGAGGAGAACGCCGCGAGCGCTCCAGGGAGGAGCAGGGACCCGGAGCGCTCGGCGTAACACGTTTTCATGAAAAAGTGTGCTAAAAGTCTGCGCGTACCTAGTGCCAACTGATTCAGTTGGCACCAGGCGTATTCGGAATCTCTGGTCGGAATTTTTCCAGCTGGAAATTCCTCAGTGTGAACCTAGACTAACTGTGGGAAAAACAGCATAAACAACTCATTTATTTATATTAATGGGTATAACTCAGTTCACCTATCTATTGCAGACCCAACCCTAGAGCAGGATGTTGCTGGCTCCTAGACCTGGCTATAATCTTTATAGGCCTGGGTCAGGTAGATAGAAAAAACTATCATCGAAGAACAATGTAATAGTATGGGCCAAGGAATGTGCTTACAGAAGATACCAGGAAAAATAACAAATGCTACTGGGAAAGATCGAAAGATTGTTCTTTGTTGTCTTTAAACTGCAAATAGACTAAAACATTCAAAAGGACATAGAGCAAAATAATGGCCTAAAAAAAGATATACTGCGCTTGGTTTGGTTCCTATAGATTTAGATAACAACACAAACATAATGAAATCTTTTCTTCTGACATATCTTTAAAAGCTATATAAAGGGGTTCCCCACCATAAGGTGATTTTAGTATGTACCTGGCAGACAGTATTGGACATGCTTAGGAAGGATCTGCGCTTGTCTTGGGGATAATTGGCTATGTTTTGAGATTACCATAACACTGTGGCTAGCTTTTTGTGAACTGGTATTTCCTGTTGGAGTTTGTTTGCTTAAACTACAAATCCCTTGTTTGTAAGTGTGAGGTCAATTTTCCCCCTCCCACACATCCACCACGCCACCCACTGAAACACACCTGTGATCTCTTTAATGCAATAGACCAGTGTTTGTTGACCAGGTTGTCTCCAGCTGTTGCAAAACTACAATCCTTCTCCCTCCAACCCAGCATTCACTCAATCCATTGAAGCAGACAGGCTCCTTCTGAACACCTGACTAGTGATGTAATGTGTCAAACTGCATTACAACCTGGAAAAATGTGAGACACCAGTCATTTTGTATGCTGTTAACCCTTTAAGGACCAGGACACTTTTTTCTTTTTTGCACTTTCGCTTTTTTCCTGGATGTCTCAGTCTCCAGGCCTCATGTCTTCTCCCCTGAATTTTTTTTCTTGGCTGATTTATGACCAGATTGAAAAGGATCTTAGATCAGCTTAGCAGCTAATTCAGGACAAAAGAGATAATGGCTGGAAACTGAATCCGTCAGACTGACTCTGATGGATTTCACTGGAAACAGGACATAGCTGTCAGAACTATATGTAAAAAAAAAAAGGCTGTTTGAGAGAAACAAAACTAAATTTTTAGTAAAGACTTTTAATTTTAAAAATTGAATTTAAATGTGCCCATAGCCTTTAACCATTTGGGCCTTAAGGACTCTTTTGTATTTTCAAACACAGACTAGTATGTGGGCTTGTTTTTTGCACAACCAGTTGTCCTTTGTAATGACAGCACTCATTTTACCATAAAATGCACGGCGCAACCAAAAAAATACTATTTGTGTGGGGGAATTGATATGAAAACCGCAATTTTGGTAATTTTGGAAGGTTTCGTTTTCATGCTGTACACTTTATGGTACATTAGACCTGTTTTCTTTATTCTGTGGGTCAATACAATTAAAATGATATTCTATTATCTATAAATGATATCTATTATTATACTGCTTAAAAAAATCACAAACTTTTAAACCAAATTAGTGCATTTAAAATCCCTTTTATTTTGCTGACCTATAACTCTTCGATTTTTCCGTATAAGCGGTGGTATGAGGCTCATTTTTTGCAGCGTGTGTCACGATGCCGGCTGGCAGGTAGTGGATCCTCTGTGCCAGAGAGGGATTGGCGTGGACCGTGCTAGTGGATCGGTTCTAAGTCACTACTGGTTTTCACCAGAGCCCGCCGCAAAGCGGGATGGTCTTGCTGCGGCGGTAGTGACCAGATCGTATCCACTAGCAACGGCTCAACCTCTCTGACTGCTGAAGATAGGCGCGGTACAAGGGAGTAGACAGAAGCAAGGTCGGACGTAGCAGAAGGTCGGGGCAGGCAGCAAGGATCGTAGTCGGGGGCAACGGCAGGAGGTCTGGAACACAGGCTAGGAACACACAAGGAAACGCTTTCACTGGCACAATGGCAACAAGATCCGGCGAGGGAGTGAAGGGGAAGTGAGGTATAAATAGGGAGTGCACAGGTGAACACACTAATTGGAACCACTGCGCCAATCAGCGGCGCAGTGGCCCTTTAAATCGCAGAGACCCGGCGCGCGCGCGCCCTAGGGAGCGGGGCCGCGCGCGCCGGGACAGGACAGACGGAGAGCGAGTCAGGTACGGGAGCCGGGATGCGCATCGCGAGCGGGCGCTACCCGCATCGCGAATCGCATCCCGGCTGGAGACGGTATCGCAGCGCACCGGGTCAGTGGAGCTGCCCGGAGCGCTGCGGCAGCGAGAGAGAAGCGAGCGCTCCGGGGAGGAGCGGGGACCCGGAGTGCTCGGCGTAACAGCGTGATCTGTAATTTTTTTTTGATACCACATTTGCATATATAAAACTTTTAATACATTTTTATAAATTTTTATTTTTTACACGCCGTTCACCGTACGGGATAATTAACATCCTATTTTAATAGTTCGGATATTTGCTCACGCGGCAATACCATATATGTTTATTACATTTTTTTTTACACTTTTTGGGGTAAAATGGACAATTAAAATTTTTATTGGGGAGGGGATATTTCACACTTTTTTAACTTTTATTTTTTTATTTTAACTATTTATAGCAATCATTCGATTGCTAATACTGTTCAGTGCTATGCAAAGGACATAGCACTGATCAGGGTTATCAATCATCTTCTGCTCTGGTCTGCTCGATCTCAGACCAGAGCAGAAGACCCGTGGAAGGCAGCGGAGGCAGGTGCTAATCTGGATGATCAGATCGCCGTGGCAGCACAGCCGATCATCCATTTTAGTGACCGCACTGCCACAGATGCTATGATCTGTATTGATCATGGCATCTGAGGGGTTAATGGTGATCGCGGATGTCGGCCATTACCGGCGGGTCCCTGGCTTCTATCAGCAGCCGGGACCTGCCGCGCATGACCCGAGCATCGCTCTGATGCTCGCGGTTGTGTATAGGATATAACTGTACGTCCTGGTGCATTAAGTACCACCGCACCAGGACGTACATTTACGTCCTGCGTCGTTAAGGGGTTAAAGAGATTCAGTCCAATCTTCTGACATATGTTTAAGTAGATATTTGTATTCTTTATAGAACAACTATTCTGGATCATCTTTCCCCCTTGTCAGTAGGGTACATCTTCATGTCATCTGATATTGTCAGCACTGAGTTGTTCATTTGTTCATAAATTCCCAGGAGGAATAACAGAGACCTGGTACAATGTAGAATGGTAAGAAAGCATCATCTGGAAGTTTTATTTCCCGAATAAAAGTATTTACTAAAATAGTCATGTAAGGATAGCTGCCAGCTTGTGTATGAAGACGTGCCAGAAATGATTATCGTATTCCCATCACACTTGTATTTTTGTTTCGTATATTGAGATCTCTAGATTCTAAAATTACAATATTTCATACGATCACAAGTGACCCCAATGAGATACATCAGATACATTCCTGTCATACTTCATGTTTTCCGTAGCGGACTGATGAACAAATGATAAGTGGATTGTTGACCTGTGTCGTATCCTCCAATAATCCTCCGGTTTTCCAATTAGGTCAGATTTTCTCGAGACACCGCTGTAACACACATCAATGTCTTCAGACGTTCTGGTTGGCAAATGACTCCTGCGGATAAAATGGTATTGTGAAATCAATGAGCTATATCTTAGTGAAAGTTCACATGGCAAAAAATTGGGAAAGGTTGTAAATCTTAAAATTGTGAAATCCACTGATCATATCTGGTTTATGGATTTGTTCCAAGAAAAGTTCATATTTCAGCCAATATAAGACTGTGACCTAGATTATAAACACTGTTTCCCAAAATACTTATGTGGGAATTTAAATAACAAAAAGATTCCTTTTGGGTGGTTTCACATATAGCATTTTTTGGAAAATAAAACACCACTGCAGTTTTCCAGGAAGAAGGACTTTTTTTACTTAAAGGGGTACTCCTGTGGAAAACATTGTTTTATTAAATCAACTGGTGCCAGAAAGTTAAACAGATTTGTAAATTACTTCTATTAAAATATTTACCCTTCCAGTACAGAAGCTGTATGCTACAGAGGAAATTCTTTTCTTTTTGAATTTCTTATTTGTTTTGTCCACAGTGCTCTCTGCTGACACCTGATGGCCATATCAGGAATTGTCCAGAGCAGGAGAAAATCCTCAGAGCAAATCTATGCTGCTCTGGACAATACCTCACATGGACAGAGGTGTCAGCAGAGAGCACTGTGGACAAGACAAAAAAAGAAATTTCAAAAAGAAAATAATTTCCTCTGTAGCATACAGTTGCTAATAAGTACTGAAAGGATTTTTAAATAGAAGTTATTTACAAATCTGTTTAACTTTCTGGCACCAGTTGATTTGAAAAAAAAAAAAAAAGTTTTCCACCGTAGTACCCCTTTAATATCTTCAATCCCAGTTTCTGACACGGACAGAGGTGTCAGCAGAGAGCACCGTAGACAGACAGAAAAGAAATTCAAAAATAAAAGAACTTTCTCTGTAGTATACAGCAGCTGATAAGCACTGGGAGGATTAAGATGTTTTTAATAGAAGTAATTTACAAATCTGTTTAACTTTCTGGCATCAGTTGATTTAAAATAAATTGTATTTGACCGGAGTACCACTTTAATCATTTTGGTCAGTGTTTCTCAACCAGGGTGTTTCCAGCTGTTGCGAAACTACAACTCCAACGGCAGTCTGGAGATGCTGGGAGTTGTAGTTTTGCAATAACTGGAGGTACGCTGGTTGGGAAACACTGACTTAGGCACAAGTTCAAACCCAGCTTGTACAGTCAGATACTTCAATGAATGCTGTAGGTGTAGTGAAATGCAGTGCCCAAAATAGACCTCTCCACTGCCCTGACCACTATGAATGTTTGTCTTTCACAAGCTGTCAAGAATGAGGAAGCATTTTTTTTTTTTATTCGACAGCAACAGTGCGTTCCTCTGGTTTTATATATATATATATTTTTTTTTCTTTTCTATATATATATATATATATATATATATATATATATATATATATATATTTATATATTTTGTTATTTTTTTAATATAAACAGTATATATATATATATATATATATATACATATATATATACATATATATATACAGTGACCCCCTCGACCTACGATAGCCCCGACATACGATCATTTAATTTCATTTCTCAGGGGCCATCACATGTTGAAGGCAGCATCAATATACGATGCTTTTGTATGTCGAGGCCATCACATAAAGGGCTATCCGGCAGCGCAGACTGCTTCAGCTGCCACCAGATAGCCGTTTACGGTGCCCCGTGTGGTACGCTGACTATCACTTACCTGTCCTCGGGGCTCCGGCGCGTCCTCTTCGGGATCCCCTGCATCGGCGGCGCTCTCCATCGTCGTCATTACGTCGCTGCGCATGCCGTCCCGTCATCCAAATGGAGCAGCGTGCAAAGCGACGTAATGGCGGTGACGGAGAGCGAGGATGCCGGGGAAGCAGAGGCCTTGCCAGAGCGTCGGGGACACCCCGGGGACGTGGCGACAACGATGGCAGGCGACATCCAGGGCAGCGGTGACGAGCGTTGACGGTCCGGAGCGGCGGGGACACGTGAGTACAGTATAACCTCCAATACCAGTGGTCTTCAACCTGCGGACCTCCAGATGTTTTTGGTCCGGTCCAAAACCGTATACGGGTCAAAACTGAGCCGACCGGAGTCACCGTTTGACTCTGGTCGTGTCATTAAAGTAAATGGAGTCACGGGATGATCCAGCCAGGGTATGGGAGGGCCCGGTTTGCCCCTCCCCCCGCCGGATCCAGCACCCGTATGAACAAAACGTGGTGTGAATGCCCCCTTAGTAAATGAGGCCCATTGTATTCATAGGTACCTGATTCTATACCATATAAGTTGTTTCATTCACACATACAGGGTTGTGAAGACGGAAACACTCAGACTTTCCCTCTTCTTGATTTGTAATTCCTGACATTTCCAGCAGACTTTGTATCAGGACTTACTCATACTGTATTTATATAGAGTACAGGCCTATATTTTACTGCTAAACTAACATTTTCAGAAAGAGCACAATGACAGAGATCAGACAATTGACTGGGTAAAACGCTATAATTCTGCTCTGTAGTTACTCAGCACAGTAACTCATTTATTCTCACTGAGCTGTTCCAAATGTCAATGTGGAGCCGTCTATAAGGTGGATGATTTTCGGACCACAGAAGGCGAGGCTAAGAATAAAATTCTGTTAGGCAGTGTAGAGCCCACCGCCAGGCAGAATAATCACATATGGGCAGTAGTGATGATATAGGCGGTATTTTTTATTTAGAACCACGCGTTTCTAAAGGAATCCTCCTCTCTTCATCAGGTGCTAAAAAAAAGTATTCCTCTAGAAACATGTTATTCTATATAAAGAATACACTGAATTTTGGGAAGTTCTTCTGAATTTCCAGCCTTGCCTTCTGCCGTTCTTCAGTGCTCTACCACAAACCTGGTATCAGATACCTGCAGGGGAGCACCTTATACCTTATATGTTCCTATATCCTTTACTTTTGTACGTATAACGGCATTAGATTGTACCTCTTTTCCTTGTCTTTTTATATTTGGGCCTCCAGAAAGAGATGTAATACTCCTCCACCCCCCAGACACAAGAAAAGGGAAGGAGTTATGCATATAGTCTTAACCTTTCTAAGGCTGGATTCACATATGTCCGGCATTCCGCATAGGTTAGCCTAGATCTCGACGCAACTGATGCCACAACTGATGACAAGTTGTCATCAGTTGTATGGCAGCCGGCGTCCATTGTTTTTGGACAGCAGACAGGGAACGCAGCAAGTTGCGTTCCCCTGTCCATTGCCCTCTGGTATATCCATCCATCCATCATCAAAATCCGGCATCAAATGAATGGGATCAGTTCTAGCATCAGTTTCCCTCCAGTGCATATCGGAGGGAAACTATGCCGGACGCCAGATATATGTGAACCCAGCCTTATCTAGTGCTGTAATCTGACATAAAAAATGTACTAAACAGAACAAGAGAATTGGTTAATATGAGTGAATAGTACAATGTAATCCCAAATGTGTGTAAGTAACAGTATGGCATTTTGTTGAAACTCGGTATAGTGTTTTGTTGACATTGGCAGCCATCTTTGAAACAATCATCTACTCGGTTCCTCTATTATGGGCGCCACCTAGTATGGAGAGTGCCGTGCATTCAAAGACATACAATAAGCAGAAAGTAACAGGTCATGCTGGGAAATGATGACATCCTGCCTAACAGAGATATAGTAGGATCTTACAGGGGTACTGTAATATCATGTGACCCAATGGAAGGGACTGAATCCACAAATATTTAGACAGAAAGGAGGAACTCAAACTTAAGATAATACCATTATCACCAAATATATTGGCACAATAGAAAAATTCTTATACGAATAAAAATTTTCTCTGTGGGGAAATATAACAAATGCAGTAATAATGACATGACTCTGCTGACCCTGTATCAATCTATACAGCAAAGCTGAAGATAGCTGCAGGCAGCCTGTTTTGTTTGCTTTGCAGCTAGAGTGAAAAATGTAATGTTTGACATTACAATTTTTACACGGATAGTGGCATATAACAAAACACTAAAATGTTTATAAAATATGTTTAATAAAAAAAATATTTCAATAGACATTTTTTATACAGTCATCAAACGAAATATCTTTTTATAGATACTTTTCAAAATATCTAAAGTTGTGTTTGTTTGTAGACTAAATGTGCTTTTACACTACATTTTTTGTGGTGTTTTGGTGAAGAAGCGAGTGGACGTGTCCCCATACTATGCTGCCTTCTGACTGATGACAGATCTGCTTTAATTTTGTAAGATACAGAGGATTATTATGATTTTACCATCATCCGTGGTGTACATCCAAGGCTTCCCTTGATGTGTATATAGCCTTCTTTTCGTATTACAGATGCAGGATATAGTGGTCATAAACGTGTTAATCTTGTGTGCTTCATAGCAGAATAAAAAAAGAAAATAAAGGAACAAAAAAAGGAGGATAATCCTTATCGTAAAGCACATAACTCATAGCTATCTCCCTGCTCTGCGCAGTGAGGAACATTTATCTGAGTTATTTATCTGATATTACCAGAAATGATCTACATGCATGGATGACTGCACGAAATGTAAACTAGAACCAAAGCATTTACCAAACACTGTAGTGAAATATCTGTAACTACAAGACAGTGTAAGGAGAAAAAAAAAAAAAAAATTATATATATATATATATATATTATATATATATATATATATATATATATATATATATATATATTTATAAAAAAAAGGGGGGGTGCAACACCTAAATAAAACCAAACCTTCATTAGGTGTCAATAAAAACATACAAATAACCCCACAAACATCAAACAGGCCTATCTAAGGTACAAAAAAGGAAACATAACTGCAGGGAATATTACCAAGTCAAGAACCCCAGGTGCATAAAACAAAAGGGGTTGAGTGACAAGACAGCAAAACAGTGAGGGGTGGAGAGTAACCAGTGCCCAAATTAATGTATATGGGGTCCTCACCTATATTCCAATGCTGTCATTAAAGGGGTACTCCGCCCCTAAACATCTTATCCCCTATCCAATGTCTGATCACGGGAATCCCGCTGCTGGGGTTTCCTGTGATCGCCCTGCTGCACTCAGCGTTCGATTAGAGTGTCGGGTGCAGTGCCGAAGGCTCGTGACATCACGGCTGCCCCTGCTCCTGATGTCACGGTCACGTCCCCTCAATGCAAGTCTATGGGAGGGGGCGTGACGTCCGTCACGCCCCCTCCCATAGATTTGAATTGAGGGGGCATGGCTGTGAGGTCACGAGCGGGTGTAACCGTGATATCATGAGCCTCCGCTCCCCATCACCAGTCATCCGGCACAAAGTGAAGTTTGCCGGATGTCTGGGGTGCCGCAGCTGGGATTGCGTGGGTCCCCACGATCAGACATCTCATCCCCTATCCTTTGGATATCTGTGTTATATCTGTGTATATATTGTACCATATAACACTAAAGTTTGCAGCCATTGCAATACACATTGGCAAATCGTGGATCGGCAATTTTATCAAAATAATGCAGTCTACTGTAAATGGTGGCTTTACTTAAAGGGGTACTCTGCCCCTGGACATCTTATCCAGTATCCAAAGCAGTATGTTTTAGAACGCTGGGTTCCTGTGGTGGACGATGTGACGTCACATCACGCCCCCTTGTGACATCACGCCACACCCCCTCCATTCATGTCTATGGGAGGGGGCATGGCATCCCTCCCATAGACATGAATGGAGGGGCCGTGACATCATGTCACGTCTCCCGCCACGGGAACCCAGCTTTCTAAATATACTGTTAAGAATGCCGGGTGCTGCACGGGGAGAGATGTCTAGTGGCGGAGTACCCCTTTAAGAAAACAATTTCAAAATGATCACTAATATAATAATATCAAAAAACAGAATCTATTTAGGTACAAAATCTAAATACTCAAATTATTCTTTAAATAAGCCTGAAAGCTTCTTTAAATGACAATAACTACCCTTCTTCCCCCATAGAGTTTGCCACCCAGGTATCTTTGAATCCTCACTTTCACACAACACACCTTCCACGAAGAACTCTTTTATTTCAGTCACAGTGAGAATACACAATCCGAGTTGACAGTGTAAGGACGCCCATCCCAGAGGTGGCCGGGATCTGAGTTGCTTCTGACCATCAGAGCATTGTGACGGCTACACAACACAGCGCCCACAAGTGGTGACATAGGTGCAGCTCACGTGCCTGGGCCATCGGACCTGAGGAAGGAGGGAACTCCTCCGAAACGCGTTGTCCTGTATATGACTACTTTTTATGAAATTAATAAAAAATTGCACACTAAGCTTCACCCGACTCCCGTGTCATCCCGCCGCCGGGTAGCGCTCCAAGTGCCGTAACCTTTGTCGCTGGAAGAAACAGGGAATCCCTGCCAGGATTCCCTTCTCCCACATCTGTATCACTGTGCCATCATTATGACAGTCTATTAGATCATGGTGTAATACTTGGTATATAGGATGTGATAGGGTAAAAAACAATGTTTTTTCATGAAGCAGAGTCGTCTGTAGGTCACATTTTACATTAGAAACGTGTCCATGGGCTGTGTCTGGTATTTGTGTCTGGTTTCATTGTAATGTACAAACACATCACACGATTCAAGTCTCTCTATAACAACGGTGGAATTCTGTAGAGAAAAGAAATGGCTTTTGGCAGATGAATTACTACTTTTTGGAAGTGATGCTTCCCCTACTATGATGTGGATGTTGGAGTAAGAAGAATACGAGGAATATTCATGAGTCAGCAACCCAGGTGAACAACTTCTAGAAGGAACGTAATCATCGCGTCCCCTGCAAAACTATGAATAAGAACTGGACGACGGCAACACTACTGTACGTATTATTGTGCGCTGGTTGTTATTCACCATGGCTGCCTAGTGGTTATTCATCATGTTTACTGATACGGATTGTGCGACCCCAAAGGCGGTGACTATAGAGATCTACAGGGAATGAATCAGAAAATAACAACACTACATCATGGTTTTATTATAAACGTATATTTACTTACAGTTCTTTTGGTGACAATTAAAACAGGTAAATAGCCCCTAAAGCCTGTACAATAGGCTGAGATCTCCTGTTTTCTGCTATTTACTTTTCAACAAAAAGTGAAATAATTTAAAAGGACAATGTGGAGCCTGTGGGAAAGATGAAAAACAGGAAGACTGTGGGGAAAATCATTCTAGGCTGAGAGGGAGGGGTTAAAATAACAGCAAATGAAAAATACCATATTTCTCCCTTCCTTTTTACTTTTTTTCTTTTTTTTATTGTTATTCTATTTTCTTACTTTCTTTCCTTCTCTTTCTTTTTCCTTTTTTCGTTCCTTCTTTTTTCATTTCTTCATTCCTTCTTTTTTCTTTCTTTCTTCCTTTCTTTACTTTTTCTCTTTATTTATTTTCTTTCTTTCTTTTTCCTTCTTCTTTCATTCCTTCATATTTTATTTTCTTCATTACTTCTTTTTTCTTTCTTTCTTTCCTTCTTTTTTTTCTTTCTTTCTTTCCTTTTTCTCCCTTCTTTATTTCTCTCTTTCTCTTTGTTTCTTTGTTTCTTTCTTCCTTTCTTTCCTTTTTCTCCCTTCTTTATTTCTCTCTTTCTCTTTGTTTCTTTGTTTCTTTCTTCCTTTCTTTACTTTTTCTCCCTTCTTTATTTCTCTCTCTTTCTTTTTCTTTGTTTCTTTCTTTCTTTTATATTTTTTCAATTTCTTCAACCTTCTTTTGTTCATATTTTCTTTCTCTTTTTTTCTTCCTTCTTTACTTTCCTTTCTTACTATTTTTGGGGCAAGATATATGGCCCCATTCCTACCCATACCTTTTGGAAACAAGAGACGCTGCATTTCGCGGAAACCTTTGATACTTTAGCCGCACTTTAGTAATATTTATGTATGAAAACATTATTCCACAGATGTGTTCAGTAGCTGGATGTATAGTGCCATAATAAGGTAATAGTGTACACAATGCTAGAGGAGTGCTGCACAGTGTCCAGGCAGAGGCATACAACACCTACTGACTGCATAAAGCGCCCAAATAGCACACAGAATGCACTAAACGTATCATATGTAACATAAATGCATACCGTATTTTTCGCCGTATAAGACGCACTTTTTCTTGGGGGGAAAAAGTCGGTGCGTCTTATACGGCGAATACACCCCTATCGTGGCGGTCCCTGCGGCCATCAACGGCCGGGACCCGCGGCTAATACAGGACATCACAGATCGCGGTGATGCCCTGTATTAACCCTTCAGACACGGCAATCAAAGTTGACCGTCGCGTCTGAAGGGAAAGTGACACTAACCCGGCTGTTCAGTCGGGCTGTTCGGGACCGAACAGCCCGACTGAATAGCCGGGTTAGTGCTTACAGGACACCGGGGGGGACCTTACCTGCCTCCTCGGTGTCTTCTCCGTTCAGGGATCCCCTGTATGGCCGGCACTCTCCTTCCTCGTCATCACGTCGTCGCGTGCGTACGTCGGCGTGCGGAACGACGTGATGGCGGCGAGAGCGAGGATACCCGGCCGGCAGCAGAGACGTTCCGGAGCGACGGGGACACGGCGACAGCGATGGAGCGACATCCAGGGCAGCCGTGACGGGTCCGGAGCGGCGGGGACACGTGAGTATTACCATCTCCTGCAGTGGTCTTCAATCTGCGGACCTCCAGATGTTGCAAAACTACAACTCCCAGCATGCCCGGACAGCCAACGGCTGTCCGGGCATGCTGGGAGTTGTAGTTTTGGAACATCTGGAGGTCCGCAGGTTGAAGACCACTATTGGGTTCAAAATCTTTATTTTTTTACATTTTGCACCTATAAATTGGGTGCCTCTTATACGCCGGTGCGTCCTATAGGGCGAAAAATACGGTATTTCATATTGTGTCTTTAATAGAAACATAGCAGAAAGCACCAACCAGTGCTCTAATAGTGCCCCCCATTGGCCAGATAAAGAATACATCCAGTGCCTAGTTCCAGCACATGTAATGTGGATGTCTGTGACTGATCTATTAAGCAGAGCTTGGTGCCTCTCCAGACAGGATACTCTGGATTAAATACGACTTACATTCACTTTTCTCAGGATAATGATATGTACAGCAGTGTCAGAAGAGAATGTCTCCATAGCAAATGTGATACAAATAACCAGTCTGTTTAATTTCACTTCTCTTCCATTCAATTGGAAACATGTGTTGTAGACCCAGTAATGGTGGAGCAATAGCGCCACCTGCTGCCTCATTTGCTGGTAATGCAACTTCTTAGATTTATTAATAAAACAAATTAAATCTTGCAGTTATGATACATATTAATAATGTCTAACTGAAATCTCTAACTGAAATCATAAGAATGATGTTAAAAAAAAACAAGCTTTAACCCCTTAAGGATGAAGCCCATTTTGGCCTTATAGACCAGGCGATTTTTCATTTTTGCCCTTTCGTTTTTGCCTTCTCCCCTTCTAAAAATCATATCGCCTTCAATTTTGCACCTACAGACCCATATGAGGGCTTGTTTTTTTTGCATCAAAAATTGTTCCTTTTTAATGACATCACTTATTTTATAACACTATTGGTGAGGTGAAATTAAAACTGTGAAATTGTAATTTTGGGGGCTTCCGTTTCTACGCAGTGCACTTTTCGGTAAAATTGACACCTGATATTTATTCTGTAGGTCCATACGGTTACAAGGATACCCAATTTATGTAGATTTTATTTTACTACTTTAAAAACAATCCTAACTACATGCACCAAAATTTGTATGATTAAAAATGTCATCTTCTGGCCCCTATAACTTTCTTATGTTTCCACCTACAAGTCTATATAAGGGCTCTTTTTTTTGTACCATGGTCTGTAGTTTTTATAGGTACCATTTTTGTTTAGATGGGACTTTTTGACCGGAGAGAAACTGATGCTAGAACTGATCCCAGTCATTTGAATGAGACAGTTCACAATCTTCCAAATCTTGTCAATTTTGATGGTTGGACACGCCGGAGAGCACGGACCTGTCTGGTGTCCAGAAATAATGGACGCTGGAGGGTGCATATGTTGTAATAAGTTGTGGCATCAGTTGCGGCTGAGTTTACCTTTGCCGAAAGCCGGACATATGTAAACTGCTATTGTGTATGCTGCTATTGGACTAGTGGTTCCCCTATATACCACTCATAGATAAACAGTGATAACATTTTTTATATATAACCAATGTCTCAAGTGGGGGAAAGGGAGAGTATAAACCGTGGGGTATACAGAGGATAGTGCAGGGAAGGACAAAAGGAACTGATGTGGTGCAGGACGTAGCCTTTATACTGTGTAAGTAACAAGTGGGTGATTGGCATTTAAAGGGGTACTCCGCTGCTCAGCGCCTGGAACAAACTGTACCAAACGCTGGAGCCAGTGCCGGGAGCTTGTGACGTCATAGCCCCACACCCTAAATGCAAGTCTATGGGAGGGGGCGTGACAGCTGTTATGCCCCCCTCCCATAGACTTGCATTGAGGGGGCGGGGTGTGACATCATGAGGGGGCAATGGTATGACCTCACAAGCTCCCGGTGCTGGCTCCAGCGTTTGGTACAGTTTGTTCCCAACGCTGAGCAGTGGAGTACCCCTTTAAGTCTAAGAGCTGTTGATGTGGAAGGTCATTGGGATGTATGAGAAGCAGTTATCATGAATGTTTATAGTGTTCCCAGATGGAGGAACAAGTACCTGCTATCCATGTGTCATCATCATCAGATCAGATGAAGAAATGGGATCCAACGCCGTCACAGCAGTTGTCAGTTGTTTGGGCAGTGCGCTTTGTGTGGGGGGAATAGCCCAGTCCAGTGACGTCCCGACCAAGCAGTGCTGTTAAAAAGTCACACTTTTGGTTATGACGTCACTAGGGAAGCCTGTGAGGGTCAAAATCACTCCTACTTTGCTGCTTTATGACCCAGACATCTTGTGATTATTAAGGAAACAATGGGGGGAGGGGGACGGTCAGGGTTATCATTACTTTATAATATTACTTTATAACATTACTTTTAGTAAGACACTGCAAATTTAGACAGACAGTCCTCAAGAGCACCAGATTTCTCATAGCGGCTCATGTTGTTTGATTAATATAACTTTGCGGTAAGATTAGGAACAACGCTCTTCAACTGGTGATCTACAAAATGGAGCCATTCAGGGTTCTCCCAAGCAGGACTCCAAAAGCAGAAAGTATTAGTAGCAGCAAATGTTTATTCTGTAGCACATATATACCGTATTTATCGGGGTATACCACGCACCGGCCTATAACACGCACCCTCATTTTACCAAGGATATTTGGGTAAAAAAAGTTTTTTACCCAAATATCCATGATAAAATGAGGGTGCGTGTGTGCGCGTGTATACCCCGATATACCCCCAGGAAAGGCAGGGGGAGAGAAGAGGCGCCGATAGCCAGGGGGAGAGAAGGGGCAGCGGCACCCATTGCCGGCGCCGCTGCCCCGTTGCCTCCCCCCATCCCCGGTGGTATAATTACCTGAGTCCGGTCCGCTCTGCTCCAGGCCTCCGTCGTGCGTCCCCAGCGTCGTTGCTATGCACGGCGCGGCGCTCTGACGTCATGCGCCGCGCCGTTCAGCGCATAGCAATGACGCCGGGGACGCACGACGGAGGCCTGGAGCAGCGCGGACCGGACTCAGGTAATTATGCCACCGGGGATGGGGGGAGGCAACGGGGCAGCGGCGCCGGCAATGGGTGCCGCTGCCCCTTCTCTCCCCCTGGCTGTCGGCGCCGCTTCTCTCTCCCTGGCTATCGGCGCCGGCACCGATAGTCAGGGGGACAGAACGGGCAGCGGCGCCGATAACCAGGGGGTGAGAAGGGCCGACAGCAGCGCTCTAGACCCCAGGAAAGGCAGGGGGAGAGAAGCGGGCAGTGACGGCCTCTCTCCCCCTGCCTTTCCTGGGGGTGTATCGGCGTATAACACGCACACAGACTTTAGGCTAAAAATTTTAGCCTAAAAAGTGCGTGTTATACGCCGATAAATACGGTATATATATCACATTTCGGGATAGAACTAGACTCTTCATCAGATGAATATACACCTCTTGATTGAGAGTCAGGTTCTGACGCAAAACTCATTTTAACTGTGCTACAGAATTTATATTTGAAGTTATTAATAGAGATGAGCGAACTTACAGTAAATTCGATTCGTCACGAACTTCTCGGCTCGGCAGTTGATGCCTTTTCTGCATAAATTAGTTCAGCTTTCCGGTGCTCCGGTGGGCTGAAAAAGGTAGATACAGTCCTAAGAGACTCTTTTCTAGGAATGTATCCACCTTTTCCAGCCCACCTGAGCACCTGAAGGCTGAACTAATTTACGCAGGAAAAGTCATCAACTGCCGAGCCGAGAAGTTCGTGACAAATCGAATTTACTGTAAGTTCGCTCATCTCTAGTTATTAATAATGATGAAGAAAGTCTAAGCCTATTATTAGGCCCACTGGTTTAGACTGAAAACTACAAGATTCAGAATTATTTTATATTAAAGATGGGAAACTTAAAAAACACCAAATCACCAAAAATTCTTCAAAAATATGTTTAACTTAAAATCTTGATTTAAACAATAGGTCATTTTCTGATGAAGTATTATTCCCTTTAACACGATTGAGATGGAATGGCCTGACCTGAAGGTTTTCTACACAAGACATGCCTTTGATGAAGTGAAACACAGGTTTGGGAGAAAAGGTGCTTCAACTTTGTGCAAATATTATTGGCAGCTCCAGGAATAATTGCTGCTAAGGGAGATGAACACATGTAATGGATAAGATACCCTTCCCCCCCCCCCTTCCATGAACAAAGCAGAAGCCCTAGCACCCTGGTGTCAGCACAGGAGCGGAGGTGAGTGGATTACCCAAATGTCTACCTACTGTTTATCTACGTGCCCACTGACAATCCTAGTCTGTCTACCTACCTGCCTGCATGCCTATCTACCTGAACTATCTATCTACCTACCTACCTACCCGTCTGCATACCTATCTATCTACCTACCCACACACCCATCTACCTACCTGCATGCAAACCTGCAGCATAATCTACCTACCAGCATTGAAGAGAACAGGTGTTGCCCGGCACTATGTTGCATTTAAAATCGATAAATCTTTATTGAAGATAGTACATGCGATACAGAGCGTAACAACCTACACGTTTTGGGAAACAAGACCCTTAGTCGTGGCAAAGTATTATCTTCAATAAAGATTTATTGATTTTAAATGCAATCTAGTGCCGGACAACACCTGTTTTTATCTATACCTGTTTCCGGTGGGGGGTGCGACTCGCCTGTCTGCGCACAGGTGCACAAGTGGAGATTGAAGCTAGAAGCTATATATTCCTTCTTTGTAAGTACCTTCCAGAATTATCTACTTACCGTGGGCCATTAACTATCTGTCTACCAGTGTGCAGAAAAAAGTAGGGATATGTGCTAGAAATGTGCAAGGCAGCAGTGCTAACCACTGAGCCACCATGCTACCCTTAGCATACATCTTATATCCACGGTTGCTAAAATGGACAGAGATGTCAGCAGAGAGTACCAGAAAACTTAGGCATGTACACATGGATGAAAAATTGGTTATTGTCGCAGCCGCAGCTGTAGCAGCGGCCAGAAAAAATTTCAGCGCCATAACAAGTGCAGCAGCAGAGGCCAGAAAAATTAGGCATGTACACCTGGATGAAAAATTGGGTATTGTCGCAGCCGCAGCTGTAGCAGCGGCCAGAAAAACTTCTGTTTGTTTCGCCATGCAGAAAGTGCCCTAAAACATTGCGGCTTGAACCCTACATGGTGGCGGATAAGTCACGCAAGTCATCCGGCATTCAGAGTTCAAATACAGCAGCGTGTGGATCATTTTTAGCCCAAGGCAGCTCATCTGATCAGGCCTTGTTCAGTGAAATGTATCGCCCAGTGTCAGTCCCTTCGGGATCCATCCCTCATTCATCTTAATAAAGGTGAGGTAATCCAGACTTTTTTGACCAAGGCGACTCCTCTTCTCAGTGACAATACCTCCTGCTGTACTGAAGGTCCTTTCTGACAGGACACTTGAAGCGAGACAGGCCAGAAGTTCGAGCGCAAATTGGGATAGCTCAGGCCACAGGTCAAGCCGAAACACCCAGTAGTCAAGGGGTTCATCGCTCCTCAGAGTGTCGATATCTGCGGTTGAGGCCAGGTAGTCTGCTACCTGTCGGTCAAGTCGTTCTCTGATGGTGGACCCTGAAGGGCTGTGGCCATGCGTAGGACTTAAAAAGCTCCGCATGTCCTCCATCAACAGCATGTCTGTAAAGCATCTTGTCCTTGCCGGCGTGTTCGTGGGAGGAGGAGGAGGATTACTTTCACCTCTTCCCCTGTTAGATCCCTGTTCTGCTGTGACATGACCCTTATACGCTGTGTACAGCATACTTCTTAATTTATTTTGGACCTGCTGAATCCTCAAACCTCAATGCCGCCAACAAATTTGTTACATTTTCACAAACCACCTTGCCGATCTCCAGTTGGTGCGGAGTCAGCCACTTGTCCACCTGTGCATTCAGGGCCAACAGGAGCGCTGGTGCGGTGTGACTCTCCGCTTTGAGGCAAGTCAACCCCAAGATGGCGTGACACTGCCATATCTGGGATGTGGAATAGCACCTGGGGAGCTTGGGGGTGTCGGTGATGTGTAGCAAGACGCAGCAGTGGAAGAGGACTCGACCGAGGATGTTATGGAAGAGGATGGAGTAGGAGGAGTAGAGGAGGTGGCAGCAGGCCTGCCTGCAAGTCATGGCGGTGTCACCAACTCCTCTGCAGAGCCACGCATTCCATGCTTGGCAGCCATCACCAGGTTTACCCAATGCACAGTGTAGGTGATATACCTGCCCTGACCATGCTTTGCAGACCAGGTATCAGTGGTCAGATGGACCCTTGCCCCTACACTGTGTGCCAGACATGCCATAATTTCCTTTTGCACAATGGAGTAAAGGTTGGGGATTGCCTTTTGTGCAAAAAAATTTCGGCCGGGTACCTTCCACTGAGGTGTTCCAATGGCTTCAAATTTTTTAAAGGCCTCAGACTCCACCAGCTTGTATGGTAAAAGCTGGCAGGCTAGCAGTTCCGACAAGCCAGCTGTCAGACGCCGGGCTAGGGGGTGACTTTGAGACATTGGCTTCTTGTGCTCAAACATCTCCTTGACAGACACCTGACTGTGGGCAGATGAGCAGGAACTGCTCAAGGCGAGAGACGGAGAAGCGGATGGTTGAGAGGGGGCAAGGAGGGCAGCAGTGGTTGACCTGATTGCAAATGCTGGATCAGGAGGAGGATGGTGGCTTTGACTTTGTGTGCTGCTTGTACTGACGTGTTGATCCCATAGGCGTTTGCGATGTGACATCATGTGCCTTCGCAAAGCAGTTGTGCCTAGGTGGGTGTTGGACTTCCCACGACTCAGTTTCTTCTGGCACGAGTTGCAAATTGCTTCGCTGTTGTCAGAGGCAGACACACAAAAAAAACCACACTGCTGAGCTCTGCGATGACGGCATTCTGGTGGTGGCAACAGCATGCGTTGATTGGCGTCCCGTCTGGCTGACCCCGGGTGCCGATGCATGCTGTCTGACTGTGCCACTAGCTCCTTGCGACGACCTCCCCCTGCTTCCAACTCGTCTCCTCGTCCTCTCTGTCTCCCCATCTGAACTTTCCCCCTCTTCTCTTCTAGCGGGCACCCACGTGGCATCCACGGACACATTGTCATCATCAACACCTTCACCGCTATCTGACACCTCAAGAAAGGAAGCAGCAGTGGGTACAACATCATCATCACACCGTACGTTCATGTGTGTAATGCTGCCTGACTGAGACATATCCCTGTTAACTACATCATCTGGCAATAATGGTTGCGCATCACTCATGTCTTCAAACTGATGTGTAAATAACTCCTCTGACGGATCAAGTAAAGCTGCTGTGGTGCTAGTGTTGGCGGCAGGCGGGCAAGTGGTAGCATGAGAGGTGCCCGAAGCTAAGCTAGAGGAGGAGAAGGACGGTGCGTCAAGGTTCAGAGCGGAAGCTGTAGTAGATTGGGTGCCAGTCAACTAAGTCCTCAGAATTTTGGGGGTTCAGGGTACGTCGCCTCTGAACACTGGCCATTTCAGGGCCAAAGGGAATCCCAGCACTACGACGGCCCCCCACCAAGGTGGCCTTCCTCTGCCTGTAATTTTTTTGGTTACATTTGCACAACTATCAGATCAAATGTGATTTGCACTAGGGTGACACAATTTGCCCTGCAGGCAAATAAACTGGCAACTGTGTCGTGGACTGACAGTGACTTGTTTTATTTAACAGCCAAAAAAATTTTTTTTTTTTTAAATTCGCACAACTGTCACACCAAATGTGATTTGCACTAGGGTGACACAATTTGTTCTGCAGGCAAAAAAAAACTGGCAACTGTGACGTGAACTGACAGTGACTGGTTTTATTTAACAGCCAAAAAGGGTATTTTTTTTTATTTGCCCAACTGTCACACCAAATGTGATTTGCACTAGGGTGACACAATTTGCCCTGCAGGCAAAAAAGCTGGCAACTGTGACGCGAACTGACAGTGACTGGTTTTATTTAACAGCCCAAAATTTTTATTTTTTTTTTAATTTGCACACCTATCACACCAAATGTGTGTCACGATTCGGCTGGCTGGAGGTGGATCCTCTGTGCCAGAGAGGGATTGGCGTGGACTGTGTTGGTGGACCGGTTCTAAGTTGCTACTGGTATTCACCAGAGCCCGCCGCAAAGCGGGATGGTCTTGCAGCGGCGGTAGCAACCAGGTCGTATCCACCAGCAACGGCTCAACCTCTCTGACTGCTGAAGATAGGCGCGGTACAAGGGAGTAGACAAGAGCAAGGTCGGACGTAGCAGAAGGTCAGGGCAGGCAGCAAGGATCGTAGTCAGGGGCAATGGCAGGAGGTCTGGAACACAGGCTAGGAACACACAAGGAAACGCTTTCACTGGCACAATGGCAACAAGATCCGGCAAGGGAGTGCAGGGGAAGTGATGTATAAATAGGGAGTGCACAGGTGAACACACTAATTAAGCCTGCTGCGCCAATCAGTGGCGCAATGGCCCTTTAAATTGCAGAGACCCGGCGCGCGCGCGCCCTAAGGAGCGGGGCCGCGCGTGCCGGGACAAGACTGACGGGGAGCGAGTCAGGCACGGGAGCCGGGATGCGCATCGCGAGCGGGCACCTCCCGCATCGCGAATCGCATCCCGGCTGAGAGAGACATTGCAGCGCACCCGGTCAGCAGGTCTGACCGGGGCGCTGCAAATGCGAGGAAGTTGCAAGCGCTCCGGGGAGGAGCAGGGACCCGGAGCGCTCGGTGTAACAATGTGATTTGCACTAGGGTGACACAATTCGCCCTGCAGGCAAAAAAAAAAAAAATGGCAACTGTGACGTGAACTGACAATGACTGGTTTTATTTAACAGCCAAAAAAGGTATTCTTTTTAAAATTTGCACAACTGTCACACCAAATGTGATTTGCACTATTGTGACAATGAGTAAAAAAGCTTGCCAGCGGAGTTCCCCTTTTAAGCAGTGGTCCCCAACCAGGGTGCCTCCAGCTGTTGCAAAACACATGGACTGATATATTTCAGCCCTTTGAATACTGTAGTAGTTAGTTGCTTTAACCCCTTAAGGACCCAGCCATTTTACACCTTAGGACACGGCCATTTTTTTCACATCTGACCACTGTCCCTTTAAACATTAATAAGTCTGGAATGCTTTTAGTTATCATTCTGATTCTGATATTGTTTTTTCGTGACATATTCTACTTTAACATAGTGGTAAAATTTTGTGGTAACTTGCATCCTTTCTTGGTGAAAAATCCCCAAATTTGATGAAAAATTTGAAAATTTAGCATTTTTCTAACTTTGAAGCTCTCTGCTTGTAAGGAAAATGGATATTCCAAATATTTTTTTTTAAATTCACATATACAATATGTCTACTTTATGTTTGCATCATAAAATTGATGAGTTTTTACTTTTGGAAGACACCAGAGGGCTTCAAAGTTCAGCAGCAATTTTCCAATTTTTCTCAAAATTTCCAAAATCACAATTTTTCAGGGACCAGTTCAGGTTTGCAGTGGATTTGAAGGGTCTTCATCTTGGAAATACCCCACAAATGAACCCATTATAAAAACTGCACCCCCCCCAAAGTATTCAAAATTGCATTCAGTCAGCATTTTAACCCTTTAGGTGTTTCACAGGAATAGCAGCAAAGTGAAGGAGAAAATTCACAATCTTCATTTTTTACACTCGCATGTTCTTGTAGACCAAATTTTTGAATTTTTACAAGGGGTAAAAGGAGAAAATGGATTATTTTTGTAGCCTAATTTCTCTCGAGTAAACACATACCTCAAAAAACGTGGTCTCAAATGGCTGGAGGTGCTCAACCCCAAATGCGGTTGTGCATTTATACTGGGGGAGCAGATCCTGCCCTTGTAGTCCGTTGCTAAGGGCGATCCCCAGCATAAAAATGCATACAATGGAGGATGCCTGCAGCGGACTACAAGTGCCACAATAGAATCCTACACCAGACCTCATTTGTCTATGTAAAGTGTTCAGCGGGCGCAGTAGAGGGCTCAGAAGCGAAGGAGCGACAAGGGGATTTTGGAGAGTACGTTTTTCCGAAATGGTTTTTGGGGGGCATGTTGCATTTAGGAAGCCCCTATGGTGCCAGAACAGCAACCCCCCCCCCCACATGGCATACCATTTTGGAAACTAGACCCCTTGAGGAACGTAACAAGGGGTAAAGTGAACCTTAATACCCCACAGGTGTTTCACGACTTTTGCATATGTAAAAAAATATATAATTTTTTTCACTAAAATGTGTGTTTCCCCCCAAATTTCACATTTTTGCAAGGGTTAATAGCAGAAAATACCCCCCAAAATTTGTAACCCCATCTCTTCTGAGTATGGAGGTACCCCATAAGTTGACCTGAAGTGCACTACGGGCAAACTACAATGCTCAGAAGAGAAGGAGTCATATTTGGCTTTTTGAGAGCATATTTTGTTTGGGGGCATGTCGCATTTAGGAAGCCCCTATGGTGCCAGGACAGAAAAATAACCCCCCATGGCATACCATTTTGGAAACTAGACCCCTTGAGGAACGTAACAAGGGGTACAGTGAGCATTTAAAACCCACTGGTGTCTGTCAGATCTTTGAAACAGTGGGCTGTACAACATTTTTTATTTGCACAGCCCACTGTTCCAAAGCTCTGTCAGACACCAGTGGGGTGTAAATTCTCACTGCACCCCTCATTACATTCTGTGAGGGGTGTAGTTTCTGAAATGGGGTCACATGTGGTTTTTTAATTTTTTTTGCGTTTGTCAAAACCGCTGTAACAATCAGCCACCCCTGTGCAAATCACCTCAAATATACATGGTGCACTCTCCCTTCTGGGCCTTGTTGTGCGCCCCCAGAGGACTTTACGCCCACATATGGGGTATCTCCGTAGTCGGGAGAAATTGCATTACAAATTTTGGGGGCTTTTTTCCCTTTTACCTCTTGTCAAAATGAAAAGTATAGGGCAACACCAGCATGTTAGTGTAGACCCCAACTTCACCTTTTCATAAGGGGTGAAAGGAGAAAAAGCCCCCCAAAATTTGTTAGGCAATTTCTCCCGAGTACGGCGATACCCCATATGTGGCCCTAAACTGTTGCCTTGAAATACGACAGGGCTCCGAAGTGAGAGCGCCATGCGCATTTGAGGCCTGAATTAGGGATTTGCAAAAGGGTGGACATAGGGGTATTCTACGCCAGTGATTCCCAAACAGGATGCCTCCAGCTGTTGCAAAACTCCCAGCATGCTTGGACAGTCAACGGCTGTCCGGCAATACTGGGATTTGTTGTTTTGCAACAGCTGGAGGCTCCATTTTGGAAACAGTGGCGTACCAGACGTTTTTCATTTTTATTGGGGAGGGGGGCTGTGTAGGGGTATGTGTATATGTAGTGTTTTTTAACTTTTTATTTTATTTTGTGTTAGTGTAGTGTAGTGTAGTGTTTTTAGGGTACAGTCACACGGGCGGGGGATTACAGCGAGTTTCCCGCTGCGAGTTTGAGCTGCCGCGCAAAATTTGCTGCATCGCAAACTTGCAGCCTGATACTCACTGTAAGCCCCTGCCCATGTGAATGTACCCTGTACATTCACAGGGGGGGGGGGGATCTCCAGCTGTTGCAAAACTACAACTCGCAGCATGTACAGTCTATCAGTGCATGCTGGTAGTTATAGTTTTGCAACAGCTGGAGGCACACGGGTTGGGAAACACTGAGTTAGGAAACAGACAATGTTTCCCAACCAGTGGGCCTCCAGTTGTTGCAAAACCACAACTCCCAAACATTCTCAGGCATGCTGGAAGTAGTAGTTCGGCAACATCTTTAGAGCCAGATGTTGCCGAACTACAACTCCCAGCATGCTTGGAGTTGTAGTTTTGCAACATCTGGAGGACTACAGTTTGCAGACCACTAATACAGTGGTTCCCAATCTGTGCCCTTCCAGATGTTGCAAAACTACAACTCCCAGTATGCCAAAACTGTCCAGGCATGCTGGGAGTTGTAGTTCTGCAACATCTGAAGGGCCAGATGTTACAGCACTACAACTCCCAGCATGCCTGGACAGTAAGGGCATGCTGAGGATGTGTAGTTTTGCAACATCTGGAAGGGCACAGTGGTCTCCAAACTGCGGATCTCCAGATGTTGCAAAACTGCAAGTCCCAGCATGCCCAGACGCCAAGGGCTGGCTGGGCATGCTGGGAGTTGTAGTATACAGGGTCCCATTACAGCAATGCATGTCGCTTTACGGCGACGTGCATTGCTGTAAAGGGTCTGACCGCGGCTGAAGAGGAACTCACCTGCCGCCGCCATCTTCATCGCCGGGATCCGGGTCTTCAGGGACGAGGTAAGTACCGGGGCCGGTCCCCAGCACTCCCCCGTCCCCTGCCGCATCCTCCGGTCTTCCTCCCGTCCTCTCCGGACTTCCAGGGGCCGGGCAGGACGGGAGGAAGTAAACGCCCCCCCCCCTGCGATTGGTCGGTTAACTAACCAACGGATCGCAGGGGATTGGAGGGGGTGGCAGGCTTGCCACCTCGCTCCTATACTTTAGCATGGTCCTGGATGTCTGTGACAGCCGGGATCATGCAAAATTACCGGGCGGTCGGGTCCCATAGACCTGATCAGCCCGGTATCGCCGCAGATTGCAAGGGCGATTTCCCTTGCGATTTGCGGCGATCGCCGACATGGGGGGCCAACATGGCCCCCCTCGGCGTTTGCATTGGATGCCTGCTGAAGCATTTCAGCAGACATCCGCTTCCGATTTCTACCCGGCGCGTGGCAGGGACCGGAAACCACCAGGGCGTAAGTTTACGCCCTGGGTCCTTAAGTACCAGGGCGCCGGGGCGTAAAATTACGCCCTGGGTCCTGAACAGGTTAAAGAAAAAAAGCTTGCCAGCGGAGTTTCCCTTTTAAGCAGTGGTCCCCAACCAGGGTGCCTCCAGGTGTTGTAAAACACACGGACTGATATATTTCAGCCCTTTGAATACTGTAGTAGTTAGTTGCTTTAAAGAAAAAAAGCTTGCCAGCGGAGTTCCCCTGTTAAGCAGTGGTCCCCAACCAGAGTGCCTCCAGCTGTTGCAAAACACACGTACTGATATCTTTCAGCCCTTTGAATACTGTAGTAGTTAGTTGCTTGAAGGAACTTAAGTTTTATTCTGGAGTACCCCTTTTAACCAGCGGTTCCCTCCCAACCAGGGTGCCTCCAGCTGTTGCAAGACACACGGACTGATATTTGAGCCCTAAAAAGGGCTTTTTTGGGTGCTGTCCTTAAAGCAGATGTTGCACTAGTGCTTTAGGAGTAAACTGGCCCCTGAATACACCACCTAGCAGCAACCTAGCTATCACTTTCCCTATACAGCAGGAGCAGCTTCTCTGACCCTCCACTTCCTAAGCCTGCAGCATGCTGAATGAGGGTAAAATGGCGTCCGTGCAAGATGTAGGAGGGTCTGGAAGGGAGGGACTGCTGCTAATTGGCTGTAATGTGTCTGCTGACTCTGACTCACAGGGTCAAAGTTTACCACAATGTTAAAGTATATGGGGCGGATCGAACTTCACATATGTTCGCCCGGCGAGGCGAACGCGGACATGCTGAATTCACCGGGAACTGTTCGCCGGCAAACAATTCGCTACATCTCTAATCCCAACCCGTGAGAAAATCCTGCATGCGCCCCTGATAAGCGGTGAGAGGCAATGCATTCATCTAGACACCACCATTCTCTTATATTCAAAGGCTGAGGAGATGCATATATATTTTTTATAAATAAAAAAAAAAAATGTCACACAGACACATCAAAAGTTTTATTCAGTGGCACCAACACCAATCTCTAGGTATAGCAGGGAGAAGCACGCTGCTGTGCACTTCACTCCCCAGTTCACTGCTCAATCCACCTCAGGAACTATCCTCTATACTGGAACTCACACACTCCATCCAACACTCTCAAGCCCTTACCAGCAACCACCACTTGTGACAACCACATAATGGGATCTACCCTTGTGTGCTACCTCAATATTAGGCTTTGTAAGGTACTAAGAAAGTTGATGGCACTATATAAAGAAAGAAATGATAACTGAAAAACTGTGCATTGAAATAACGTTTTTATTTTGTTATCATATTACAATGCTGATATAGTTTCCATGCAGATTACTAAATCAACTTTACTCCATTATGTATGAGACAACTGGTGAATACAATTGTGGAATATAGTTAGCATTGATTTTAATAAAAAGCAATTGTATATAACATTAAATTGTATTGAGTCTCCACTTTTGCTTACACTATGCAGATTTTTTTAAATATATAATCATTTGGAAAAATCTTGTGCAATGCTCTTCAAAACGTATCACTAAATACAGTATAATTCAGCTAACAAACTACTTTTATTACTTAAGAAGAACTTCATCCAGCTGACAGAGAAGCAGTAAAAATTTAAGGGGTACTCTGGAGAAAAACATTTTTTTTTTTTTTTTTTTTTTTTTTTTTTATCAACTGGTGCCAGAAAGTTAAACAGATTTTTAAATGACTTCTATTAAAAAATATTTATTCTTTCAGTACTTTTTAGCAACTGTATGCTACAGAGGAAATTCTTTGCTTTTTGAATTTATTTTTTGTCTTGTTCCCAGTGCTCTCTGCTGACACCTGATGCCCGTTTTAGGAACTGTCCAGAGCAGGAGAAAATCCCCATAGCAAACCTATGCTACTCTGGACAGTTCCTGACACGGACAGAGGTGTCAGCAGAGAGCAATGGGGACAAGACAAAAAAGAAATTCAAAAAGCAAAGAATTTCCTCTGTAAATGCCTACGTGTTTCGGGTCTATATGACCTTTAGTCACCAACGTCACTCCATTCTGTAATGGGCAAATACTGAATAGTAAAATTGTGTAATACAGTTACCATTCATGTTAATACAATGCGACTGCAATTGTAGATAACATTATATCCTATTGAGTCTCCACTTTTGCCTATACTGTGGAGAGCTTTGTAATATATATCATTTGAAGAAAATATTGTGCCATGCCCTTTAACACGTATCAGTTACTAAAGAAGATTAAGGCCGGCAAACTACTTATATTTCTTAAAGGGGTATTCCAGGAAAAAACTTTTTTAATATATATCAACTGGCTCCAGAAAGTTAAACAGATTTGTAAATAATTTCTAATAAAAAAATCTTAATCCTTTCAGTACTTATGAGCTTCTGAAGTTAAGGTTGTTCTTTTCTGTCTAAGTGCTCTCTGATGACACCTGTCTCGGGAAACACCCAGTTTAGAAGAGGTTTGCTATGGGGATTTGCTTCTAAACTGGGCGTTTTCCGAGACAGGTGTCATCAGAGAGGCTCATAAGTACTGAAAGGATTAAAAAAAATTTATAGAAGTAATTTACAAATCTGTTTAACTTTCTGGAGCCAGTTGATATATATATATATATATATATATATATATATATATATAAAAGTTTTTTCCTGGAATACCCCTTTAAGAGGAGCTTCATTCAACTTACTGTAATGCAGCAAAAATTATGACTTTATTCAATCAGTCAAACAGCATACAGGAAATAAATACCGACAGGTTTCAGGTCTGTATGCTCCCTAGTCATGGCAAGAGACCACTTGCCATGAATAAGGGTCATATAGGCCCAAAACGCATCAGAGTGTATGTCCTGTATGCTGTTTCACTGTTATAAAAATTTTAATTTTTACTGCATCCCTGTGAGCAAAATTAAGTTTTTCTCATATCCCCGGTTGATGTTAATCGGAGACACGACTGGCAAGTCTCAGCTCAGCTGCAGAAGGTGGAGGTAGGAGCTGTTACTTTTTTTAAATTTAAATTTAATTTCTTAAAAGTATCAGTATTGTAGGTCTTATAGAAAAGAAGATATATTACAAAATTGTGGAATTACAAGCAAGAGATCCACCTTAAACATAAGCAAAACAGGCAGCTGTCAAGATAGAAAAGATGGCTGTTAATTTCAGAAGGAATGGACACGTTGTTGCCTGTTGCTCCCCGTCATGATAACGACCGTTAATGTCACACAAAGAAAGAGACTTTAACGGATGTTCTCGATGGGGAGCAATGGCAGTATGACAGGGGCCTAAGATGTTTAAGCAGCTATCCTGAATGTGAATAGTGTTCCCAGATGGAGGAACAAGTACCTGCTATCAATGTGTCATCATAAGATAGGATGAAGAAATGGGATCCAACCCCCTCTCAGCAGTTCTGAGTTGTTAGGGCAGCATGCTTTGTATGGGGAATAGCCCAGTCTAGTGACATCCTGACCAAGCAGTGCTGATAAAAAGTCACACTCCAGGTTGTGATGTCACCAAGGAAGCCTGTGAGGGTCAATATTGCATTATTATACATTATTCTGTTGCACATATATAGCATGTTTCGAGTTAGAGTGTGACTCTTCATCAGATATACACTACTTGATTGACAGTCAGGTTCTGATGCAAAACGCATTATAACTGTGCTACAGAATTTAAAGTTAATAAAAATGATGAAAAAAGTCTCAGCCTATTATTAGACCCACTGGTTTTATTTAAAAATTTTCTTTCATTTCTTAAAAGTATTAGTATTGTAGGTCTCATCGAAAAGAAGATAGAGAGAAAATATATCACAAAATTCTGGAATTACAAGGAAGAGATCCAACTTATACATAAGCAAAATAGGCAGCTGCCAAGATAGCAAAGATGGCTGCTAATTTCAGAAGGAATGGTAGCGTAGACTTGCTTTCCATTGCTTCCTGGCTGCAATCGCGAGTCTTGGTTGGCTTAATAATGCGTTCTCTTTGAGTTAAAATGGCTTTCCTTGCACCCGACCACTTGCGAGGTCCTTGCAGGCGATACTGGTAAGGTGTACAGGGCCCAAAAAATATCTCGGAGGCAAGTTTAGGGTCTGTAAACCAATACCGGAGGAGGTTGGGCTTGGCACCAAACTGAGAAGCTAGTTCATCCATGTATTCCATAAAGTCAACCTGGACTGTGTGCCTTGGACTGTCCACATACCTTGAAAAAGAGAGAGACAAAGATGACCAAGTCAAGTTAACTGCAACTTTGGGGCAATAAGAAATTGTTTAAACATAGGGTTTTTCAAAATATGTAATTAATTGATTTTCTATGTAAACTTCAGTCACGATCAATTAAACCATGTAGACCTATCCTAGATGTAACACCTCTCATGTGCTCTTCCCCAATCTGTAAAGATGGAGTAATACCATTCCCACCTGAATAAGAGGTAGGACTGCATGGTGACATTTGTTGACCACAATATCATTTCCCCTTTGCAGGCAGCATACCATGCTGTTTTATATTTTCTTGATCCACCCTCCCGTTCCTGAGATATGAGGGTTTTTCTATTTTGTCTGACAATTCAGAGAATCAGTCAGATGGAATTGGATTTAATAAAAGTGAATATCAGGTGATAGGCGGTATTGTACAGTATTGTACAGTGCGTGTATTAGCCATACATGCCCCCCACCCCATGTAAAACATTTACACCCCCTGACTGTATAATCCAACCCATCACCATCCGGGTATTCCAGGAAAAAACTATTTTTTTCATACATCAACTGGCTCCAGAAAGTTAAACAGATTTGTAAATTACTTCTATTAAAAAAAAATCTTAATCCTTCCAATAATTATCAGCTGCTGAAGTTGAGTTGTTCTTTTCTGTCTGGCAACAGTGCTCTCTGCTGACATCTCTGCTTGTCTCGGGAACTGCACAGAGTAGAAGAGGTTTTCTATGGGGATTTGCTTCTACTCTGGACAGTTGTAATAAGAGAGCACTTAGACAGAAAAGAACAACTCGACTTCAGCAGCTCATAAATACTGAAAGAATTAACATTTTTTAATAGAAGTAATTTACAAATCTGTTTAACTTTCTGGAGTCAGTTGATATATATAAAAAAAAGTTTTTTTTCCTGGATAACCCCTTTAAAATTAAATCCACTCCCACCTGACTGATTCCCTACATTGTCAGACAAACTATTAACCCTCATATCTCATGAAAAGGAAGAACGTATCAAGAAACTGTAAAAAGGGCTCAGGGCGCATCAAGCTATTTCATGACTGAACAATCTAAATGTTTGGGGTTTGCCATAGGCCCCCTTTAAGAAAGGTTTCTCCCATAGCTTTTATTTGAAAAATTTTGTTTTTAAAGCCATTTTTGGAGCCAAAGCCAGAAGTGGATCCAGTAGGAAGAAAAAGTCATTTTTATATATTTCCCATTTAATTTAAATTCACTTCAAGCTTTGGCTCAAAAAACCGTAACAAAAACTGTTGTGTAATTTTTGCAAAATAAATGAATGAATTAATAAATGAATGATGCTGTGTTGGAAACCATGTGAGGCCTCGTTCAGATTGCCTTCAGACTTCACTATTCGGAGTTCCCTAAGCAATCCGAATTACAGACAGGAGGGAGTTTAGTAGAGAAAAAAAAGGAATGCAATCACTATTTTTAGCTAGAGCTAAATTCCTGTAGAATTACCGGATCACCGACAGACCCTATGCAAGTGAATGGGGTCCGTCAGGACCCGATAGTAGCTGTTTGCATCTGACCCATTTAAAGGGGTACGCTTAGAGCCGGCGCTGGGAGCTGGGGGCATCCGTCACGCCCCCTCCCATAGACTTGCATTGAGGGGGCGGGGCGTGACATCATGAGGGGCGGGGCTATGACATCACAAGCTCCCGTCACCAGCTCTAAGGGTTCGGAACATTTTGTTCCAAACGCTGAGCAGCAGAGTAGTTTAAGGGTCAGGGTCAGAGCCATTCGGACCCTAACGGGTCGGATGCAAACGGCAATGGGAACTTAGCCCTAAACATAATGTCATTCTTTTGCTGTGGCTGTCATGGAATACAACCACGTGACCAAAAAGTTGCACACTTTACTTTATTTAACCAGCACAATGATGTTTTATTCCATTGATTTGCTGAACAATAACTCACCGTTGAGCCATTTCTTTCTTCATTGCAGCGATGTCCTCTAGCATGGCTTTTGATGAAGGTAATTTACACAGCCCTAGAAAAACAATGGGACTGTATCAGAACAAGAGATAAGTAAAGCCTATGCTTACAATACTAGCAATAAAATGATCAGTAAAATCCCTATAGTCACAACATAAGTAACACAGGAATTTCTTCACCTGGGACAACGATTTAGTTTGGTGACACCACCATAAAAAATTAAACATGTTTGGTGCTGTGGTGTCCCAGCACTGTATTTCATACTGTGCCTTAGTTATTAGTCCCCAAAGTTAGAGTCCCTAGGACTGTCGGGGTTCGCTTCCCTAATTAACCCCTGGTCACCCCTTAGTAACTTGATATCTATAAATATTATCTATATAAATATATGAATATGGTGTTACTCACTTGTTTTAGCGTCGCAGGACCTGCGGGTCATGTGACCCGGTTCACAGAACTCTATGGTTTGCTAAAGGACCTTTGGTGGTTCTAGTCAGGTTCTAATCCATTGTAACGGTGAGTGACAGCTGATATGGACCAATCCAAAATGGCCAGCCCCTGCCCATATAAGGGAGCTGTGGCCATTTTGTCGCTCTCTTCTCTCTTGGGTTGCTGACTCTGGACGAGGTAGGACCTCCGCAGCTTTCAAGACAATTACTAGGCCAAAGCCTTGTGGCCTAGGCCTGCGCTAGAGACGGATAGTTCTTACAATTCCCCGATATCTCCGCAAGATCTCTGGACCTAATCCAATCCCTAAATCAAGCGGATCTATGCAAATTCAATCCTCCTAATCTTAACCCCTTAAGGACCGGGGGTTTTTCCGTTTTTGCATTTTCGTTTTTTGCTCCTTGCCTTTAAAAAATCATAACTCTTTCAATTTTGCACCTAAAAATCCATATGATGGCTTATTTTTTGCGCCACCAATTCTACTTTGTAATGACATCAGTCATTTTTCCCAAAAATCTACGGTGAAACAGGAAAAGAAATCATTGTGCGACAAAATTGAAAAGAAAACGCTGTTTTGTAACTTTTGGGGGCTTCCGTTTCTACGTAGTACATTTTTTGGTAAAAATGACACCTTATATTTATTCTGTAGGTCCATAAAATTAAAATGATACCCTACTTATATAGGTTTGATTTTGTCGGACTTCTGGAAAAAATCATAACTACATGCAGGAAAATTAATACGTTTAAACTTGTCATCTTCTGACCCCTATAACTTTTTATTTTTCCGTGTATGGGGCGGTATGAGGGCTAATTTTTTGCGCCGTGATCTGAAGTTTTTAACGGTACCATTTTTGCATTGATAGGACTTATTGATTGCTTTTTATTCATTTTTAAATGAAATAAAAAGTGATTAAAAATGCACTATTTTGGACTTTTGAATTTTTTTGCGCGCACGCCATTGACCGAGCAGTTTAATTAATGATATATTTTTATAATTCGGACATTTCCGCACGCGGTGATACCATATATGTTTATTTTTATTTACACTGTGGTTTTTTTTATTGGAAAAGGGGGGTGATTCAAACTTTTAATAGGGGAGGAGTTAAATGATCTTTATTCACTTTTTTTTTTCACTTTTTTTTTGCTGTGTTATAGCTCCCATAGGGACCTATAACACTGCACACACTGATCTCTTATACTGATCATTGTTATCCCATAGGGACCTATAACACTGCACACACTGATCTCCTATGCTGATCACTGGTTTCTCATAAGAAACCAGTGATCAGCGATTCTGCCGCATGACTGCTCATGCCTGGATCTCAGGCACTGAGCAGTCATTCGGCGATCGGACAGCGAGGAGGCAGGAAGGGGCCCTCCCGCTGTCCTGTCAGCTGTTTGGGATGCCGCGATTAGCCGCGGCTATCCCGAACAGCCCGACTGAGCTAGCCGGGAACTTTCACTTTCACTTTTAGCCGCGCGGCTCAGCTCTGAGCGCGCGGCTAAAGGGTTAATAGCGCGCGGCGCCGCGATCGGCGCTGCGCACTATTAGAGGCGGGTCCCGGCTTCACTATGACGCCGGGCCCGCCGTGATATGTCGCGTGGTTACTGTGTAACCCCGCGCTATATCAGAAGAGCAGGACCAAGGACGTACCGGTACGTCCTTGGTCCTTAAGGGGTTAAGAGAACTTTCCGGTCCTAAGCAACTGTCAGTCACTGCTGTGCTGTCTATATAGAATCTGTTATCTGGACTGTTACCGATACTGCATGTACAGAAAATCTTCAGTAAAGTTCCTGCAAGTTTTAAGTTCAGCACTGCTGTGGACAATCCATTTATTCTACACTCACCTATCACTCCTGGGAAGGGTGGCGATAGGCCCAGAATCACTACAGAGTTTTAACCCTCACCCTGGCGACACGAGTGACAAGGGTTAAATTAACCCCTCATATACTACAGCAACACCCTAACTACCCTACACCCCCACCAGGCTATCCCAGTGCCTTTCACCTATAGTTGTAAAATAACACTCTTTTTTTTTTTCTTTCTTTTTTTTTTTTTAAAGCAAGAGGGCTCGGCTGTTTCTGTAACTTTCATAGGGATTAAAGGAAACGGTCGTCAACCAACACTGAACCCAATACACAGGGTTATAGTGCGGGTGAACAGGAGTTCGATGAGGGGTCACTTACTAAAATACGTTCCTTAGGTCCCGAGATATGTTCCACCAAATATCCACTACTATGTTCTCTGAATTGTGCACTGGAGGCGGACCCGCCAGCTCAGTTGAATATTCATTGGTCACGTGAGCGCTCATTTGGTATTTTTTTTTACAGTTACGCCATTTACCATGCAATTTCATTAACAATATATCTTAACAGTTCCGACATTTCAGAACATAGTCATGGCACATATGTTAATGGTTATTTTTGTTCACGTTATTTTATTTGAAAAATAGGGGGGGGGGGAGTGATGTAACTTTTATTAGGGGAAGAATTATTCATTTTGTTAACACATTTTTATTTTATTGTTTTAACTATTACATACATTATAACACTAAGGAACTACTATTACACTCAATCTTTTGATTAGTAACACTGGCAATACTGTTCCATAGCACAGTGTCATCAGCGCTCCTCTAGTACAGCCTAGCTGAGGCAGCCTATACATGGAGAGAATGGCTGAGCGGGACAGAGGTAGGTGAGGGACCTTTAGCTGCCATCTTAGCCCCCCTGAGCTAGCTGGTACATGACATTTACATTTTTAGATCCCCCAATCAACTTTGATTGTGGAATCTAAAGGGTAAGTATAGGACACCGGTGTGATCATCAATGTCCGGCATTAGCAGTAAGTCCGGGATGCTGATAACAGCTGGTATTCACCGCACATGAAGTCACTTCATACTCCCATAGTACAAGTATGGCGAATATCATCTAGGGATTAATGGGGTCCGTCAGGTTTCTGATTTTTTGCAGGATTTGAGTATTGTTTTCTCTGCCCATGTCTCACTATTTCAATGGATTCTGTGAACGGAGCCCCAACGCAGATGTGGAAGAGTCCTTAGTCACATTGATTTGAGTGCTACCTGTTGTTCTTACCTTTAAAAACTCTTGTGGCCCATCGAGCCTGCAGCTCTGACAATGGCATGATGGCACCGATAGGCTGAATAAGGCCAATGAAGGCCAGAGTTGTCTTCTTTAAATTTGGTGGAAATATATGTTTGTACAAAGATATGTGATTTTGTTCGACCTTAAGTTCAGGCTCTTCCAAATACGGGAAAGAAAAACTGTAGCCGGTAGCAAAAAACACGACATCCACGTTTTTCTCCACGGTACCATCCTCAAAAATCACATCTGTCTCTGTGAACTTCCGCACATTCGGTTTCACCAGAACCTTTCCTGAGATGATCCGATTGGGGAGGTCATCATTAATAGTTGGGTGCTGGCTGAGAATTCTAAAAGGAGAAAATATATATACGGACTGGAAATCAAAGAATGAATCAATTTTTGGTTTAAAAAAATAAAAAAAAAATTAAACAATACAGATTTTACATTAATTTCGGCACAGAGGCTACATGAAAACCATGTCACGTATTGGGGTTTTTGCCACCACCATGAATGTGCCACGGCAACATGTAGCATGCTACTTATTTCCACAGATTTCACTCTTGACAATGGTGCAAATAATCATGCACATCCATTGCAGGACAAACTACACATCCGTGGCAGAAAACCAGAATGACAAGGGTCTGCCACGGATTAAGAATCTGATGGATTTTAATCTGATATGTGAACATACCCCTAAAACAAGTTTCAGAGTTATAAAACCTACAATGTAACCCCAAAAAAATGTTCACTAACATTATTCAAAAAATTGCCTTTATTACATCAGAAGATAACCACAATATATTTATCCAAAAAGCATAATACAGGAAAAAAAAGAAACTATCCCATAAAAACATATACCCCAATATTAGCAACGTTCCCCAGCTACAATATATTCAAGTGATAGCAATATGCAAGTATATCCAATCAACCTCCATTAGAATCAGTAAAGGTAATGACGAAAGCATACACCCATATAATATCAATATTCAGTAAAAACACTGCTGGGGAGCTATAAGTGGCCCCATTGTAGTAGGCGAACTAGGTAACTATGCCAAGTGACTGGCTCAGGGATACTGCTCCATACAGAACGTCACTGCGGGGGATCAGGGTCCTTCTGCCTGCGAGTCCGGGGGTGCTGGGAACCAGAGAACCCAAAGTCATATATCAAATCATAACACAGAGAAAGAACGGGTACCAGCACTCACCGATAGGCTGCTGTAACTCGACTTCTTTGGCTATCACAGACGCTCCGGTATCAGACAAGGCGCCCAGAGGTAACTGCCGGCGAAGTTTCGTGCTGGTTGCGCAACCAGCGCGAAACTTTGCCGGCAGTCACCTCTGAGCACCTTGCTACCAGTCTGATACCGGAGCATCCGTGATAGCCGAAGAAGTCGAGTTACAGCAGCCTATCGGTGAGTGCCGGTACCCGTTCCTTCTCTGTGTTATGATTCAATATTCAGAAACATTCATTACCTGCTACGGGCATATTGTCAGTGGCCCTATGGGGACACTGTGCCCCCTCAAATTTCTCAAGTTTCAGACATAGCATATTTGTTTGTTAACTTTTTATTGTAGAATTCACATTGAAATTGCACAACAGAGTATCTGTGCCTGTTGCGGATGCCGTAGATTTTACCTAATGCAATGCAATGGTTTTATCTGCAACAATTGCCAACAAAATATTGCACCAACAAGGAGTTGTTAGAATCAAATGAAACTTTCTATAGGTGACTGTAATGATGATATATGGAAGAGATTAAAATATTACAGGGGAAGGAGAATTTTTTTTTTAGAGGGAGCTGTACAATTAAAAGGAGGTTGTAGTACCCTGTTGGGCCACCTCCAGTCCAGATACAAGATGAGATATAGTTGGGTATGGAGACATACAGGCTGTATGACATTCTATGGCAATTTGGCTACAGATTTTGCAGATGGGCGTGTAGATCTTATACACTTGAAAAAGTGGATGATAAATCTGGTCAACGAAGACCAACGAGGAGGCCAACGAAGTGTTGCAATCTGACAGAGATATTCTTGGGAAACCCTTGCTGTGTGTGGGAATTAGTCTGCTGAAATATAGCAGATGGAAGCCAAGAGAGTGAACACATGTGACTGCAGAATGTCCTGCACATATGGCTGAGCTATTAGTGTCCCTCTTATTACTACTAGGGGTGACCGACTGTTATATCCGATGGCTGTTATATCTGAAATCAGATCATCACACCAGTAGGGGGCAGTGTGTCATGCTACAGAAAAGCCAAGTGCTGACCATGAGGCCTCCACACTCAAACACGGTCATTGTCGGATCCCAAAAAGAACCTGAATTAGTTGCTAAAGATTATACGATTCCAGTCCATAATATTATAGATTTCTAATTCACGACACTAATGCAAATGAAGGTAACAGTGGCTGGCTGTCAAGGGTAGGACACTGGGGCACCAAATTTTCTTAAGCTAAGTGCCTGTAAAAGCAGAAAAGAGTAATCCGCCCCACCAACGGCAGGTAAAAGGATCCACTTTATTGTGCCCAGCTTTTATTTTATATTTATGCTTCAATAAAGTGGATCCTTTTACCTGCCGTTGGTGCCAGATTACTCTTTTCTGCTTGTACTGAAGGAGGGGAGGTGCTACCCCACAGCTCGAGCATAACGGCGGTAGTGAGGTTTGGAGCGATAACTTGCTATATGGAAAGTGCTTGTAAATGGTTCAGGAAGAGGCAGGGGTATGTAATGAAGAGACAGGAATGTGTAATGAAGAGACAGGGGTATGTAATGAAGAGATAGGAGTGTGTAAAGAATAGACAGGGGTATGTAATGAAGAGACAGGAGTGCGTAATGAAGACACATGGGTATGTAATGAAAAGATAGTGGTGTGTAATGAAGAGACAGGGGTGTGTAATGAAGAGATAGGGAAGTGTAATGAAGAGACAGGGGTGGGTAATGAAGAGACGGATGTGTAATAAAGAGACCAGGGGGAAAAGGAAAAGTTGGGAGCTGGTAATGCTTGACAAAAGATCAAACTATCCTCTCTACTAAGTAATCACTGCTCCCAACATCTTGGTCAGCTTGGGCAGAACGGCCGAGATGGTAATTCATCAAAACAGCCATCCAGCCATCCTGCTTCACTCAGTCCAATGATCTGCCCCCTCTTAAAGTTTGTCAACTGAGCAAAATCTTAAAGGGGGAGATTTATCAAAACCTGTGTTGAGGAAGAGTGGTGCAGTTGCCCATGGCAACCAATGAGATCGCTTCTTTCATTTTAAAAATAGCCTCTGGAAAATTCCAGAAGCGATCTGATTGGTTGTTATGGGCAACTGCACTGCTCTTCCTCAGCGCAGGTTTTGATAAATCTCCCCCTTTAAGGTTTTGCTCAGTTGACAAACTTTGAGAGGGAACAGATAATTGGACTGTGAGCAAAGAGGTATGTCTAATAGTCACCAATCTCTTACCAAGAGCCACACTACCCAAATGTAGCCAATGAAAGCCTTTTCTCAGGGCAACAGAGGAAGCACTTTTCTGTAACAAAATCCAGTGTCTAATCAGACTACACCTGAGAGACATAACTACATGCTGAATTTTGCAGCAATTTAACATTTCTACCTGGATGCATAATTTTTCTGTCAATGGGTCTATATGCTGTGTTAACTCAGCAAAAGTTAAATGGGCATGTTTTAAATGCAATTGCCTTTAACAACTATAGAAGTTAACAGAGAACTCCGGCCAAATGAAATTATGTTCATAAAGCTGGCCAATTTAGTGTTACATAACTTTGTAATGTACAAGTGTAATCTTTGCTGAGCACATACCCTGTTTCTTTCAGCTTTTTCTCCAGACAGGAAGTCCAGTAGTTCTTATTACACATGTTGGCCAGTTGAAGCGCATAGCACGAAACGGCACCGCTGCCCCGAACAGCATGCCCCTGTTATGTCCGTCCACCCGTGTCCTGCACTGTATATATATTTATGTTCTTCAGCATGAATAAAGAAGACTGAAGCTGATTCTGGTTGTGAGTGCCCTGTTATTCATTTCTTATGGAAGTTATCAACTCTGTTTCTATCTTTGCAGATGACACCAAGCTTTGTAGCACGGTACAGTCTATAGAGGATGTGCATAAGTTACAGGATGACTTGGATAGACTAAGTGTCTGGGCATCCACTTGGCAAATGAGGTTCAATGTGGATAAATGTAAAGTTATGCATCTGGGTACTAATAACCTGCATGCATCGTATGTCTTAGGGGGGATTAAACTGTCAGAGTCACTGGTAGAGAAGGATCTGGGTGTACTTGTAGATCACAGACTACAGAATAGCATGCAATGTCAGGCTGCTGCTTCCAAAGCCGGCAGGATATTGTCATGTATCAAAAGAGGCATGGACTCGAGGGACAGGGACATAATACTCCCCCTTTATAAAGCATTGGTACGGCCTCACCTGGAATATGCTGTTCAGTTTTGGGCACCTGTCCATAAAAGGGACACTGCGGAGTTGGAAAGGGTGCAGAGACGCGCGACTAAACTAATATGGGGCATGGAACATCTTAGCTATGAGGAGCGATTAAAGGAGTTACAATTGTTTAGTCTTGAGAAGAGACGTTTAAGGGGGGATATGATAAACGTATATAAGTATATAAATGGCCCATACAAAAAATATGGAGAAAAACTGTTCCAGGTTAAACCCCCCCAAAGGACGAGGGGGCACTCCCTCCGTATGGAGAAGAAAAGGTTTAGTCTAAAGGGGCGACACGCCTTCTTTACCGTGAGGACTGTGAACTTATGGAACGGTCTACCTCAGGAACTGGTCACAGCAGGAACAATTAACAGCTTTAAAAAAGGATTAGATACATTCCTGGAACAAAATAACATTAATGCTTATGAAGAAATATAAAATCTCATCCCTTCCCCAATATCGCGCCACACCCCTACCCCTTAATTCCCTGGTTGAACTTGATGGACATATGTCTTTTTTCGACCGTACTAACTATGTAACTCTGTGCAGTATCACACCAAATAGGGTTAGATACAATGCTTTTGGCAGTATCACATTGAACTGGCTTAGATACACAGCTCTAGGTAGTATCACACTGAATCAGCTCACATACATGGCTCTGGGCAATATAACACTGAATTGGATTAGATACAATGTTCTGGGTAGAACCATACTAAATGGACTTGGATACAATATTTTGGGCAGTATCACACTGAATATGCTTGGATACAATGGTCTGGGCGGTATCAAACTGAATAAGCTTAAATACACGGCTCTGAGCAGTATCACACTGAATGGGTCTAGATACACAGCTCTGAACAGTATCACACTGAACAGACTAAGATGCAATGCTCTAGGTAGTATCAAACTAAATAAGCTTAGATACACAGCTCTTGGCAATATCACACTGAATGGGCTTAGATACATAGCTCTGGGCAGTATCACAGTGAATGGGCTTAGATACTGCACAGAGATGTGTATCTAAGCTCAGCGTGATACTCCTCAGAACTGTGTATCTAAGCCCAGTGTGATACTGCCCAGAGCATTGTATCTAAGCCCAGTGGGATACTGCCCAGCACCATGTATTTGTTTTTATAATGATAGATCAGTCTAGAATATTGTCTTACATGAACATTACTTCATATAAATATATTGATTTTATAGATATGTAGATTGGTTTGCATGAAAAAGAGGAAATATATATATGTATGTGTGTGTGTGTGTGTGTGTGTGTGTGTGTAATTGTGTAATTTAAGTTTACATTTTTACAACTTTTGTCTGGGGACCCTTGTTCTTGAGATGGTTACATAGGTGCATTGACCTGCATTTATTAGACACCTATAGCATATTTTGTGGATATATCATACATCTGGAAAACTTTTTTTTTTTTTTAATCAACTGGTGCCAGAAAGTTAAACAGATTTGCAAATTACTTCCATAAAAAAATCTAAATCCTTCCAGTACTCATTAGCTGCTGAATACTACAGAGGAAGTTCTTTTCTTTTTGGAACACAGAGCTCTCTGCTGACATCATGACCACAGTGCTCTAAAATAATTTCCTAAGTAGTATTCAGCAGCTAATAAGTACTGGAAGGATTAAGATTTTTTAATAGAAGTAATTTACAAATCTGTTTAACTTTCTGGCACCAGTTGATTTAAACATAAATAAATAAATAAATAAATAAATAAAGTTTTCCACCAGAGTACCCCTTTAACCTCTTAAGGAACCAGCCATTTTACACCTTAGGACCCGGCCATTTTTTTAACATCTGACCACTGTCACTTTAAACATTAATAACTCTGGAATGCTTTTAGTTCTCATTCTGATTCCGAGATAGTTTTTTCGTGACATATTCTACTTTAACATTTGTGGTAACATTTTTTGGTAACTTGCATCCTTTCTTGGTGAAAAATCCCAAAATTTTATGAAAAATTTGTAAATTTTGCATTTTTGTAACTTTGAAGCTCTCTGCTTGTAAGGAAAATGGATATTCCAAATATTTTTTTTTATTCACATATACAATATGTCTACTTTATGTTTGAATCATAAAATTGACGTGTTTTTACTTTTGGAAGACATCAGAGGGCTTCAAAGTTCAGCAGCAATTTTCCAATTTTTCACAAGATTTCCAAACTCACTATTTTTCAGGGACCAGTTCAGGTTTGAAGTGGATTTGAAGGGTCTTCATATTAGAAATAACCCACAAATGACCCCATTATAAAAACTGCACCCCCCAAAGTATTCAAAATGACATTCAGTCAGCGTTTTAACCCTTTAGGTGTTTCACAGGAATAGCAGGAAAGTGAAGGAGAAAATTCACAATCTTCATTTTTTACACTCGCATGTTCTTGTAGACCCAATTTTTGAATTTTTACAAGGGGTAAAAGGAGAAAATGTATACTTATATTTGTAGCCCAATTTCTCTCGAGTAAGCACATACCTCATATGTCTATGTAAAGTGTTCAGTAGAGGGCTCAGAAGCGAAGGAGCGACAAGGGGATTTTGGAGAGTACGTTTTTCTGAAATGTTTTTTGGGGGGCATGTTGCACTTAGGAAGCCCCTATGGTGCCAGAACAGCAATAAAAAAAAAACACATGCCATACCATTTTGGAAACAAGACCCCTTGAGGAACGTAACAAGGAATTAAGTGAGCCTTAATACCCCACGTGTTTCACGACTTTTGCATATGTAAAAAAATAAAATAAAATTTCACTAAAATGTGTGTTTCCCCCCCAAATTTCACATTTTTGCAAGGGTTAATAGCAGAAAATACCCCCCAATATTTGTAACCCCATCTCTTATGAGTATGGAGGTACCCCATAAGTTGACTAGAAGTGCACTACGGGCGAACTACAATGCTCGGAAGAGTAGGAGTCATATTTGGCTTTTTGAGAGCAAATTTTGCTTGGGGGCGTGTCTCGTTTAGGAAGCCCCTATGGTGCCAGGAGAGCAAAAAAAAAAAAAAACCACATGGCATACCATTTTGGAAACTAGACCCCTTGAGGAACATAACAAGGGGTACAGTGAGCATTTACCCCCACAGTGGACTGTACGGAATTTTTAATTTGCACAGCCCACTGTTCCAAAGATCTGTCAGACACCAGTGGGGTGTAAATTCTCACTGCACCCCTCATTACATTCCGTGAGGGGTGTAGTTTCCGAAATGGGGTCACATGTGGGGTTTTGTTTTTTTTGCGTTTGTCAAAACCGCTGTAACAATGAGCCACCCCTGTGCAAATCACCTCAAATGTACATGGTGCACTCTCCCTTCTGGGCCTTGTTGTGCGCCCCCAGAGCACTTTGCGCCCACATATGGGGTATCTCCGTAGTTGGGAGAAATTGCATTACAAATTTTGGGGGGCTTTTTTCCCTTTTACCTCTTGTCAAAATGAAAAGTATAGGGCAACACCAGCATGTTAGTCTAAACAATTAATTTTTTTATACTAACATGCTGGTGTAGACCCCAACTTCACCTTTTCATAAGGGGTGAAAGGAGAAAAAGCCCCCAAAATTTGTTAGGCAATTTCTCCCGAGCACGGCGATACCCCATATGTGGCCCTAAACTGTTGCCTTGAAATACGACAGGGCTCCAAAGTGAGAGCGCCATGTGCATTTGAGGCCTGAATTAGGGATTTGCATAGGGGTGGACATAGGGGTATTCTACGCCAGTGATTCCCAAACAGGGTGCCTCCAGCTGCTGCAAAACTCCCAGCATGCTTGGACAGTCAATGGCTGTCCAGCAATACTGGGAGTTGTTGTTTTGCAACAGCTGGAGGCTCCATTTTGGAAACAGTGGCGTACCAGGCGTTTTTCATTTTTATTGGGGAGGGGGGCTGTGTAGGGGTATGTGTATATGTAGTGTTTTTTACTTTTTATTTTATTTTGTGGTAGTGTAGTGTAGTGTTTTTAGGGTACAGTCACATGGGCGGGGGGTTACAGCGAGTTTCCTGCTGCAAGTTTGAGCTGCCGCGCAAAATTAGCTGCATCGCAAACTTGCAGCCTGATACTCACTGTAAGCCCCTGACAATGTGAATGTACCCTGTACATTCACAGGGGGGGGGGGGGGACCTCCAGCTGTTGCAAAACTACAACTCCCAGCAACTCAGTGCATGCTGGTAGTTATAGTTTTGCAACAGCTGGAGGCACACGGGTTGGGAAACACTGAGTTAGGAAACAGACAATGTTTCCCAACCAGTGTGCCTCCAGTTGTTGCAAAACCACAACTCCCAAACATTCTCAGGCATGCTGGAAGTAGTAGTTCGGCAACATCTTTAGAGCCAGATGTTGCCAAACTACAACTCCCAGCATGCTTGGAGTTGTAGTTTTGCAACACCTGGAGGACTACAGTTTGCAGACCACTAATACAGTGGTTTCCAATCTGTGCCCTTCCAGATGTTGCAAAACTACATCTCCCAGTATGCCCTTACTGTCCAGGCATGCTGGGAGTTGTAGTTCTGCAACATCTGAAGGGCCAGATGTTACAGAACTACAACTCCCAGCATGCCTGGACAGTAAGGGCATACTGGGAGTTGTAGTTTTGCAACATCTGGAAGGGCACAGTGGTCTCCAAACTGTGGACCTCCAGATGTTGCAAAACTGCAACTCCCAGCATGCCCAGACGCCAAGGGCTGTCTGGGCATGCTGGGAGTTGTAGTATACATGGTCCCATTACAGCAATGCATGTCGCTTTACGGCGACGTGCATTGCTGTAAAGGACCAGACCGCGGCTGAAGATATACTCACCCGTCGCCACTGCCGCCGCCTTCATCGCCGGGATCCGGGTCTTCAGGGACAAGGTAAGTACCGGGGCCGGTCCCCAGCACTCCCCCGTCCCCCGCCGCATCCTCCGGTCTTCCTCCCATCCTCTCAGGACTTCCAGGGGCCGGGCAGGGCGGGAGGAAGTAACCGCCCCCCCTGCGATTGGTCGGTTAACTAACCGACGGATCGCAGGGTATAGGAGGAGGTGGCCGGCTTGCCACCTCGCTCCTATACTTTAGCATGGTCCTGGCTGTCTGTGACAGCCGGGATCATGCGAAATTACCGGGCGGTCTGGTCCCAGAGACGCGATCAGCCCGGTATCGCCGCAGATCGCAAGGGCAATTTCCCTTGCGATTTGCGGCGATCGCGACATGGGGGGCCTTTATGGCCCCCCTCGATGTTTGCCCTGGATGCCTGCTGAAGGATTTCAGCAGGCATGCGGTTCCAATCTCTGCCCGGCACACGGCAGGGACCGGAAAACGCCAGGGTGTATGAATACGCCCTGGGTCCTTAAGGCCCAGGGTGTGAGGGCATATCCATATGCCCTGGGTCCTTAAGAGGTTAAGATGGGAAATCCCTTTTTAAAGTGGACCCGTCAATAGGTTTTCTAGGGTATAAAGTAAGGATATGGCTGTATAGAGCTTTGGACCCTGAATCCGTACATAACTCTCATTAGATAATTGACCCCTCTAATACTGAGAAATCAGAATTTAAAAAGATATGATTAGTCTTTAGAGCCCATTGGACATTCCCCTTGGCAGCTAGAGCCTTTTCACTAGTTAGACACTCTCCTTCGGTCACCTCATCTACCCCCTGACTGATGGGCACTAGCCTTTACTATAATCTCCGTCTCTCCAATGTAATCGAGCAGCTGATGGGAACCCAGACTGGGCTCCAAAGCCTAATTTGCATATCTTTTTAAACTCTGATATCTCAGCACTGGAGGGGTCAATTGTCTAATAAGAGGTATGTACACATTCAGGGTCAAAAGCCCTATACAGATCTGACCTTACTTTATACACTAAACACCTGCTGACAGGTCCACTTTAAGGTCAGAATAGTGAAGGTAACGTGTATAATCTGTATTCCAAATCCCATGCATTGCAGTTACCTGTGTTTAGGCTTTAGGCCAAAATTCTCGTGATTAAAACGCTTGTTCATTTTATTTTCTGCCCAGCAATTCAGCATTTCTGTGGTGAAGAATTGTTTGAGAAAAAACTTATACCGACTGTAGAGAACTACATCTAATGGGAAACCTTCATCGGCCACACGGTTAAGAACCCATGCACCTCTCCTGGTACTCAGAAAGACCTGTTGAGAAAATAAATATATATATTTTTTAAATGCAGCAAACTGGACAGACCACAATATGGATATAGGGTTTCTGATCTCTAAAAATAACATTAAAAAGGCTAAAACTTAATATATTAAAAAAGAAAATGTAAAAAAAAAAATAATACTACAGTATGTGATATAATAATAAAAGTAATATACTGAACTTAACATTTAGCTTTAGTCTCCTATTATACAGGTGTACTGTTTAGTGTTGGGATCCCTTATCTTTGCAGGTGGTCTCTTATGTGCACTAAGAACCCCTACATTTATATTGAGATTAGCAAAGTGCCTAGGGGTCCATGAAGCTGCACCTGCAGAGATCAGGGGACTGCCGGATTGGGTTCAAGTGAAGTGACAACTGTTTTCAAAGTTTTGTCCGGTAAAAATGACAGGATAGAACATAAGTATCTGATCATGGGGGTCCCAACTGCTGGGACCTTCTGCGACCTATGGAACAGGACCCCGTATCTCTTTGAGAGAGGGTGTTGTAGATGGCACACCCTCCCATACCAATCAATAAATCATTTGCTGTCTACAGCACTTGCTCTCAATGAGAGCCGTAGAAGAGATTGTAGAAGCCCCCAATGATCAAATACTTATGCCCTGTCCTGTGGTAAGGGGATAAGATAATTTTCACCGGGCAACCCGTTTAAAGTTCAGAGATCATTCCATGTAATCCAAAACTTTAATACAATTAATAGGCAAAGACACAGGTAAATGAAAAAGTCCAGCTCTGAAGCGACGCAATCCAATTGCCTTTGCTTTATTGAAGTATGAAATTCACACCAAGATACAAACAGGAGGTAGAATCATTCTATGACTAAGTGCATGCAGCGTGAAACATGTCAGAAAGTTTTTTACCTCCTGTTTGGATCTTGGTGTGAATTTCATACTTCAAAAAAGCAAAGGCAATTGGATTGTGTCGCTTCAGTGCTGGACTTCTTTTTCGTTTACCTGTATCCTTGCTCAGCCGGAGACGAGACCGTCAGGTTCCGGGCACAGGTGTGCATCAGCGGAAGGGGTGAGCTGTTATCAATTAATAGGCAAAGAAATCAAATAATATCCAGATCAATGAAAATGTTCCATGGGCCTGACAATACTGTCACTATTGTTTTTCATCACAAATAAGACTATTATTGTGCAAAATTCTCTGGAAAAAACAAAACAAAACAATATTTGTATAACAATATTTGAAAAAGGGTGTAATGTGAGGGTAGGTAAACTTGCGGGGGCAGGAGGGTTTGCAATAGGGTGGGGGGTGTGATGAGAGGTGCAGGGGGGGATGATGAGAGGTGCAGCGGGGGTGATGAGAGGTACAGGGGGGTGATGAGAGGTGCGGGGCAGGGGGTGATGAGAGTTTGGGGGGTGGGGTGATGAGAGGTGCGGGGGAGGGGGTGATGAGAGGTGTGGGGGGGTGATGAGAGGTGCAGTGTAGGGGGGGTGATGAGAGGTGCAGTGTAGGGGGGGTGATGAGAGGTGCTTGGGGTGTTATGGGGGTGATGAGAGGTGCAGGGGGGGTTGTGGGGGTGATGAGAGGTGCAGGGGGGGTGATGAGAGGTGCAGGGGTTTTTTGGGGTGATGAGAGGTGCAGGGGGGGGTTATGGGGATGATGAGAGGTGCAGGGTGTGTTATGGGGTTCATGATAGGTATAGGGGGTGTTATGGGGGTGATGAGGAGAGGTGCGGGGGGTTATTGTAGTGATGTGGAGAGGTTTGGCAGGGGTTATGGGGGTGATGAGGACACAGGATAAGAGGGGATGTATATGTATATAAGATGTGTATGCATGTGTGGCAGTTTTATATTCAGGGTAAAGTGTGTGGCAGTATTATATTCAGGGGAACAGTGTGTGGCAGTATTATATTCAGTGAATACAGTGTGGGGCAGGATTATATTTAGTGGGTACAGTGTATAGCAGTATTACATTTAGGGTACAGTGTGGGGCAGTATTATATTCAGGGTACAGTGTGGGGCAGTATTATATTTAGTGGGTATAGTGTGGGGCAGGATTATATTTAGTGGGTACAGTGTATAGCAGTATTATATTCAGGGTACAGTGTGGGGCAGGATTATATTTAGTGGGTATAGTGTGTGGCAGGATTATATTTAGTAGGTACAGTGTATAGCAGTATTATATTCAGGGTACAGTGTGGGGCAGGATTATATTTAGTGGGTATAGTGTATAGTATTATATTCAGGGTACAGTGTGGGGCAGGATTATATTTAGTGGGTATAGTGTGTGGCAGCATTATATTCAGGTTACAGTGTGTGGTAGGATTATATTTAGTGGGTACAGTGTATGGAAGTATTATATTCAGGTTACAGTGTCTGGCAGGATAATATTTAGTGGGTACAGTGTATAGCAGTATTATATTCAGGGTACAGTGTGGGGCAGGATTATATTTAGTAGGTATAGTGTGTGGCAGGATTATATTTAGTAGGTACAGTGTATAGCAGTATTATATTCAGGGTACAGTGTGTGGCAGGATTATATTTAGTGGGTACAGTGTGTGGCAGCATTATATTCAGGTTACAGTGTGTGGCAGGATTATATTTAGTGGGTACAGTGTATAGCAGTATTATATTCAGTGTACAGTGTATAGCAGTATTATATTCAGGGTACAGTGTAGGGCAGGGTTATATTTAGGGTACAGTGTGGGGTAGGATTATATTTAGTGGGTACAGTGTGTGGCAGCATTATATTCAGGTTACAGTGTGTGGCAGGATTATATTTAGTGGGTACAGTGTATAGCAGTATTATATTCAGGGTACAGTGTATAGCAGTATTATATTCAGGATACAGTGTGGGGCAGGATTATATTCAGGGTACAGTGTGGGGCAGGATTATATTTAGGGTACACTTTCTGGCAAGGTTATAATGATTACTGTCTTCATGCAGAGGATGAGGATCTGCTGACAGTGAGGAGCCAATGATGTCTGGATGTCAGACTCTGCAGAGAAGATGGAGCTGGGGGAAGACCTGGTCTCTGGACTCGATGAAGAAGGAAAGATAACAGAGAAGATATCTCTCAAGTCAGAAGACGTCACTCAGGTCACTGATATCATTGTGTATTCTCCTGACTGTCCCATCAGAGCTGTAGTCACTTGTAAGTTTTGCAGTGATGATGGGGAAAACTGTGTCCAATCTGTGTCTCTCCAGCTGTTACAAAACTACAACTCTCATTGGCAGAGGCTCTCCAGACATGATGGGAGTTTTAGCTTTCCAACAGCTGGAGAACCACTTCAACTGAGGTGATCGGTGGGGGTCTCAGCAGTCAGACCCCAACCCAAAAAATGGGCTGCTTATTCTTAAATGCCTGTGCGGTGCTGTATAAAACTGTGCTATCAAAGGAGTTTTCTGGTAAAAAATTACTTATCCCCCTATCCAAGGATAGGGGATAAGCTATAGATTGCAGGGGGGACTAAGCACAGGCCTTGAGCTGTGTAGGGGGCCCCGAAATTTATGATGGCAGTCCTGGGTGGACTCACTTATGGGAGATACTGTATATACAATGTGAGGGGTGGACTCACTTATGGGAGATACTGTATATATATATAATGTGAGGGGTGGACTCATTTATGGTAGATACTGTATATATAATGTGAGGGGTGGACTCACTTATGGGAGATACTGTATATAATGTGAGGGGTGGACTCACTTATGGGAGATACTGTATATATAATGTGAGGGGTGGACTCACTTATGGGAGATACTGTATATATAATGTGAGGGGTGGACTCACTTATGGGATATACTGTATATAATGTGAGGGATGGACTCACTTAAGGGAGATACTGTATATAATGTGAGGGGTGGACTCACTTATGGGAGATACTGTATATATAATGTGAGGGGTGGAGTCACTTATGGGAGATACTGTATAAATAATGTGAGGGGTGGACTCACTTATGGGAGATACTGTATATATAATGTGAGGGGTGGACTCACTTATGGGAGATACTGTATATAATGTGAGGGGTGGACTCACTTATGGGAGATACTGTATATATAATGTGAGGGGTGGACTCACTTATGGGAGATACTGTATATAATGTGAGGGGTGGACTCACTTATGGGAGATACTGTATATATAATGTGAGGGGTGGACTCACTTATGGGAGATACTGTATATAATGTGAGGGGTGGACTCACTTATGGGATATACTGTATATAATGTGAGGGGTGGAGTCACTTATGGGATATACTGTATATAATGTGAGGGGTGGACTCACTTATGGGAGATACTGTATATATAATGTGAGGGGTGGACTCACTTATGGGAGATACTGTATATAATGTGAGGGGTGGACTCACTTATGGGAGATACTGTATATAATGTGAGGGGTGGACTCACTTATGGGAGATACTGTATATATAATGTGAGGGGTGGACTCACTTATGGGAGATACTGTATATAATGTGAGGGATGGACTCACTTATGGGAGATACAATGTATATAATGTGAGGGGTGGACTCACTTATGGGAGATACTGTGTATATAATGTGAGGGGTGGACTCACGTGTGGGAGATACTGTATATATAATGTGAGGGGTGGAGTCACTTATGGGAGATACTGTATATATAATGTGAGGGGTGGAGTCACTTATGGGAGATACTGTATATAATGTGAGGGGTGGAGTCACTTATGGGAGATACTGTGTATATAATGTGAGGGGTGGACTCATGTATGGGAGATACTGTATATAATGTGAGGGGTGGACTCACTATGGGTGATACTGTATATATAATGTGAGGGGTGGAGTCACTTATGGGATAAACTGTATATAATGTGAGGGGTGGACTCACTTATGGGATATACTGTATATATAATGTGAGGGGTGGACTCACTTATGGGAGATACTGTATATAATGTGAGGGGTGGAGTCACTTATGGGAGATACTGTGTATATAATGTGAGGGGTGGACTCATGTATGGGAGATACTGTATATAATGTGAGGGGTGGACTCACTATGGGTGATACTGTATATATAATGTGAGGGGTGGAGTCACTTATGGGATAAACTGTATATAATGTGAGGGGTGGACTCACTTATGGGATATACTGTATATATAATGTGAGGGGTGGAGTCACTTATGGGATTTACTGTATATATAATGGGAGGGGTGGACTCACTTATGGGAGATACTGTATATAATGTGAGGGGTGGACTCACTTATGGGAGATACTGTATATATCATGTGAGGGGTGGACTCACTTATGGGACATACTGTATATAATGTGAGGGGTGGATTCACTTATGGGAGATACTGTATATATAATGTGAGGGGTGGACTCACTTATGGGAGATACTGTATATATAATGTGAGGGGTGGACTCACTTATGGGATATACTGTATATAATGTGAGGGATGGACTCACTTAAGGGAGATACAGTATATAATGTGAGGGGTGGACTCACTTATGGGATATACTGTATAAATAATGTGAGGGGTGGACTCACTTATGGGAGATACTGTATATATAATGTGAGGGGTGCACTCACTTATGGGAGATACTGTATATATAATGTGAGGGGTGCACTCACTTATGGGAGATACTGTATATAATGTGAGGGGTGGACTCACTTATGGGAGATACTGTATATATAATGTGAGGGGTGCACTCACTTATGGGAGATACTGTATATAATGTGAGGGGTGGACTCACTTATGGGAGATACTGTATATATAATGTGAGGGGTGGAGTCACTTATGGGAGATACTGTATATATAATGTGAGGGGTGGACTCACTTATGGGAGATACTGTATATAATGTGAGGGGTGGACTCACTTATGGGATATACTGTATATAATGTGAGGGGTGGAGTCACTTATGGGATATACTGTATATAATGTGAGGGGTGGACTCACTTATGGGATATACTGTATATAATGTGAGGGGTGGACTCACTTATGGGAGATACTGTATATAATGTGAGGGGTGGACTCACTTATGGGAGATACTGTATATAATGTGAGGGGTGGACTCACTTATGGGAGATACAATGTATATAATGTGAGGGGTGGACTCACTTATGGGAGATACTGTGTATATAATGTGAGGGGTGGACTCACGTATGGGAGATACTGTATATAATGTGAGGGGTGGACTCACTTATGGGAGATACTGTATATAATGTGAGGGGTGGACTCACTATGGGAGATACTGTATATATAATGTGAGGGGGGACTCACTTATGGGATATACTGTATATAATGTGAGGGGCGGACTCACTTATGGGATATACTGTATATATAATGTGATGGGTGGAGTCACTTATGGGATATACTGTATATATAATGGGAGGGGTGGACTCACTTATGGGAGATACTGTATATAATGTGAGGAGTGGACTCACTTATGGGAGATACTGTATATAATGTGAGGGTTGGACTCACTTATGGGAGATACTGTATATAATGTGAGGGGTGGAGTCACTTATGGGAGATACTGTATATATCATGTGAGGGGTGGACTCAATTATGGGAGATACTGTATATATAATGTGAGGGGTGGAGTCACTTATGGGACATACTGTATATAATGTGAGGGGTGGATTCACTTATGGGAGATACTGTATATATGATGTGAGGGGTGGAGTCACTTATGGGAGATACTGTATATCTATATATATATATATATATATATATATATATATATATATATATATATAATGTGAGGGGTGGACTCACTTATGGGAGATACTGTACAAATAATGTGAAGGGTGGACTCACTTATGGGATATACTATACATCATGTGAGTGGTGGAATCACTTATGGGAGATACTGTATATAATGTGAGGGGTGGACTCACTTATGGGAGATACTGTATATAATGTGAGGGGTGGACTCACTTATGGGAGATACTGTATATATAATGTGAGGGGTGGACTCACTTATGGGAGATACTGTATATATAATGTGAGGGGTGGACTCACTTATGGGAGATACTGTATATAATGTGAGGGGTGGACTCACTTATGGGAGATACTGTACATAATGTAAGTGGTGGAATCACTTATGGGAGATACTGTATATAATGTGAGGGGTGGACTCACTTATGGGAGATACTGTATATAATGTGAGGGGTGGAATCACTTAAGGAGATACTGTATATATAATGTGAGGGGTGGAGTCACTTATGGGATATACTGTATATATAATGTGAGGGGTGGACTCACTTATGGGAGATACTGTATATAATGTGAGGGGTGGAGTCACTTATGGGAGATACTGTATATAATGTGAGGGGTGGAATCACTTAAGGAGATACTGTATATATAATGTGAGGGGTGGACTCACTTATGGGATATACTGTACATAATGTAAGTGGTGGAATCACTTATGGGATATACTGTATATATAATGTGAGGGATGGACTCACTTATGGGAGATACTGTATATATAATGTGAGGGGTGGAGTCACTTATGGGAGATACTGTATATATAATGTGAGGGGTGGACTCACTTATGGGAGATACTGTATATATAATGTGAGGGGTGGACTCACTTATGGGAGATACTGTATATAATGTGAGGGGTGGACTCACTTATGGGAGATACTGTATATAATGTGAGGGGTGGACTCACTTATGGGAGATACTGTATATAATGTGAGAGGTGGACTCACTTATGGGATATACTGTATATAATGTGAGGGGTGGACTCACTTATGGGATATACTGTATATATAATGTGAGTGGTGGACTCACTTATGGGAGATACTGTACATAATGTGAGTGGTGGACTCACTTATGGGAGATACTGTATATAATGTGAGGGGTGGAGTCACTTATGGGATATACTGTATATATAATGTGAGGGGTGGACTCACTTATGGGATATACTGTATATATAATGTGAGGGGTGGACTCACTTATGGGATATACTGTATATATAATGTGAGGGGTGGACTCACTTATGGGAGATACTGTATATATAATGTGAGGGGTGGACTCACTTATGGGATATACTGTACATAATGTAAGTGGTGGAATCACTTTTGGGGGATACCGTATATAATGTGCGGGGTGGACTCACTTATGGGAGCTACTGTATATAATGTGAGGGGTGGAGTCACTTACGGAATATACTGTATATAATTTGAGGGGTGGACTCACTTATGGGAGATACTGTATATAATGTGAGGGGTGGACTGACTTATGGGATATACTGTATATATAATGTGAGGGGTGGAGTCACTTATGGGAGATACTGTATATATAATGTGAGGGGTGGACTCTCTTATGGTATATACTGTATATATAATGTGAGGGGTGGACTCACTTATGGGAGATACTGTATATATAATGTGAGGGGTGGACTCACTTATGGGAGATACTGTATATATATAATGTGAGGGGTGGACTGACTTATGGGATATACTGTATATATAATGTGAGGGGTGGAGTCACTTATGGGAGATACTGTATATATAATGTGAGGGGTGGACTCACTTATGGGAGATACTGTATATAATGTGCGGGGTGGACTCACTTATGGGAGATACTGTATATATATAATGTGAGGGGTGGACTGACTTATGGGATATACTGTATATATAATGTGAGGGGTGGAGTCACTTATGGGAGATACTGTATATATAATGTGAGGGATGGACTCACTTATGGGAGATACTGTATATATAATGTGAGGGGTGGAGTCACTTATGGGAGATACTGTATATATAATGTGAGGGGTGGACTCACTTATGGGAGATACTGTATATATAATGTGAGGGGTGGACTCACTTATGGGAGATACTGTATATAATGTGAGGGGTGGACTCACTTATGGGAGATACTGTATATAATGTGAGGGGTGGACTCACTTATGGGAGATACTGTATATAATGTGAGAGGTGGACTCACTTATGGGATATACTGTATATAATGTGAGGGGTGGACTCACTTATGGGATATACTGTATATATAATGTGAGTGGTGGACTCACTTATGGGAGATACTGTACATAATGTGAGGGGTGGAATCACTTAAGGAGATACTGTATATAATGTGAGGGGTGGAGTCACTTATGGGATATACTGTATATATAATGTGAGGGGTGGACTCACTTATGGGATATACTGTATATATAATGTGAGGGGTGGACTCACTTATGGGATATACTGTATATATAATGTGAGGGGTGGACTCACTTATGGGAGATACTGTATATATAATGTGAGGGGTGGACTCACTTATGGGATATACTGTACATAATGTAAGTGGTGGAATCACTTTTGGGGGATACCGTATATAATGTGCGGGGTGGACTCACTTATGGGAGCTACTGTATATAATGTGAGGGGTGGAGTCACTTACGGAATATACTGTATATAATTTGAGGGGTGGACTCACTTATGGGAGATACTGTATATATAATGTGAGGGGTGGACTCACTTATGGGAGATACTGTATATATATAATGTGAGGGGTGGACTGACTTATGGGATATACTGTATATATAATGTGAGGGGTGGAGTCACTTATGGGAGATACTGTATATATAATGTGAGGGGTGGACTCTCTTATGGTATATACTGTATATATAATGTGAGGGGTGGACTCACTTATGGGAGATACTGTATATATAATGTGAGGGGTGGACTCACTTATGGGAGATACTGTATATATATAATGTGAGGGGTGGACTGACTTATGGGATATACTGTATATATAATGTGAGGGGTGGAGTCACTTATGGGAGATACTGTATATATAATGTGAGGGGTGGACTCACTTATGGGAGATACTGTATATAATGTGCGGGGTGGACTCACTTATGGGAGATACTGTATATATATAATGTGAGGGGTGGACTGACTTATGGGATATACTGTATATATAATGTGAGGGGTGGAGTCACTTATGGGAGATACTGTATATATAATGTGAGGGGTGGACTCACTTATGGGAGATACTGTATATATATAATGTGAGGGGTGGACTGACTTATGGGATATACTGTATATATAATGTGAGGGGTGGAGTCACTTATGAGAGATACTGTATATATAATGTGAGGGGTGGACTCACTTATGGGAGATACTGTATATAATGTGCGGGGTGGACTCACTTATGGGAGCTACTGTATATAATGTGAGGGGTGGAATCACTTATGGGAGATACTGTATATAATGTGAGGGGTGGACTCACTTATGGGAGATACTGTATATAATGTGAGGGGTGGACTCACTTATGGGAGATACTGTATATATAATGTGAGGGGTGGACTCACTTATGGGAGATACTGTATATATAATGTGAGGGGTGGACTCACTTATGGGAGATACTGTATATAATGTGAGGGGTGGACTCACTTATGGGAGATACTGTACATAATGTAAGTGGTGGAATCACTTATGGGAGATACTGTATATAATGTGAGGGGTGGACTCACTTATGGGAGATACTGTATATAATGTGAGGGGTGGAATCACTTAAGGAGATACTGTATATATAATGTGAGGGGTGGAGTCACTTATGGGATATACTGTATATATAATGTGAGGGGTGGACTCACTTATGGGAGATACTGTATATAATGTGAGGGGTGGAGTCACTTATGGGAGATACTGTATATAATGTGAGGGGTGGAATCACTTAAGGAGATACTGTATATATAATGTGAGGGGTGGACTCACTTATGGGATATACTGTACATAATGTAAGTGGTGGAATCACTTATGGGAGATACTGTATATATAATGTGAGGGATGGACTCACTTATGGGAGATACTGTATATATAATGTGAGGGGTGGAGTCACTTATGGGAGATACTGTATATATAATGTGAGGGGTGGACTCACTTATGGGAGATACTGTATATATAATGTGAGGGGTGGACTCACTTATGGGAGATACTGTATATAATGTGAGGGGTGGACTCACTTATGGGAGATACTGTATATAATGTGAGAGGTGGACTCACTTATGGGATATACTGTATATAATGTGAGGGGTGGACTCACTTATGGGATATACTGTATATATAATGTGAGTGGTGGACTCACTTATGGGAGATACTGTACATAATGTGAGTGGTGGACTCACTTATGGGAGATACTGTATATAATGTGAGGGGTGGAGTCACTTATGGGATATACTGTATATATAATGTGAGGGGTGGACTCACTTATGGGATATACTGTATATATAATGTGAGGGGTGGACTCACTTATGGGATATACTGTATATATAATGTGAGGGGTGGACTCACTTATGGGAGATACTGTATATATAATGTGAGGGGTGGACTCACTTATGGGATATACTGTACATAATGTAAGTGGTGGAATCACTTTTGGGGGATACCGTATATAATGTGCGGGGTGGACTCACTTATGGGAGCTACTGTATATAATGTGAGGGGTGGAGTCACTTACGGAATATACTGTATATAATTTGAGGGGTGGACTCACTTATGGGAGATACTGTAGATAATGTGAGGAGTGGAGTCACTTATGGGAGATACTGTATATATAATGTGAGGGGTGGACTCACTTATGGGAGATACTGTATATAATGTGAGGGGTGGACTGACTTATGGGATATACTGTATATATAATGTGAGGGGTGGAGTCACTTATGGGAGATACTGTATATATAATGTGAGGGGTGGACTCTCTTATGGTATATACTGTATATATAATGTGAGGGGTGGACTCACTTATGGGAGATACTGTATATATAATGTGAGGGGTGGACTCACTTATGGGAGATACTGTATATATATAATGTGAGGGGTGGACTGACTTATGGGATATACTGTATATATAATGTGAGGGGTGGAGTCACTTATGGGAGATACTGTATATATAATGTGAGGGGTGGACTCACTTATGGGAGATACTGTATATAATGTGCGGGGTGGACTCACTTATGGGAGATACTGTATATATATAATGTGAGGGGTGGACTGACTTATGGGATATACTGTATATATAATGTGAGGGGTGGAGTCACTTATGGGAGATACTGTATATATAATGTGAGGGATGGACTCACTTATGGGAGATACTGTATATATAATGTGAGGGGTGGAGTCACTTATGGGAGATACTGTATATATAATGTGAGGGGTGGACTCACTTATGGGAGATACTGTATATATAATGTGAGGGGTGGACTCACTTATGGGAGATACTGTATATAATGTGAGGGGTGGACTCACTTATGGGAGATACTGTATATAATGTGAGGGGTGGACTCACTTATGGGAGATACTGTATATAATGTGAGAGGTGGACTCACTTATGGGATATACTGTATATAATGTGAGGGGTGGACTCACTTATGGGATATACTGTATATATAATGTGAGTGGTGGACTCACTTATGGGAGATACTGTACATAATGTGAGGGGTGGAATCACTTAAGGAGATACTGTATATAATGTGAGGGGTGGAGTCACTTATGAGATATACTGTATATATAATGTGAGGGGTGGACTCACTTATGGGATATACTGTATATATAATGTGAGGGGTGGACTCACTTATGGGATATACTGTATATATAATGTGAGGGGTGGACTCACTTATGGGAGATACTGTATATATAATGTGAGGGGTGGACTCACTTATGGGATATACTGTACATAATGTAAGTGGTGGAATCACTTTTGGGGGATACCGTATATAATGTGCGGGGTGGACTCACTTATGGGAGCTACTGTATATAATGTGAGGGGTGGAGTCACTTACGGAATATACTGTATATAATTTGAGGGGTGGACTCACTTATGGGAGATACTGTATATATAATGTGAGGGGTGGACTCACTTATGGGAGATACTGTATATATATAATGTGAGGGGTGGACTGACTTATGGGATATACTGTATATATAATGTGAGGGGTGGAGTCACTTATGGGAGATACTGTATATATAATGTGAGGGGTGGACTCTCTTATGGTATATACTGTATATATAATGTGAGGGGTGGACTCACTTATGGGAGATACTGTATATATAATGTGAGGGGTGGACTCACTTATGGGAGATACTGTATATATATAATGTGAGGGGTGGACTGACTTATGGGATATACTGTATATATAATGTGAGGGGTGGAGTCACTTATGGGAGATACTGTATATATAATGTGAGGGGTGGACTCACTTATGGGAGATACTGTATATAATGTGCGGGGTGGACTCACTTATGGGAGATACTGTATATATATAATGTGAGGGGTGGACTGACTTATGGGATATACTGTATATATAATGTGAGGGGTGGAGTCACTTATGGGAGATACTGTATATATAATGTGAGGGGTGGACTCACTTATGGGAGATACTGTATATATATAATGTGAGGGGTGGACTGACTTATGGGATATACTGTATATATAATGTGAGGGGTGGAGTCACTTATGAGAGATACTGTATATATAATGTGAGGGGTGGACTCACTTATGGGAGATACTGTATATAATGTGCGGGGTGGACTCACTTATGGGAGCTACTGTATATAATGTGAGGGGTGGACTCACTTATGGGATATACTGTATATATAATGTGAGGGGTGGAGTCACTTATGGGAGATACTGTATATATAATGTGAGGGGTGGACTCACTTATGGGATATACTGTATATATAATTCGAGGGGTGGACTCACTTATGGGAGATACTGTATATATAATAAGAGGGGTGGACTCACTTATGGGATATACTGTATATATAATTCGAGGGGTGGACTCACTTATGGGATATACTGTATATATAATGTGAGGGGTGGAGTCACTTATGGGAGATACTGTATATATATAATGTGAGGGGTGGACTCACTTATGGGAGATACTGTATATAATGTGCGGGGTGGACTCACTTATAGGAGCTACTGTATATAATGTGAGGGGTGGACTCACTTATGGGAGATACTGTATATATATAATGTGAGGGGTGGACTCACTTATGGGAGTAACTGTATATAATGTAAGGGGTGGAGTCACTTATGGGAGATACTGTATATATGATGTGAGGGGTGGACTCACTTATGGGATATACTGTATATATAATGTGAGGGGTGGACTCACTTATGGGAGTAACTGTATATAATGTAAGGGGTGGAGTCACTTATGGGAGATACTGTATATATGATGTGAGGGGTGGACTCACTTATGGGAGATACTG